>NC_080452.1:2118846-2421538 GCF_028018845.1 Melospiza georgiana
AAATGCCAACAACGGTGTTTGGAGTTGATGGGTGCGGATCCTGCAAAGATCATACTCCCGGTGCAACGGGAGGATTTTGACTGGAGCTTTGCAAACAGTGTGTCCCTGCAGAGTGTTCTGGAAAATTTTTCAGGGTAGATCACTTATCATCTGCCCAGCCATAGGCTGTTGCATATGGTGAAATCCACACAAATTTCTTTGCGGCCCAAGAATAGTCAGGAACCCATGCAAGGACCCACCGTCTTCACTGACGGTTCAGGGAGAACAGGAAAGGCCATTGTTAACTGGAGGGATGGATCTGAGTGGCAGGTTCTGGAAGGCCATGAGAATGGGTCAGCCCAATTGGTTGAACTGCGGGCTGCTGTCATGGCATTTGAAAAATTTTCCCAGGAACCTTTCAACTTGGTCACGGATTCAGCCTATGTGGCTGATATCGCACAGCGGTTGGGTCATTCGGTTTTGAAGGAGGTCAGTAATCCTGCCTTGTTTCATCTACTGAAGACCTTGTGGTGTGCCATTCAGGCCCGAGTTCATCCATTCTATGTTCTGCATGTGAGGAGTCACACCAATTTGCCAGGTTTAATAGTGGAAGGTAACGCGAGGGCTGACAAGTTGGCTAACCCAGGGTGGGTAGCGCCTCAGCCTGATACACTCGCACAGGCCAAGGCATCACATGGGTTTTTCCACCAGAACGCACATACCCTGCAGAAGCAGTTTCAGCTGACGCCAACTGAGGCTCGTGACATTGTCGAGTCATGTGATGACTGCCATGCACTTGCTCCGCCTCTGCCAGCAGGGGTAAATCCCAGAGGCCTTAGGGCAGACCGATGTCACCCAGGTTGCCGAGTTTGGCCGGCTCAAGTATGTGCATGTCACTGTGGACACGTTCTCCTCTGCGATGTGGGCTACTGCTCACACTGGGGAGAAGGCCCGTGATGTCCTTGCCCACTGGAGGCAGGCCTTTGCTGTTCTGGGCATACCTTCTGCTGTGAAAACCGACAATGGTCCTGCTTACGCATCGCAAAAGGTGCGGCAGTTCCTGCAGTTGTGGGGTGTCTCGCACAAGTTTGGTATCCCTCATTCTCCGACTGGTTAAGCTATTGTAGAACGCGCTCATGGTACTCTGAAGCAGGTTCTTCAAAAACAAAAACGGGGAATGCAGGGTGAAACCCCGCACAGTCGGTTGGCAAAAGCTTGGTGTACAATCAATCATCTCACTGTGCCACATAACTCAAATAACCCTATCATTTTGAATCACCATCTCTCATTGCAGGCGGCAGACGAGGCACATCAGCCTCGAGCAAAGGTTCGGGTGCGGAATTTAGTCACTAAACAGGGGGAAGGCCCCTATGACCTTATCACTTCGGCGTGCGGGTATGCTTGCATGTCCACAGATACTGGGGTACACTGGATACCTTCCAAATGTGTTCGCCCTGATCTGCGACCGCAGAGACAGAATCCAGCTGATGAGCAAGATGGAAACCGTGACCAACCTGAAAGGCATCAAGCGGGGGAATCATTGAGTGATGATTCGGATATAGACGCTGAGAGTGATCACTCTGATGATTCCTCTGCAAGTGGACACTGAACGTTGTTCATATTTTTCCTTTTCACATTTTTTCCTTTTTTCTTTTTAAATGGAAAAGGGTGAGATGTCGCCCTGGTTTTCTAGGATTTTCTAAGCCTTCTGATGTTGACATTCTTGTAGTGAACTTTCCCACACACTTTCTGTAAACAACTCATTGTTTTTTCATTCCTTTATGGAGGAGGAGAGAGTTGATGAACGGTTGGTTTGACCTGTGGCATTGCAGAGGTGTCACTGTCACCTTCCAATCCACTGTCACTCTTGTAAAACTATAAATAGTGGAGTCAGAGAATAAAACTTTCCCTTTTTTCCCTTCACCTGAAAGTGGTGGTGTGTGTGTTCTTTCGTGTCGGTCGGCGACAGCTCCACACACCCAGAGCCCCTCAGAATCTGTCTGGGATGATGCCCAGGCTGCAGGCTCCTTGTGGGGGCTGTGCTGGGCTCTGGGTCGCCGAAAAATCTGATACACTCAGGGAAGGAGCTGGGACCTGTGTGCCCACCCACCCACTGCCTGTCCCTGGCACCTCCATTCCTCTGGAAATCAAATCAAGGGTACCCCATATCTTATGTCCCCACCCTCTGTGGAACCCATATCCCAGTACTCACATTCCCCAGGATCTCCATGGCCCAGGAGTCCTCATACTCAAGGAACCCTCTGCTCTTTATTCTATCCCTAAAATTCCCTTCCCACAGGACCTTGATTTTCACAGGACCCCCATTCCCACAGGATCCCCCCTTCCCCCAGCATCCCCATCCCATGACCCCAAGTCCCTGGAACTCACGTTGCTCTGGCACTCCCATCCAAGACCCCTCAGTTTTGGGGACCCCCATTCCCAGTGTCTCCCCCTCCTCAGCACCCCCATTCCCAGGGACCCCATCCCTGGGACTGCCAATACCCCTGGACACCGATCCCCACATCCCCAAAACCCCTGAGCCCCCCACTCCTGGAGACCCCATGTCCCACTGTGTCACACTCAGGCTTGTCCCCATCCATTCCCCAACCTGCCCACAGCCTGTGCCCAGCTTGTGGCCACCCTGCCCCCACCAGGTGCCACCTACACATAGGGATGAGACCTGACCTCGTTTCCTTCCCCTTCATCCAAAGAGCTGCCAGCCAGGGGACAGCCACCCCTGGCAGCGAGTGACAGCCAGTGCACATGGCTGGGGACACTGGGATGGCCGGGAAGGTGGCGCTGCTCCTGTGGGGTGAGTGCCCCGGGCACGGGCCTGACACCCCAGGGATGGAGAGGGGAGGGGCACAGGGGGTCTGTTGGGTCCCCTGAGGTCCCCAATGCCAGCAGTGCCAGTCCATGTTACCCACAGTGGACCTGGATGGGACTGGGGATGTAGGGTGGCTTTGGGGATGGGGATGTGGGGACAGGGATGTGGGGACTGGCACCTTTAGGCTCAGGGAGCTCTGGGCATAGGGACAAGGGAACTGGGATTCAGGGACAGAAGGGGACAAGAATAGTGAGGATGCATCATGGGGTGAGTATGCCTCATGAGGTGAGATATGCCTCAGCCCAGGGTGGCCTCAGTGTCCATGGTGCCAAGGTGTCTGTGCCACACAGATGTAGTGCACGGGTGGCTGTGACACAGACATGTCCCCCTGCTTTGCCAAATATATTTTGGGGACCACCCAGACACACTTTCCCACAGGATCTGCTTTCCCCAGCCCCACGCTGGCCCAGGCAGGCTGGTGTTCCCTGTCACCCACAGGTGCCCAGACCACCCAGCTCCTGGTGGAGCCTCCCTGGCGGTCGGCAGTGCTGTGGGACCGGGTGACACTGACCTGCCAGGCCTCGGGGACCATCGATGACACCATCTGGTACAAGGATGGGCAGCGCTCGGGGCAGGAGGGACATGACCACTTCACTGTCCACGTGAAAAGCACCTACGTGTGTGACAGACCCGGCACCGGGTGCAGCCCACCATTGACAGTCCCAGACGGTGAGGGGACTTTGGGTCTCCCCGGGCTTGCACTCACGGGAACCCCAAGGGCTCTGGGTGAGCTCTGCTCCATGGGTCACCTCCTGTGTGATCAGAGCCTGTCCACTGCTCTAGGGACATCCCAGAGTGGGGGAATCCCAGTGTTGGAGTTGGGGACTCCTGGTGCGCTGGGTGTGATCCAGTGAGGGGATCCCTATGAAAATGGGACCCCCAGTGTGACAGGACACCCATGTCACCCCGACTGGCTGGTGCTGCAGGTACCGGCACGGGAGCTGCTGGAGGGGGACACGGTGACACTGCGCTGCTGGTCCTGGTGGGACTGGAGTGCGATTCTACCATGAGGACAAGGAGTTGGGGAGGTCCCGCTATGGGGCCAATCTGTCCCTGTCCCCCCTGCAGCTGCACCACAGTGGCCACTACAGCTGCAGGGGCTGGCTGGATGCTGAAATGTCAATGTGCGCACAGTCGGTGCCAGTGACAGTGG
Source organism: Melospiza georgiana (assembly GCF_028018845.1). Lineage (NCBI taxonomy): Eukaryota > Metazoa > Chordata > Aves > Passeriformes > Passerellidae > Melospiza > Melospiza georgiana. Next base: position 2,122,866 of record NC_080452.1, read on the forward strand.
CAGTGTATGGTCAGCACCCCCATGGCTGGAACTCCAAACTCCTGACAACTCCAAAGCCACTTCCCAGCACACTCAGAGTCCCAGTCCTCACCTCCCCTCTCCTTCCCAGAGCTCTTCTCAGTGCTGGTGCTGGACGGTCCCCCTGAGCCCACTGAGGAGTCCCCCCTGACTCTCAGCTGCCTCAGCATCCCCAGCCCCCTGCGGCCCAGAGCCCCCCTCCTGCACGTGTTCTACCGGGACGGGCAGGTGGTGGGGTCCCGCAGGGGTCCCCGCAGCTGCTGGTGCCCGCCGTGGGGGTCTCACACTTGGGGAATTACAGCTGCCAGGTGCGCTCTGAGGGGGCGGCTCCGGCTCTGTATCATGGTGCTCACTGCTGAGTGTGGGGTGGGCATGGGGAGCCCCCACAGCCTCGTTGGCTACCCCAGCACTGCCTATGTATCTTCAGCCCTCCTTGACACCTGCCCTGTGGCTCCCAACCTTTCCTAGATCCATCTCTGCCTCTCCCAGTATTTCTCGGGTCTTTCCCCGGGTACCCCAGCCCTACATGTGTACCTACCCCCATCCTCCCCAACACCTCTTCTCTGTCCTGCCATTCCTGCCCCGGGTCCCTCCCCAGGTCTTCCATTCCTGGCCCGTGTCTCCCCATCCCTCACCGGGTCCCTTCACTCCTCCTTGCATCCCCCCACCCCTCTCTGAGGTCCCCACACGTTCCTCAGGTCACACCATCCCCTCCCATGATCCCCATACCCTTCCTGGTGTTGCCCCCCTCCCTCTCCAGGTGTCCCCTCCCAGAACCCTCTATCTCCCTTTTTCCAAGTCCCCCCATCTCTGCGCCTCCTCTCCCTCACTGTGATCCTCCTGCCCCTCCCCGACCCCCCCAGGTCCCTCATTGTCCCCTCCTGTCCCCCTCCCCTCCTGCAGGGGTTCATCTCTCGGGGGTGTCACTTTGGACGCAGCCCCCCGGGGACAGGTGGCACTCGGGCACTGCCAGATGCTGAGCTGTAAGGTGACTGCTGGGACAGATCCCCTGTTCTTCTCCTGGCACCGGGAGGGCTTGGGGCCACCACTGGGCACCAGCCCCTCCCTGGAGCTGCGCCACGTTGGGGACAATGACAGCGGCCAGCACCGGTGCCGAGTCAGCGACGGGGACAGTGTGGCCGAGAGTGACCCCCTGAATGTCACCGTCCTGGGTGAGCGGGACCATCGGGCTCGGGGTGACCCAGGGTGTGCCTCAGGGTCTGATTCCCCAGTAAATCCACTCCAGCCGGCCCTGAATTCCCCTGCTTGGGAACTCCCTGCTCCTGCTGTGACACCCCTGCTCCCCAGCCCCTTGTGTGCAGCCCCTGCTCAATATTGCCACACTTTCCCCTCTCTTCTGCTGTGCACATCCAGATCAAAAACATTCTTTCTTGGAGGTACCAAAGGGCTGCAGGTTTTGTTCAAGAGGGAGGGTCCAGCTCAGGTTGTTGAGCAGGTTGATGTGGAATTTGCAGTAGTGCTGGGGCTCTCACAGTCCCTTGCTGAGAGGGACAAAATGACCAATTGTCACATTTTCGAACTGATTCCTCCACAGCTGCCCTTGCATGGGGAGTTTCCAGCCAGTCCTGCTCTGAAAACCATCAAACGACCTCACAGAGCCACTGCTTGATCTCCCTTTGGAGTTTGTGCTTCTTGCAGAGCTGAGCAAACCACAGGCAGGCCTTTTTCCCCCACAGAATTCTCACCTCTGCAGCAGCTCTAAAGCTGCCAGAATCAAAGCCAAGGGGGCAGGGGGGACCCTCAGGTGCTGGCTGCCCCCTGGGGCTGGCCAGAGCAGGGCTGGGCAATGGCCATCCCTGTGCAGTGGGGCTGGGCCAAAGCTGGGCCCCAGCCTTGCATTGACAGGGGTCCCCAGGATGTGTCACCCCTGGGACAGGCACCCGGCAAGGAATGTGCAGGGACATTTCTGGAATTGCCACACCCGGAACAGGACACCCCATGCCAGGATGTGTCACCCCCTAGACTGGATCCCCCCAGATCAACCCCACAACACGGACCTCACAGGGCAGGACCCTCCCGGATGTGCCCTCCCAGGACAGACACTGCTTCCCTTTGCCCTCTGACTCTCAGCACAAACAGCCTCTTCCTTTTTGTCCAGGAAAATGATAGTAAAAGTGTTGTGGGGGCGCAGCCCAACACCTCCATCCCCCACAGCCTCCCCACCCTTCAATGCACTCCCTACTCCCCATTATCCCCCTCCCCTGGCTCCCTCCAATGCGTTCCCTGCTCAGGTGATTCCTGGGATTGCTGAGCCAGGAACTGGGGTTGAGGAGACATGGCATAAAAGTGAGGAAAATAAGGAAAAAAACAGAAATAAAGAAAGAAAAATTCAAGGGCAGGGGAGGGCACAGAAGCAGAGCTACCCAGGACCCCCATGTGCTACCTGCACAAGGAATGAGCATCCCAAGGGGGCAGCACCTGGCCACGGGTCACCCCAAAATCTGTGACACCCAGAGAAGGAGCTGTGACCCCCATGCCCCCCAAGCCACTTCCCATCCCTGGCACCCCTATTCAGTTGGGACCCCAGTCATGGGAATCTGATTTCCTTTTGTCCCTCCTTCCCTAAAACCCCTTCCCTGGACTGCAGTTCCTCACGATCTCCTACCCCAAAGAACCCCATCCTGGTAATTCCAGTCCCTGGGAGCCCCATTCCCTTGGGGATATTGATTCCACCAGGGCCCCCATTCTCACAGGGTTCCCCATTGCCCTGCCACCCCCATCCCTTGGCCCCCATCCCATGATCACAAATCCCAGGAGGCTATATTGTTCTGGCACCTTCATCCCCATGTCTGAGTCTATCCATCCACTGGGACCCCCATTCCCATGGGACCCCATCCCGGGGCACCCCATTGCTCTGGACACCCATCCCTGGCACCCTACACCACCTCAGACTCCAAATTCTGGCCCCTCCATGTCCCACAAGGTCCCCACCCTGCCCTATCCTGTCCCCAGCCTGCCCACTGCAAGGGCCACCTACATATGGGGACGAGATGTGACCTCGCTTCCTTCCCCTTCATCCGAAGAGCCACCAGCCAGGGGAGCGGTGGCCACAGCAGCGAGTGACAGCCAGTGCACATGGCTGGGGACACCGGGATGGCTGGGAAGGTGGCGCTGCTCCTGTGGGGTGAGTGCCCTGGGCACAGGCCTGACACCCCTGAGATAGGGAGGAAAAGGGGCACATGGGGGCTGTGGGGTCCCCTGAGGTGCCCAGTGCCAGCAGTGCCAGTCCATGTTACCCACAGTGGACCTGGGTGTGACTGGGTATGTAGGGTGGCTTTGGGGACAGGAAGACGGGGCAGGTATTTGGGGATGGGGATGTGGGGACAGGGATGTGGGGACTGGCACCTTTGGGCTCAGGCAGCTCCGGGGATAGGGACAAGGGAACTGGGATGCAGGGACAAGAACGGTGAGGATGTGGCCATGGGGATGGGATCATGGGGATGGGATAATGAGCAGGTGGGGGTGACCTGGGCCAGCATGGGCTGTGTCCGTGGTGTCCTCGTGCCTGGGGTGTTCTCAGTGTCCCCATGTTCTGCCTTAGCCCTGGGTGGCCTCGACGTCCCTGTTCCCAAAGTGTCTGTGCCACATGGATGTGGTACACGGGTGGCTGTGACACAGACATGTCCCCCTGCCTGTCCAGACTTTTGGGGACCACCCACACACTTTCCCACAAGAGCATCTGTCCCCATGGGGACAGTTTGGGGACAGCCACCACACCCTGTACCCCATGTGTCTCTGTCCCCATGGTGACACCCCCACTGAGCCCTGTCCCTTCTCCCTTCCAGCCCAGACCCTCGGCCTTGCTGGTGAGTCCTCAGGGGATGCCATGGCCCCACCCCGCTGTCCCCAGCCCCACACTGGCCCGGGCAGGCTGGTGTCCCCTGTCACCCACAGGTGCCCAGACCACCCAGCTCCTGGTGGAGCCCCCCTGGAGGCCGGCGGCACTGTGGGACCGGGTGACACTGACCTGCCAGGGCTCGGGGCCTGCTGGTGCCACCGCCTGGTACAAGGACGGGCAGCGTTGGTGGCAGGAGGGACAGGACCGCCTCAGTGTCACTGAGAGTGGCACCTACACATGTGACAGACCTGGCACTGGGCGCAGCCCCGCCTTGACAGTCTTAGATGGTGAGGGGAAACCTTTAATGATCATGGGGGCCCCAGAACGGTATGGGTGGGCTCCATTCCGTGGATGGCCTCACACCCCTTGTGTGACAAGAGCCAGTCCCCTGCACACAGGGACATCCCAGTGCACCCCAGAGCACCCCAGAGCACCCGCATGTCCCCGGTGCTATGGGCACCCACCCCAGACCAGTCTCAACAGTGAGATGTGACCTTCCTGTCCCACAGACCAGCTGGTGCTGCAGGTGCCAGCGTGGGCACTGCTGGAGGGGGACACCTTGACACTGCGCTGCCGGTGCCGGCAGGACAACCATCTCACCAGGGTGCGATTTTACCGGGAGGAGAAGGAAATCAGGGGGTCCCTCAGCGGGAACAAGCTGTCCCTTTCACCTCTGCAGCTGCACCACAGCGGCCGCTACAGATGTGAGGGCGTGGTGAGGTCTGGGCAGTCACGGTCAGGACCAGTGACATTGACAGTGCATGGTGAGCACGCCCATGGCTGGAACTTTAATATTTTGACACTCCCAAAGCCACTTCCCAGTGCACTCAGACTCACAGTCCTCACCTCTCCTCTCCTTCCCAGAGCTCTTCTCGGTCCCAGTGCTGGAGGGTCCCCCCGAGCCCACCATGGGGTCCCCCCTGACTCTCAGCTGCCTCAGCACCCCCAGCCCCCTGCGGCCCCGAGCCCCCCTCCTGCACGTGTTCTACCGGGAAGGGCAGGTGGTGGGGGGCCCACAAGAGTCCCCGCAGCTGCTGGTGCCCACTGTGAGGGTCTCCACTCGGGGAATTATGGCTGCGAGGTGCGGTCCCAGGGGGGGTCCATGCAGAAGAGCAGCAACCGGCTCCGTGTCACGTTGTGCAGTGAGTGCAGGGATGGGCACAGGGAGCCCCCACAGATGCCTCGGTTCCCCCACACTGCCTGGCACCCCCCAGGCCTCCCTGACGCCTGCTCTGGGGCACCCAACCTTTTCCAGATCCCTCCCTGCCCCCCCCGTCCTTTCTCGGGTCTCTCCCCGGGACCCCCAGCCCGTACATGGGTACCTTCATCCTTCCCTGGTGCATTTTCTGTGCCTGCCATCGCTGCCCCGGGTTGCTCCTAAGCTCCCCCCATTCCTGGCTTGTGTTTCCCTCCATCCTTCGTTGGGTCCCCTCCCCCATCCCTGGGTCCCTCCACCCCTCTCTGAGGTCTCTGCACATTGCCCAAGTCTCACCATCCCTTCCCATGCTCCCCGTACCCTTCCTGGTGTTGCCCACCTCCCTCTCCAGGTGTTCCCTCCCTGACCCCCTTATCATCTCTCGAGGTTCCTTTCTAAGCCCCCCTCACCCAATCTCTGCACCCCCTCTCCCTCACTGGAATTCCCCTGCCCCTCCTTGACACCCCCCCCGGGTCCCTCACTGTCCCCTGGTGTCCCACTCTCCATCAGGGGTCCCGCCCTCGGGGGTGTCCCTGTCAGTGCAGCCCCCTGGGGGACAGGTGGCACTCGGGGACAGCCTGGTGCTGAGCTGTGCGGTGGCCATAAGGACAGGTCCCCTGTCCTTCTCCTGGCACCGGGAGGGCTCAGGGGCACTGCTGGGCACCAGCCCCCGCCTGGAGCTGCGCCACGTTGGGGACAATGACAGCAGCCAGTACCGGTGCCGGGTCAGTGACGGGAACAGCGTGGCCGAGAGTGACCCCCTGAATGTCACCATCCTGGGTGAGCAAGACCCTCGGGCTGGGGATGACCCCACCCACAGCAACCCCATTCCAACTCACCAGGTGCCAGCCCTGTCTCTGTCCCGGCAGTGCCCGTGGCCAATGCCACCATCACCCCTGGCCCGCTGCCACACCAGGTGAGTGCAGGTGACAACGTGACCCTGGGCTGCTCAGGGCAGGTGGGCTCAGCCCCTGTCACCTTCACCTGGCTGCACAACGGGCAGGAGGTGGCCCAGGGTCCCCTCCTGGAGCTCAGGGACATCGATGTGGGACATTCGGGCACCTACCAGTGCGTGGCCACCAACCAGCTGGGACAGGACGGGCACCGCGTGTTCCGGGCACTCAGCCCTGAGCTGGCCCTGGAGGTGACAGTTGGCTCACCCTGGGTCACAGGTGGGGTCACATGGTGTCACCAGGGTGTTCAGGACTCCTGCAGTTCAGGATGACCCCAATGTAGTCCCCTCTGTCTCCAGCAGTGGCTGTGAATGTCAGGAGGACCCTCCTGTTCCTGCTCCTGCTCCTGGCTGTCATCGGGGGCTGTCACTGGTGGCACCGCCGGGGTGGGTGACAATGCGGCGGGTACAAGGTCCTACAGTAACTGGGGGGAAGCCCCACACACTGGGTGGGCAGTTGGGGCATCACCCAAAGCCCCTGAGCTGGAGGAATCTGAGCCCCCAATGACCTTTCCTTGGGGTGCTCACAGCTTTGGGGGTCTTTTGGAGGGTCCTGGGCTGTCCCAGGAAGGGCCTTGAGGAATATTGGGGTGACACTGGGATCTCCTGGGGGCTTTTAGGGAGGTGTTGGAGAGTTGTGCAGGGATGTTAAGAGTTCCTCAGGGATTCTGAAGCAGTTTGGAGGCTTCTCTGCATTCCATTTTTGGGGTTCCTGGAGGCTTGAGGGGTGCTCAGGCGGTCAGGTTTCCTGGGGAGGGGGTTGGAGTACCTGGGAGCCTCAGGTGTTCTGGGGCTCCTCAGGGGTGCTTTGGGATGCAGGGGCCTGGCCGTCCAGTAGAAATCAGTGTCTGGTGGGGGCTCAGGGCTCCAGTGGGCATTTAAAGGTCCTAGGTGGAGTTGGGGCCCAGGACACCCCATGATCACCCCATCCTCTTTTTCTTGCATGTCTCAGGAAATCCCAGGACAGGAGAGTGGGGAGTTCCAGCCATGACTCTGCCCTCCCCAGACACCCCTCAGACCCCCCCTTATCCCCACAGGAGCCCCTGGAACACCCTTATCCCCTGGAGTTGAGGGAGGAGCTGGACATGAGGGGGCAGGGGGTGAGTATGGGGGATGGGTGGGGACTTGGGCATGTAACCCATGGCTGTCACCCCAAGCCAGGTGTCTCTTACTGTCCCCCCCAAGGACCCCCAGGTGACCCACGCAGAGCTGCCAGGACCGCACAGGCGACTGCAGGACACCAGTGACATCCATGGGAATGTCCTGTGACAATGGGGGACACTGGGAGTCCCCATCCCATGGCTCCCGTGGTGGCCCATCCTGCCTGGGGTGATGGCCACGAGTCAGGGGGGCTGCACAGGGCACCCAGTGCTCCCCTTTCCCCCTCCCAGTGCTCCCAGTACACCCATGGCTCCCCAGGCTCCTCCCAGTTCCAGGGAGCACCTGACCCATTTCGTTCTTATTTATTCCAAAATGCAGCTCTTTGGTTAAATTGGCAGAGATGGTTTTTGTTCAGCTTTGTCAGGCTTTAGGAATGGGATTCTCCAGTTCTGCACTGCCACAAAAAACCACGGGCTGCTGCCCATTTCCCTGCCACTCCCATGGAGGCACAAAGATCCCAAAGAGCTGAGAGAAGAAAAATTTCCTGAAACAGCAATGAGAGCGAATAAAACCAACAGCAACAGCAACAAGGTTCAGAGTCCAAATGGTCACACAAGGAATAGTTTCCAGGGAAAGCCACCAACAAAGAACAATCCCCAAACACTCCCCCCACCCCCTCCCCCATGACGTTTTCTCCACCAGAGAAACCTGGCAGAGCCCTGGACCTTCCTTGCTCTGATGGTCAAAGTGGCCTTCAGGTGGCTCTGGATTCTCTTGTCCCCTGTCACAAACCCCTCCTCTGCCATGTTCCCCACACCAGGATCTCACAAATGCCCTGAGGGGGTCCCTGAGCCTCCCCCTTTTCCAGGACAGTTGGGTTCAGGCCATGGCACAGGGTGCTGTCTCAGAGACCAGAAAAAATTTCTGGAGACATTTTGGAACAGCTATGTGTGGCAGGGCTGGGCCAGACCTTGCTTTTGGTGAGACAGGGCCCCATCTGTCCATCAGTCTGTCAGCCATGGCACATTGGGGACAGTGTGACGCTTGACAAAGCCAGCTCTGGAGTGGCCCGGTGATCTTAAGTGCCACCTGGGGAGAGGGCCCTGGGTGGTCCAACTGGCTTAAAGGACAAAGCATGAAGTGGCCAAGTCCCTGACTGTTTCTTCTCTTGGGGTGTCTGTCCCATCCACACTGAAATGCATGAGTTGGCAACTCCTTTAAATGAAAATTGTGTGCCCAGGAAAGTGGGAACATTCCTGGAAAGGAAAGAAGACCCATATCACAAACTCTTTATAATTTCAAAGATGATGGGTTTTCTAGGCAGAACTGTAGGAAAAGGAATAACAGCTCTTCACGGGGAAATTTATAAATCAGAACAGAACCAACCACACAAACCGGAAACTTTCCCTCCCACTCAGCGCTGTTGGTTTTTGTGGCAGTTATAATTGCGGCCAGCTGGGGGCGCTGCAGGGAGCACTCCCGGCCAGCAGGGGGCGCCCCGGCCCAGCTCCATCCCCTCAGGGGCCATGGCAGCCTCGGATGGGAGGCAGGGGGGGAAATCACTCCTTTTGCAAACTCACGGGCAGCAATCGGTCTCGGCACCACCACCAGCAGCGGGCAGGAGCCACCAGGGCAGCAGGTTGGATCCCAGTGCCCACTGGCAGCGTAGCAGTGTCCCAGGGGCAGGCACACGCCCTGCGCAACACCCGTGGCTGCTCTCCATGATCCTGAATGGAAGGAAGGCAGCGCCTGGTCTCAGGCTCATCTCGGGTCCACAGCAGCACCTCTGGTGGCTTTACACCACAATTCCTGCAAACCCTCAGCCTCTCGATCAGGTGAGGAGGGCAGGGATGGAGCAGCTTTGGGGAAGCCTGGAATCCACACAGCATCCCTCCCCACAGCCCCACCACAGCTGCAGCCAGAGCCACAGCTCAATATTTCCACACTTTTCCCTCTTGTCTGGCAGCCATGGCCCGAAGCCAAACACTCTTCCCAGGACATTCTAAAGGGCTGCAGGTTTGAGACAGGAAGGAGCAGGGACCTGATCAGGTTGTTGAGCAGATTGTTGCGGGATATGCAAGGCTTTTGGGGCTATCTCAGACCCTTGCTGCAAGGGACAAAATGATCAATTGCTGCATTTCTGGACTGGTTTCTTGCACAGCTGCCCCTGCAGGGGGGAATTTCCAGCTAGCCCTGCTCTGAAAACCATCAAAGGCCCTCACAGAGCAACTGCTTGGGCTCCCTTTGGGTTTTGTGCTTCTTGCAGGGCTGGGCAAACCACAGGCAGACCTTTTACCACCCAAAGAATTCTCACCTTTACAGCAGCTCTAAAGCTGCCAGAATCAAAGCCAAGGTGGCAGGGGGGACCTTCGAGTCCTGGCTGCCATCTGGGTCTGGCCAGAGCAGGGCTGGGCAATGGCCATCCCTGTGCAGTGGGGCTGGGCCATGGCTGGGCCCCACCCTTGGATGGCCACAACAACTACATCAGCCACTCCATAATACTTTTCAGTATCTGAACAACATCGCAGTATTTAATCAACAGTATAATCAATAATGTAATATCAATTCATATAATATCCAGTAAATGTCAACTTCCATTAACTTGTTTCTGTCAATATATACCCGTAAATAACTGTTATTGCTGTTCCCACATCTTTACCTAAAAGCCCTGTAATTTCAAAATTATAATAGTTCAGAGAGAAGGGGGTCGTATTTTCCATTCCACCGGAGGTTCCCACCTTTTCAGCTTCCTTGATAGAGCTGAACATAGAAATACCATTTCTTCCAGTTTAACCAAAGAGCTGAATTTTTGTCCCAGGAGCAGGGAAGCAGGTCCTGTATCCTCTTGGAACTGGGATGGGTACCAGTAAGACATCTCATTGGGAGCACTGGGAGGGGGATTGCAGAGCCACTAAGCACGCTGGGCTTAAGAGGATCAAATCTGATTTTGATTTATGTCTCAACATGTGCTACACCTGAGGTGAAAAATGACTCTGTGGGTTGTACATGTGCTGGGAAGCCTGTCCCTGGCAAGGCTTCACACAACAGACAATCAGGGGAGAGAAAGCTTCAGTGATCGGGCTGTGAGTGACCCCCACTGGCTGGTGGGACAGATGCCCGAGGAAAAATATCTATGAAAAAATGCCCGAGAAATCAGGCTGTGGGAGGAGCCTTTGCAAATAAAAGCAGCAAACTGTGACACAACAGGAGTGTTTTGCTTTGGGTATCTTGGTGGGATCAGGGGCTCGCTCGGAGGGTCAGTTTGGCTCTCCTCCCCTGTGGGATTCACATTCTCTGAACCTGGGAGAAGCAGTGAGAGAAGCAAAGAATGATCCAAACAATTCTCATCTCATTTTCTGCTCCTGTGTTTTTCACACGTGGAATACATTGTGGAACATTGTTTACCTGAAGGGAATTGCTAATTGTATTCTGGTGAGAGTGTTTTGATTCACTGACCAATTGAATCCAGGTGTGTGTGTGTGGGGACTGTTGGCTGACAGTCATGAGATTGTGTGCAGTGGAGTGCAGCTGAGTGCTTGGCAGATTCAGTTTAGATGTAATGCAATATAATACAGAATAGTACAGTAAATAAAGTACTTAATTAGCCTTCGGATAAGATGGAGTCAGATGCATCATTTCTCCCAGACATGCAGCAAAATTATCACCGATACTCCCCCCTCGCCTTTACCTCCTGGTGGTCCTTCTTCCCTATCGCATCTGTTCTTCCCTGCTTTGCTGCTTTCCCAAGGCAGCTCATTCCTGCTCATCCTGGACGTTCCTTCATTGCTCTCCAATGGAGCAGATGCTGCCTGCAGCCACCCGCCGCCTCTGCCATGTTTCCCATGCTGCCCACAGCACCGAGCCTACTGCACCTGCCCACCGCAGCCCCAGCCCGCGGCAGCCAGCCCAGAGCCACCAGTGCCGCAGCACCAGCCCGCAGCCAGCCCGCAGCAGCCAGCCTGCAGCCATTGCTCGCCCATGCCAGAGACACGCAGGTGCCGTCCTTGGAAATCACGCCCAGGCACTCACAAAAGCCAAGTGGACTCGCCCTGGCTTGCAGCACACACAGTCCATCTGCCCAGCTGATGCTCACAGAGCGCCCGGGATCCTTGTGGTAACGCTGTCCCTGTCTTCTGGTTCTCTCTCTATCCTTGTCCCTTTCTACTCCCTTCTCTCCACATTCAGTAAGAACACTTACCCTCCTTTATCAATAAATAGTTCTCTGATATATTATTGCCATCTTTGTGCTTCTTTTTCACCCGAGAAACCTTTCAGCAAGAATCCTCTCGACTCCCCCTTGTACAGTGGGAAGGGACAGGGGTAGTTGGAAAGGGAATGGAGAAGCCCTGGGGGTACTGGAAGCACTGTGGGGAGAGAATGGGGCAGTCCCTGAGGGTACTTGGGCACTTGGATGGGGCTGGGGAGCCCCTGCAGGTACGAGCAAAGGGATGGGGGAGCCCTTGGGGGTACTGGGAGAGGAAATGGGGAGCACAGGGTGCCCTGTGTAGCCTCCCCCTGAGCCATGACCACCTCCCTTGGAAGGATGGGCAACCACAGGAGCCATGGAGGGAGCACCCCCAGTGTCACCCAGGGCCTCCCGCTTCCCAGAGCATCACAACTTTTGGTGTAGATTGTCATAGATGTCGCTGCATTCCCACGGTTGCCTTTGCAGCTCCATGTACGTCGCCTGAGGATCCTCCACTGGGGGTGCCAGGGGGTCTGGGGGTGCCCTGTGGGAATAAGGGGGTGTGTGGAAAAGGATGGGAGGTGCTGGGAGTTTGGATAAAAGGTGTATCATGGCTGGAGGCTGCACTCACCTTTCCTGGTGCTTCCTGGCATCTGCAAAGGAAAACTGGAGGGGTGACTTTGGAGACCCAGGGGCCCCCATCCACCCTTGGGAATGCTGAACCACCACCAGACACACAATTCTCCCCAGGCACCCCAGTATCCCTGATGCCCCCACTAATATCCCTGAGCCACCCCACATGCACCAACACCCTGAGCCCTGAGAACCCTGAGCCTGGCAGAGAGGGGGACCCCTGATAGAATCACCAACCTCCCTGCAAGACCCTCCAACAGCTCCCAGGGCTCTGAGCAATGGTCATTGGGGGGTGAGCCTCTCCCAGTTTAGGGGCTGTGTGTGTCACCCTATGACCCCCCTTCTCGGGCGCGTTCCCACCTCTCTCCACGACCTTCATTCCCCCATTGTCACCCACCCACACAGTGCCACTGGTGCCAAGCCGCAATGACACCCACGAGCAGCAGCAGGAGGAAAAGGGCCCAACTGACCCCTGCGGCCACTGCAAGAAACAGAGGGGGACACATCAGGATCACCCATCACCCCAGGGTTCCTGCAATCCTGAATGACCCTGTGTGACCTCACCTGTGTCCCTGTGTCCCCACGGTGTCACCAACAGGGCCAAATCTGGGCTGAGTGCCCGAAACACACGGTGTCCATCCTGTCCCAGCTCGTTGGTGGCCACGCACTGGTAGGTGCCCGAATGTCCCACATCGACTGCTCTGAGCTCCAGGAGGGGACCCTGGGCCACCTCCTGCCCATTGTGCAGCCAGGTGAAGGTGACAGGGGCTGAGCCCACCTGCACCGAGCAGCGCAGGGTCACATTGTCACCAGCACACACCTCAAGTGCCAGAGGACCGGGGGTGATGGTGGCATTGTCCACAGGCCCTGCAGGGACACAGAATGGGCTGAGACCACAGAGAGGGGCTGCCAGCTGGTGTGGGGGGATAGGGATGGGAGGGGATGAGTGTGATCGGGGATAGTGGGGCCAAGGTTATGCCATGGATGTGTGGAGACAAGGGGAGTGGTGGAAGGACCCAAGAAAGTTGTCTGGGGAACATGGAGGTGCCCAGGCTGGGGACCCGAGGAGGATGTGGGGGCTCCCTGTGCCCATCACCGCACTCAATGCGCATTGTGATGCGGCACGGGGGCTCTTCTGCATGGCCCCACCCTCGGAACACACCTGCGAGCTGTAATTCCCCGAGTGGGAGACCCCCACGGTGGGCACCAGCAGCTGCAGGGACCCCTGTGGGCCCCCCACCACCTGCCCGTCCCGGTAGAACACGTGCAGGAGGGGGGCTCGGGGCCACAGGGGGCTGGGGGTGCTGAGGCAGCTGAGAGTCAGGGGGAGCTGAAGGATGGCTCAGGGGGACCCTCCAGCACCTGCACAGGGAGGAGTTCAGGGCAGGAGACTGGAGGCCGTGGGGACAGTGACCCCAAGTCCTTGGGGAGGGGCTGTGGGGGTGTTGGGGTGGACGCTGTGGGGTTCTCACCATGCACTGTCACTGTCACCGGCACGGACACCACCCACTCCCTGTCTTTCAGCCAGCCCCTGCAGTGGTAGCGCCCACTGTGGTGCAGCTGCAGAGGGAACAGGGTCAGCTCTGTCCCATTTCAGAGCTCCACCAGCTGCTTCTTCTCACAGTAGAAGGACACTCAGGTGACCAGGTTGTTCTACCGGTCCCGGCAGCGCAGTGTCACCCTGTCCCCCTCCAGCAGTGGCCATGCTGGTAGTTGGAGCACCAGCCAGTCTGGGGAACAAGTAGGTCCTGTCACATCAGGAGGGCTTGGAGGGTCCTGAAGGCACCACCCAATAGCGACCCCCCTAGTGGGTCACAGCCAGCACACTAGGGGGCCCCAATTCCAACACAGGGGCCCCTCCACACTGGCATGCTTTGGGGTGTCCCCATATGCAGGGGATGTGCTCTTGTCATACAGGAGGTGACCCATGGAGCGGAGCCCACCCAGAGCCCTTGGGGTTCCCGCAGGTGCCAGGATGGGGACACTCAACCCCCCTTACCATCTAAGACTCTCATGGGGAGACTGAGCCCAGTGCCAGGTCTGTCACATGTGTAGGTGCCATTCTCAGTGACAGTGAGGAGGTCACATCCCTGCTGCCACCAGCGCTGCCCATCCTTGTACCAGGTGGTGGCACCAGCAGTCCCTGAGCCCTGGCAGGTCAGTGTCACCCGGTCCCACAGCATTGCTGGCATCCAGGGGGGCTCCATGATGACCCAGGTGGTCTGGGTGCCTGCGGGTGACAGGGGACACCAGCCTGCCAGGACCAGTGTGGGGCTGGGGACAGCAGGGTGGGGCCATGGCATCCCCTGAGGACTCACCAGCAAGGCCGAGGGTCTGGGCTGGAAGGGAGAAGGGACAGGGCTCAGTGGGGGTGACTCTGTCAGTCCAGCAGAACCCAGAGAATGGGTTTTGGCATCATCCCCAGATTTCTCCTGTGGGGACACCAGAGTGGCATGGACCTCTCAGGAACTGGGGCTCCAAGGCAACCTCAGGCTGAGGCAGGACACAGGGACACCATGGACAGCGTGGGAATGGCGATGCCAGGACCACCCCGTGCCAGCAGAGGTCACCCCCACCAGTCCTGCGGTCTCTGTACCCAGGGCCCATCTGCATGGTGCTTTTCCCCCAGTTCCTGTCCTGGCCCCCCCGGCACCCTGCCCATGTCCCCACACCTTCACCAGTCCCATGATGCCTCCCCAAATCCCTGTCCCCCCTTTATTGTCCCCATGTTCCTTAATCCCCTCTCCTCTCCCCAGGGCAACCCCACGACCTTGGTCACCTCATGCATTGACTCTCCTGGCACTGGGGACCTCAGTGAACACCACAGCCCCCCTCTGCCCCCTCCCCACCAGTCTCTGCCTCACCACAGCCCATCCCCAGGGTGTCAGGCCCATGCCCCGGGCACTCACCCCACAGGAGCAGCGCCACCTTCCCGGCCATCCCACTGTCCCCAGCCATGTGCACTGGCTGTCACTCGCTGCTGTGGCCACCACTCCCCTGGCTGGCGGCTCTTCGAATGAAGGGGAAGGAAGCGAGGTCACGTCTGTCCCCATGTGTAGGTGGCACCTGGTGGAGGCAGGGTGGGGACAGGATGGGGGCAGGGTGGGGACCTTGTGGTTAATGGGGGGGATGGTGGGACATGGTGGGGAAATGGTGTTGCCAGAATTTGAGGCTGAGGTGGTGTAGGGAGCCAGGGATGGTTGTCCAGGGGAATGGGGTGCCCAGGGTTAGGTAGACTCACATGTGGGGATGAGGGTCCATGAACAACTTGTTCTCCAGGGATTTCTGATCATGGGGTGGTGGCATAGGATGGGGGTGCCTGGGGTAAGGGGGGCCCTGTGAGAATGGGGGCCCTGGGGAAATCAAGGTCCCCAAGGGAGTGGGGGGTCCATGGCTCTGGAATTACCGGGATGGGATTCCTTGGGAATGGAAGTTCTGAGAAATTGCAGTGAAAGGTTGGGAGTCCCAGAGAAGGGGGGACAGAAGGAAATAGGGTCCCATGGTTGGAGTCCCATGGGAATGGGGATGCCAGGGATGGGCAGCAGCTGGGGGGGCCCAGGGGTCACAGCTCCTTCCCTGGATGCCTCACATTTTGGGGTGACCGAGGGCCCAGCACTGCCCGCCTGGGTTGCTCATTTCCTAGGTAGGCATCACATGGAGGTCCTGGGTAGCTCTGCTTCTGTGCCCTCCCCTGCCCTGGACTTTTTCCTCTCTTTATTTCTCTTTTTTCCTTATTTTCTTCAATTTTGTGCCATGTAGCCCCAATACCAGTTCCTGGCTCAGCAATCCTGGGGAGCACTTGAGCAGGGAAGGGGTTGGGGGCACCCAGGGGAGGAGGAAAATGGGGATTGGGGGTGCAGGGAATGGTGGGGAGGCTGTGGGAGATGGAGGTGTTCAGCTTCACCAACTCAACAGTTTCACTTTCTTTTTCCTGGACAAGAAGGAAGAGGTCATTTGTGCTGAGTGGCAAAGGTTACAAAGGGGGGGGGGGTGGTTCGGTCCTGGACTGGCACATCCAGGGGCTCGTGTTGTAGGGGTATCCCATCCCAGGGGGTGACACATCCTGGCATGGGGGGTCCTGTCCCAGGGGGCGACAGTTCTGGAAATATCCCTGCACATTCCTGGCTGGGTCCCTGTCCCAGGGGTGGCACATCCTGGGGACCCCTGTTAATGCAAGGCTGGGGCCCAGCCATGGCCCAGCCCCACTGCACAGGGATGGCCATTGCCCAGCCTTGCTCTGGCCAGCCCCAGGTGGCAGCCAGCACCTGAGGGTCCCCATTATCCCCTTGGCTTTTATTCTGGCAGCTTTAGAGCTGCTGCAGAGGTGAGAATTCTGTGGGTGGAAAAGGCCTGCCTGTGCTTTCCTCATACCTTAAAGCAGCACAAAAACCCAAAGGGAGCCCAATTGTTGTTGTCTTTGCAGTAGTTATGGGACTCTCTCAGTCCCTTGGGCAGAGGCACAAAATGATCAATTGCTGCATTTCCAGACTGGTTCCCGCACAGCTGCCGCTGCAGGGGCGGTTTCCAGCCAGCCCTGCTCTGAAAACCATCAAAGGCCCTCACAGAGACACTGCTTGGGCTCCCTTTGGGGTTTGTGCTTCTTGCAGAGCTGAACAAACCACAGGCAGGCCTTTTCTGCCCCCACAGAATTCTCACCTCGGCAGCAGCTCTAAAGCTGCCAGAATCAAAGCCAAGGGGATAATGGGGACCCTCAGGTGCTGGCTGCCACCTGGGGCTGGCCAGAAGAGGGCTGGGCAATGGCCATCCCTGTGCAGTGGGGCTGGGCCATGGCTGGGCCCCACCCTTGGATGGCCACTGGCTTCAAGGAGCAGGAGTTTGGGGCCTCCTTCCTGCTCAGGGTTCCATTCCCCAGCTGCTCTTGCTGGCTCAGATCCAGCAGGGGACGAGCAAGAATGGAGAAGTCTGGACCCCCCCAAAGCTGCCAAGCTCCATGACAGGACCCTCTTCCCCAGCATGTGTCCTCCCTGGGACAGGATTCCCCCAGGACAGGAGCCCCCTGGATGTGCCCCCTAAGGACAGAACCCTTCCCCCCCATGTGAGAAAGGTGTCAAATGGCCTTTTCCTTCTTCTGCGGGAGACAGAAAGTGAAAGTGTTGGGGGGTAAAAGCTGCACTCCCCCATCCCCCAGAGCCTCCCCAGCCCTCCTTGCATCCCTCACCCCTGCTTCCCCCACCCTGGGCTTCCCCCACCCTGGGCTTCCCCCAGCATGATTCCTGCTCCAGGTGCCCCCAAGGACCATCAAGGCACGAACTGGGGTTTGTGAAATTGAGGGGTAAAATGATGGAAATGGAATAAAGAGAGGGAAAAATCACTGGAGGCTGGGGGACACAGACCCAGAGCAGCTCAGAATCTCTCTGGGATGACACCCTGGACACCGGCACCATGTGGGGGTGTTGCTGGCTGTGGGTCACCCCAAAATCTGAAGCACCCAGGGAAGGAGTTACAACCCATGGGCTCAACCAGCCACTGCCCATCCCTGGAATCCCCATTCCCCCGGGAACAGAAACATGGGACCTCCTTTCTTTATGTCCCACTCTCTCTGCAGCCCCCATCCCAACACTGACATTCCCTAGGATCTCCATGGCCCAGCACCCCATTCCCAAGGAACCCCTTCCCGTTCATTCCATCCCCTGAAATCTTCCTAGGACCCTCCATTCTCCCATCCCATGAACTCAAATCCTTGGAGCCCACATTCCCCTGGGACTCCCATCCCTGAGTCCCCCCAGGTATGGAGACGCTCATTCCAATGGCACCCCCATTGACGGATATTCCCCCTCATCAGGACCCAATTTACCAGTGACCCCATTCCTGCCTCCCCAAAACCACCGAGTTCCCAACTCCTGGGAACCCCATGACCCATTTTGTCCCACCCACCCGTGTCCCCAGCCTGTCCCCAGCCTGTGGCCACCCTGCCCCCACCAAGGGCCACCTATGCATGAGGTCGAAACCTGACCTCGCTTCCCTCCCCTTCATCCGAAGAGCCGCCAGCCAGAGGAGCGGTGGCCACAGCAGCGAGTGACAGCCAGTGCACATGGCTGGGGACAACGGGATGGCCGGGAAGGTGGCGCTGCTCCTGTGGGGTGAGTGCCCCGGGCACGGGCATGATACCCTGGGAATGGGGAGGGAAGGGGGCACAGGGGAGTGGTGGGGTCCCCTGAGGTCCCCAATAACAGCAGAGCCAGTCCATGTTACCCACAGTGGAACTGGGTGTGTCTGGGGATGTAGGGTGGCTTTGGGGACAGGAACAGGGGGCGGGAATTTGGGGATGGGGATGGGGATGGGGATGTGGAGACAGGAATGTGGGAACTGGCACCTTTGGGCTCAGGCAGCTCCAGGGATAGGGACAAGGGAACTGGGATGCAGGGACAAGAACCATGAGGATGTGGCCATGGGGATGGGATCACAGGGATGGGATCATGAGCTGGTGAGGGTGACGTGGGCCAGCATGGGCTGTGTCCGTGGTGTCCTCATGCCCACGGTGTCCACAGTGTCCCCATGTTCTGCCTCAGCCCAGGGTGGCCTCGACGTCCCTGTTCCCAAGCTGTCTGTGCCACGTGGATGTGGTACATAGGTGGCTGTGACAGAGACATGTCCCCCTGCCTGTCCAGACTTTTGGGGACCACCACACACTTTCCCACAAGAGCATCTGTCCCCATGGGGACAGTTTGGGGACAGCCACCACACCCTGTACCCCATGTGTCTCTGTCCCCATGGTGACACCCCCACTGAGCCCTGTCCCTTCTCCCTTCCAGCCCAGACCCTCGGCCTTGCTGGTGAGTCCTCAGGGGATGCCATGGCCCCACCCCGCTGTCCCCAGCCCCACACTGGCCCGGGCAGGCTGGTGTCCCCTGTCACCCACAGGTGCCCAGACCACCCAGCTCCTGGTGGAGCCTCCCTGGAGGCCAGCAGTGCTGTGGGACCGGGTGACACTGACCTGCCAGGGCTCGGGGACTGCCGGTGCCACCACCTGGTACAAGGACGGGCAGCGTTGGTGGCAGGAGGGACACAACCGCCTCAGTGTCACCGAGAGTGGCACCTACACGTGTGACAGACCCAGCACCGGGCGCAGCCCCCCCGTGACCGTCTTAGATGGTGAGGGGAGACCTTTAATGATCATGGGGGCCCCAGAGCGGTAAGGGTGGGCTCCATTCCCTAGGTGGCGTCACACCCCTCATGTGACAAGAGCCTGTGCCCTGCACACAGGGACATCCCAGTGCATACCAGAGCACCACAGAGCACCCGCATATCCCCGGTTCTATGGGCACCCACCCCAGACCAGTCTCAACAGTGAGATGTGACCTTCCTGTCCCACAGACCAGCTGGTGCTGCAGGTTCCAGCCCGGGCACTGCTCGAGGGGGACACCGTGACACTGCGCTGCCGGTGCCGGCAGGACAACCATCTCACCAGGGTGCAATTTTACCGGGAGGAGAAAGATCTCGCGGGGTCCCTCAGGGGGAACAAGCTGTCCCTTTCACCTCTGCAGCTGCACCACAGCGGCCGCTACAGATGGGAGGGCTTGGTGGGGTCCTGGCAGTCACGGTCAGCACCAGTGACAGTGAGAGTGCAAGGTGAGCACCCACACGGCTGGAACTCCAATATCTTGACAACCCCAAAGCCACTTCCCAGTGCACTCAGATTCACAGTCCTCACCTCTCCTCTCCTTCCCAGAGCTCTTCTCGGTCCCAGTGCTGGAGGGTCCCCGCGAGCTCACTGAGGGGTCCCCCCAGACTCTCAGCTGCCTCAGCACCCCCACCCCCTGCGGCCCCGAGCCCCCCTCCTGCACGTGTTTTACCGGGACGGGCAGGTGGTGGGGGACCCGCAGGGGTCCCCGCAGCTGCTGCTGCCCGCTGTGAGGGTCTCCCACTCAGGGCATTATGGCTGTGAGGTGCAGTCCGAGGAGGGGGTCCGTGCAGAAGAGCAACAACCGGCTCCTTGTCACGGTGTGCAGTGAGTGTGGGGATGGGCACGGGGAGCCCCCACAGATGCCTCGGTTCCCCCACACTGCCTGGCACCCTCCAGCCCTCCCTGATGCCTGCTCTGGGGCACCCAACCTTTTCCAGATCCCTCCCTGACCCGCCCCCATCCTTTCTCGGGTCTCTCCCCAGGACCCCCAGCCCGTACATGGGTACCCTCATCCTTCCCTGGTGCATTTTCTGTGCCTGCCATCGCTGCCCCGGGTTGCTCCTAAGCTCCCCCCATTCCTGGCTTGTGTTTCCCTCCATCCTTCGTTGGGTCCCCTCCCCCATCCCTGGGTCCCTCCACCCCTCTCTGAGGTCTCTGCACATTGCCCAAGTCTCACCATCCCCTCCCATGGTCCCCGTACCCTTCCTGGTGTTGCCCACCTCCCTCTCCAGGTGTTCCCTCCCTGACCCCCTTATCATCTCTCAGGGTTCCTTTCTAAGACTCCCTCCACCCAATCTCGGCACCCCCTCTCCCTCACTGGAATTCCCCTGCCCCTCCTGGACACCCCCCCGGGTCCCTCACTGTCCCCTGGTGTCCCACTCTCCCGCAGGGGTCCCGCCCTCGGCGGTGTCCCTGTCAGTGCAGCCCCCTGGGGGACAGGTGGCACTCGGCGAGAGCCTGGTGCTGAGCTGTGCAGTGACCATAGGGACAGGTCCCGTGTCCTTCTCCTGGCACCAGGAGGGCTCGGGGGCACTGCTGGGCATCGGCCCCTACCTGGAGCTGGGACACCTTGGGGACAATGACAGCGGCCAGTACCGGTGCCGGGTCAGTGACGGGAACAGCGTGGCCGAGAGTGACCCCCTGAATGTCACCGTCCTGGGTGAGCAGGACCCTCAGGCTGGGGATGACCCCACCCACCGCACCCCCATCCCACCTCGCCAGGTGCCAACCCTGTCTCTGTCCCGGCAGTGCCCGTGGACAATGCCACCATCACCCCTGGTCCCCTGTCACACCAGGTGCATGCAGGTGACAATGTGACCCTGCGCTGCTGGGTGCAGGTGGGCTCAGCCCCTGTCACCTTCACCTGGCTGCACAATGGGCAGGAGGTGGCCTAGGGTCCCCTCCTGGAGCTCAGGGTCATCGATGTTGGACATTCGGGCACCTACCAGTGCGTGGCCACCAACCAGCTGGGACAGGACGGGCATCGCGTGTTCCAGGCACTCAGCCCTGAGCTGGCCCTGGAGGTGACACCTGGCTCACCCAGGGTCACAGGGGGGGTCACATGGGGTCACCAGGGAGTGCAGGACCCCAGGGGTTATGGGTGATCCTGATGTGTCCCCCTCT
The DNA here is from genome assembly GCF_028018845.1 of Melospiza georgiana. Taxonomy (NCBI): domain Eukaryota; kingdom Metazoa; phylum Chordata; class Aves; order Passeriformes; family Passerellidae; genus Melospiza; species Melospiza georgiana. The sequence goes on from NC_080452.1 coordinate 2,144,078, forward strand.
GTTTCTTGCAGTGGCTGCAGGGGTCGGTGGGGCCCTTTTGTTCCTGCTCCTGCTCGTGGGTGTCATTGTGGCCTGCCACCGATCGCACAGTGTGGGTGGGTGACAATGGGGGGACAGGGCGCCCGGGGAGCTGTAGAGGCCCACAGAATTGGAGAAACCATAGGGAAATACCCACAGCACCACAATTGTGACTTTGGCTAGGGTTCCTGTAGGGTTTGGGGAGGTGCTGGATGGTCCTGCAGGGATGTTGGGGATTCTTTCTAAGGCCCTGGGGATTTTGGGAGGAGTCTCTGTCCCTCCTGGGATTTGGGTTCTTGAGTGTGAGTTGTCTGGGGACACGAGGGAGGCTCTGGAGGGCTTCAGGAGTACTTGGAGGTCTTGAAGGGGTTCAGGAATCCTAAGAGGGGTCAGGGCCCTGGGACCCCACAGTCGCCCCGCCCCTACTTCCATTGCAGCTGCCAGGAAGAACCAGGACATGTGAGTGCGGGGCTCAAACCACACTCTCCTGTTTTATCCCAATCCCCAAGACCTCCCATCCCCTCCCCCACATCCCCTTTATTCCCTCAGGGCCCCCCCGGATCCCCTGGCCCCCCCAGAGGAGGGGGAGGTTCTGTACACCCGCGTCATGATCACCAAGAGGGCAGGGGGTGAGTACGGGGGGGACACACGCAGGGGAACACATGACCCACGAGTGTCACCCCACCCAGATCCCACAGCCCATGTCTCTCACAGTGTCCCCCCATGCCACCACCTTCCAGGATCCCCAGGTGACCTACGCGGAGCTGCGGGGACACCAGGGGCGACCGCAGGAACCTGGTGACATCTACGGGAATGTGCTGTGACACTGGGGGGAACTCGGGGGGACTGAGGGTCCCCACCCATGGGCACCCACTCGTGTGTGTGCTGCCACTCAAAACTGCCCCTCTGCCTCCCTGTGGGGGCACAAGGATCCCAAAGGGCTGAGAGAGGAACAATTTCCTGACACAGCAACCAGAGAGAATAAAACCAACAGCAACAGCAACAAGGTTCAGAGTCCCAATAGTCACACAAGGAACAATTTCCAGGGAAAGACACCAAAAAGGAACATACCCTGAACACTCGCCCAAGCACGTTTCCTCCAGCAGAGGAAGCTGGCAGGGCCCTGATGTACTCACTTCCCTTGCTCTGATGGCCAAAGTGGCTTTCAGGAGGCTCTGCATTCTCTAGTCCCCTGTCCTGAGCCCCTCATCTGCTGTGTTCCCCACACCAGGATGACACAAAGTCCCTGTGGGTGTTCCAGAGCCTCCTCCTTTGCCAGGGCAGTCGGGATCAGGCCATGCCACAGGGTGGGGTGTTGTCGGTTTCTCGGCTGTTTAGGTGGCCTGGAAAGGCCCAGGGTGGCCTTGGACAGCCCGGCGCTTCAAAGGACGAGAAGAGACTTCTGATCTTGTTTCGGTCTCGGTGTTTATTAATTGTTTATCTAAAAGATTTTCTTTCAGCCCGACAGAGGTCTGCACAGCAAGTCAGCCATGGGCACACGGCGTGCCCCCGGGGCGGTCACTTATCTTTATACCCGAAGTTACGTATACAATATTTATAATTTTTCCCCAATACCTTCTACCCTTATTAACCGGTGCACTTCTAGTAAAGACCAATCGCAAAGTGCCAACATCACCACAGAAGATGGAGGCCAAGAAGAAGAAGAAGAAGGACAGGACACGCCCCAATTCCTCCATCTTACTTCTGTAGACCCCCCCTGTACAGAAATCCTAAACCCTGTGTTTTACACTCTAATTAACTTATCCCTTCACCATTCACCCCAGTGAAATCCTCTCAGTCCTCATACAGGTGTCATCTCCTGTGTAGGATCAAAGTCCAGCCACCAGACACTTCTGGCAACATTCCAGGACTCCCGAGCCCCCCAAGGGTGTTCTTGGCCACTCTGCACCTCCATCCTGAGGTGCTGAGATCCCACAGTGTGTCAGCAACAGGAAAAGCTTGATGTCTGGAGACATTTTGGAACACCTATGTGTGGAAGGGATGGGTAAGGCCCTGCTTTTGGTGAGACAGGGCCCTGTCTGTTCATCAGTCTGCCAGCTGTGGCACACTGAGGAAAGTGTGATGCTCGGCCAAAGCCAGCTCCTTAGTGGCCGGGTGACCAGAAGTGCCACCTGGGGAGAGGGCCCTTGGTGGCCCAACTGGCTTAAAAAGCAGAGCATGAGGTGGGTAAGTGCCTGACCGTGTCTCCCCTTGGGGTGTCTGTCCCATCCAGGCTGGAACCCAGGAGTTGGCACCTCATTTAAATGAGAAATATCTGCCAAGGAAAATGGGAACTCTCCTGGAATCAAAAGACAACACATGTCAAAAAGATTTTTTAATTTCAAAAATGATGGGGCCTAAAGGCAAAAGTGTAAGAAAAGGAATAACAGCTCTTCAGTGGGAAGTTTATAAACCAGAACAGAACAAACAACACAAACCCAGAACTTTCCATCCCGCTCAGCGCTGTTGGTTTTTGCAGCCATTATACCCGGGGCCAGCGGGGGCGCTGCAGGGAGCATTCCCGGCCAGCAGGGGGCGCCCTGGTCCAGCTCCATCCCCTCAGGGGCCATGGCGGCCTCGGACGGGAGGGAGGAGGGGAAATCGTTCCTTTTGCAAACTCACGGGCACCAATCGCTCCCGGCACCACCACCGGCAGTGGGCAGAAGCCGCTAAGGCAGCAGGTTGGATCCCAGTGCCCACTGGCAGCGTAGCAGTGTCCCGGCGCCAAACACACGCCCTGCGCAACACCTGTGACTGCTCTCCATGATCCCGAATGGAAGGAAGGCAGCACCTGACCCCAGGCAGGTCTTGGGTCCACAACAGCACCTCTGGTGGCTTTACACCACAATTCCTGCAAACCCTCAGGCTTTCAGTTAGGTGAGGCGGGCAGGGAAGGAGCAGCTTTGGGGACACCTGGAATCCACACAAGGTCACTCCCCAGAGCTCTGCCACAGCCAGGGCAAGAGCCCCTGTGCGACATTTCCAAACATTTTCCTCTTTTTTGATGGCCACAGCCTGAGCCCAAACATTGTTTCCATGAGGTTCCAGAAGGCTGCAGGTTTTGTTCAAGAAGGAGGGTCCAGGTGAGCTTCTGGAGCAGATTGTTGTGGGACTTGCCGTAGTGCTGGAGGTCTCTCACTCTCTTACCAAGACGAACAAATGATCAATTGCTGCATTTCTTGACGGGATCTCCCACAGCCTCCCCTGGAGGGCAGGATTTCCAGCCAGCCCTGCTCTGAAAACCATCAAAGGCCCTCCCAGAGCCACTGCTTGGGCTCCCTTTGGGGTTTGTGCTTCTTGCAGGGCTGAGCAAACCACAGACAGGCCTTTCCCCCCACAGAATTCTCACCTCTGCAGCAGCTCTAAAGCTGCCAGAATCAAATCCAAGGGGCAGGGGGGACCTTCGAGTCCTGGCTGCCCCCTGGGGCTGGGCAAAACAGGGCTGGGCAATGACCATCCCTGTGCAGTGGGGCTGGGCCATGGCTGGGCCCCACCCTTGGATGGCCACCACAACAACATCAGCCACTCCACAATACTTTTCGCTATCTGAACAAAATCGCAATATTTATTCAACAGTATAATCAATAATGTAATATCAATTCATATAATATCCAGTAAAAGTCAACTTCCATTAACTTGTTTCTGTCAATATATACCAGTAAAGAACTGTTATTCCTGTTCCCACATCTTTACCTAAAAGCCCTGTAATTTCAAAATTATAATAGTTCAGAGAGAAGGGGATTGTATTTTCCATTCCAAGGCAGGTTCCCCCCTTGTTCAGCTTCCTTGACAGAGCTGAACAAAGAAACACCATTTCTGCCAGTTTAACCAAAGAGCTGCGTTTTTGTCCCAGGAGCAGGGAACCAGGTCCTGTGCCCCCTTGAAACTGGGATGGGTACCAGTAAGCCACCTTACTGGGAGCACTGGGATGGGGACTGCAGAGCCACTAAGCACACTGGGCTTAAGAGGATCAAATCTGATTTTGATTTATGTCTCAACATATGCTAACCCTGAGGTGAAAAATGACTCTGTCGTTGTACATGTGCTGGGAACCCTGTCCCTGGCAAGGCTTCACACAACAGAGAATCAGGGGAGAGAAAGCTTCAGTGATCCGGCTATGAGTGACCCCCACTGGCTGGTGGGACAGATGCCCGAGGAAAAATATCTATGAAAAAATGCCCGAGAAATCAGCCTGTGGGAGGAGCCTTTGCAAATAAAAGCAGCTAACTGTGACACAACAGGAGTGCTTTGCTTTGCATTTCTTGCAGGGATCAGGGGCTCACTCAGAGGGTCAGCTTGGCCCTCCTACCCTGTGGGATTCACATTCTCTGAACCTGGGAGAAACAGTGAGAGAAGCAAAGAATTATTACTGCGCCTGAGTGGGTCGCAGCTGGTGAGAGAGAGACGGTGAATCTTGTATCTTGATCAGAAGGCTTGATTTATTAAGATATTATATATAATACATTATGACTATACTAAAAGAATATAGAGAGAGTTTTGCAGAGCTGCTAGCTAAGCTAAGAATAGATAGAAAGGAATCCCAATCAAAGTTGTGTCCAGGGACTCAGTCCCCTAGCTTGCACTGGTGATTGGCCCTTAATTATAAACATAGAAAATGAGCCAATCAAGGTGAATCCTATTGCATTCCACAGCAGCTGATAACAATTGTTTACCTTCTCTTCGGAGGCCTCTGCCTTCCAGAAGACACAGAAATCTGAAAGAAAGGATTTCTGTGGAAAAATGTCTGCGACATCTCACCTTTCTAAATTGTATAAAATAAAAGAAAAATGCTCATGTGGAATGAACAGGAAATTTCTTCACCTATAGAATATACAATAACTAACAAATCACTAAAACAATGCTATAATATAAGAAAAATGCAAAATACAATGTAAAGAGAATTTGAGTCCATGCAGATGAATTTCAGGAACAGTCCATCAGCTGAAGTTGTTTCTTTTGGAATATCTGAGAGTCCTTTTGGTCCTGAAACAGACTTCTGCAAAAGAGTTCCATCAATAGTTATCAAAAACCATTGACAGTCTAAACACAATTTTAAACAATTTAAACCAATTTGAATTTGTACAATTTTTAGAATGTCCTTTTCTGGCCCTTCAGTCAGTGCTTCAGTGCTTCAGAGCTGCTGCCCACCATTTTCAATCTTTTTTATTTAATTTTTAATTATTTTTTTTTTTTAATCGAAAAGCAAAAGAGCAGCAGCCAGCCGAGCAGAGCAGTGCCAGAGAAGGAAAGGCCCTGGGGGCCCTGGCCCATGATGGACCAGGAACCCCAAAACTGGCTCACAAAGGGGGACCCAGACTGGTAGGACAAACCAGAATCCCCAAAAACATCAGGAGGCCAAGTGATGGCCCTGGCCCAGGAACCTCCTGAGCCAAACGGCCCAGGCCAAACTCATAAGGAAGGCTCTGCATATCCACAGGCCTGAACCCTGCTGCCAGCACAATGGCAGCACGGGTAGTGAGACGCTTCCTTTCCCCTAAACCACTGAGGCATCCCAGCAGCAGGGAAATAGAAGCCTTCCCCAGCAATCCCATCTGGGGTCTGGAGATGTTTGTTTCCCACAGCAAACCAGCTATGGTCTCCTCCAGCTGTGCCCTCTCCCTCTGCAATGCATCGGGTTTGTCTCTCATCCGCCCCATGGTATCATCCCCATCCCCTCCGGGATGGGGATCAGAGGCAGAACTCTCTGGATGCACCTGCCCCCCCATGCCACTAGGGCACAAGAGAGGCGGCGGCCTCCATGGGACAATCCCCGAAAAACCACCCCCCAAACCGCCGAGAATGCTGATCTTAAAAACAGGCAGCTGGACTGCCACAACAGTGAGCTGGCGGGCAGCCCCCGCTCCACGGAAGGAGAAACCCCCCGCCGGGGCGACTGCTGGGATGTCCGGTGGAAGCAGCGGGGAGGGAGCCGGAACTGGGGAGGGAACCACGCTGATTGTGGGATCCGCCGCGGGCTGCTCCGAGGGTCCCACAGGTTCAACGGCGTTTTCTGCCGCTGACTCCAGGATCTGCTGCGGAGGCGCAGTCGCAGTCTCCGTCGCAGCGCAAACCAGCAGCAGCGGAGCCGGGAGAGACAGCGGAGCGTCGCTGTTGCTTAGCAACAGGTCAATCGCTGGAAGTGCTGTCTCTTCTGCCTTCTCCGACACTGAGCCGGAAGCTGGAGACGCATCCTCGTCGCCTAGCAACAGCTCAGGGACCAGAAGTGCTTCTTCAGTCTCCGACGCAGGCTCTGGCGGGGGCGGGGAGGCCAGTGAAACTGCGGGCGGGACCTCCTGGAGAGGCGGAGACGGGATCTCCTGGAGTGACGGCTCTGGCAGGGCCGTGGAGGAAACCTCAGAGACCGGTGCCGCCCCCATGTCTGAAGGCAGAGTCTGAGAGGCCAGCGCTGGCTTGAGCGGCCACTCCCATCCCCCCGGAGAGAGAGAAGGGGGGGAAGGAGAGAACTCCATCTGAGCATGCTCCGGAGCAAGAGTAAAAAAAACTTCATCGCGCCGCGAAGTTTCGCCCCCCCCCCCGCCGCGAAGCAGGGGGGGCTGGGAAGAAAAATGTCCTCCCCCACCGCGTCTTCTGCCAAAGGTGGTGGAAACGGAGCCTGGCCATAACAGTTAGAAATCCATTGAAAACAAGCTGCTCTGCGTTTCAGGACTGGGAAAAGCTTTATAAATGCTGGGTAGATAGAAGGCAACACGCGTCCCTCAACGTAGACGCGCTGGATAATGGAGTCCATGCACTCCCAGACAAAAACATCTAAAGCATATAAGACATCAGCAAAGAACCCAAAAAGCTTTGCCCATCGAAAGAATTCATGGATATCTGTTTCTGACAAAAGGAAACCGTCTTCCCTTCTGAGGCCTCTGCCTTCCAGAAGACACAGAAATCTGAAAGAAAGGATTTCTGTGGAAAAATGTCTGCGACAAAGAATGATCCAAACAATTCTTATCTCATTTTCTACTCCTGTGTTGTTCACACATGGAATGCATTGTGGAAGATTGTTTACCTGAAGGGAATTGGTAATTGGATTCTGGTATGAGGGTTTTGATTCACTGACCAATTGAATCAAGGTGTGTGTGTTGGGACTGTTGGCTGACAGTCATGAGATTGTGTGCAGTGGAGTTCAGTTGAGTGCTTGGCAGATTCAGTTTAGATGTAATGTAATATAATATAGAATAATATAGTATAACAAAGTACTTAATAAGCCTTCTGATAAGACGGAGTCAGATGCATCATTCCTCCTGGACATCCGGTAAAAATATCATCGACACTCCCCACCCTTGCGTTTTCCTCTGGTGGTCCTTCTTCCCTGTCCGCACTCATTCTTCCCTGCTTTGCTACTTCCCTGAGGCAGCTCATTCCTGCTCGTCCTGGACGTTCCTTCATTGCTCCCCAATGTAGCAGATGCTGCCTGCACCCACCCGCCACCTCTGCCGTGTTTCCCATGCTGCCCACAGCACCAAGCCTGCTGCACCTGCCCACCGCAGCCCCAGCCCGTGGCAGCCAGCCCAGAGCCACCAGTGCCGCAGCACCAGCCCGCAGCCAGCCCGCAGCAGCCAGCCTGCAGCCATTGCTCGCCCATGCCAGAGACACGCAGGTGCCGTCCTTGGAAATCACACCCAGGCACTCACAAAAGCCATGTGGGCTCGCCCTGGCTTGCAGCACACACACCCCATCTGCTGAGCTGATGCCCACAGAGCGCCCGAGCTTCTTGTGGTAAAGCTGTCCTGTCTTCTGTTTCTCTCTCTATCCTTTTCCCTTTCTACTCCTTTCTGTCCCCCTTTGGTAAGAACATTTACCCTCTTTTTCAATAAACAGTTCTCTCATGTAATATTGCCATGTTTGTGCTTCATTTTCATCTGAGAATCCTGTCAGCAAGAATCCTCCCCGACTCCCCCTTTTACAGCAGGATGGGACAGGGGTAGTGGTAGTGGGAATGGGGAAGCCCTGGGTGTACTGCAAGCACTGTGGGGAGAGAATGGGGCAGTCCCTGAGGGTACTTGGGCACTTGGATGGGGCTGGGGAGCCCCTGCAGGTACGAACAAAGGGATGTGGGAGCCCTTGGGGGTACAGGGAGAGGAAATGGGGATTAGAGGGTTCCCTGTGTGTAGCCTCCCCCTGGGCCATGACCACCTCCCTTGGAAGGATGGGCAACCACAGGGGCCATGGAGGGACCACCCCCCGTGTCACCAGGTGCCTCCCACTTCCCAGAGCATCACAACTTTTGGTGTAGATTGTCATAGATGTCGCTGCATTCCCACGGTTGCCTTTGCAGCTCCATGTACATCGACTGAGGATCCTCCACTGGGGGTGCCAGGGGGTCTGGGGGTGCCCTGTGGGAATAAGGAGGTGTGTGGAAGGGGATGGGAGGTGCTGGGAGTTTGGATAAAAGGTGTATCATGGCTGGAGGCTGCACTCACCTTTCCTGGTGCTTCCTGGCATCTGCAAAGGAAAACTGGAGGGGTGACTTTGGAGACCCAGGGGCCCCCATCCCCCCGTGGGAATGCGAAACCACCACCAGACACAAAATTCTCCCCAGGCACCTCAGTATCCCTGATGCCCCCACTAATATCCCTGAACCACCCCACTTGCACCAACACCCTGAGCCCCGAGAACCCCGAGCCTGGCAGAGAGGGGGACCCCGATACAATCACCAACATCCCTGCAGGACCCTCCAACAGCTCCCAGGACCCCAAGCTGAAGTCTCTGCAGGATCAGTTTCTCCCGTCAGGAGCTGTTGGTGCCACCCTATGGCACCCATACCCTGGGGGGCTTCACCCCAATCCCTGGGAATCCCATCCCGCCGTATTGTCACCCACCACAGCAGTGCCACTGGTAACAGCACCCGATGACAGCCAGGAGCAGGAGCAGGAACAGCAGGGACCCACTGAGCCCTACAGCCACTGCTGGGGACAGAGAGGGACACATTGGGGTCACCCAGAAGCCCAGGGGTCCTGCACCCCCCGTGTGACCCATGTGACCCCACCTGTGACCCAGGGTGAGCCAGGTGTCACCTCCAGGACCAGCTCTGGGCTGAGTGCCCGGAACACGCGGTGCCCGTCCTGTCCCAGCTGGTTGGTGGCCACACACTGGTAGGTGCCCGAATGTCCCACATCAACAGCTCCAAGCTCCAGAAGGGGACCCTGGGCCACCTGCTCCCCATTGTGCAGCCAGGTGAAGGTGACAGGGGCTGAGCCCACCTGCCCTGAGCAGCGCAGGGTCACGTTGTCACCTGCATGCACCTGGTGTGGCAGCGGGCCAGGGGTGATGGTGGCATTGGCCACGGGCACTGTGGGGACAGAGACAAGGCTGGCACTGGGCAGGTGGGATGGGGGTGCCATAGGAGGGGTCACCCCCAGTCTGAGGGTCCTGCTTGCCCAGGATGGTGACATTCAGGGGGTCACTCTCAGCCACGCTGTCCCTGTCGCTGACCCGGCACCGGTACTGGCCGCTTTCATTGTCCCCAGCATGGCACAGCTCCAGGCCGGTTCCCAGCAGTGCCCCCAAGCCCTCCCACTGCCAGGAGAAGGACAGGGGACCCGCAGCCACCACGTAGCTCAGGACCAGTCAGTCCCTGCATGCCACCTGTCCCCTGGGGGCTGCACTGACAGGGACACCCCCAAGGGTGGGACCCCTTGGATGGGGGGACACCAGGAAACAGTGAGAGACCCATGGTGGGGAGGGATGGGAGAGGGGAAGTGGGACCCCAGTGAGGAAAAGGAGGCACAGAGATAGGAGGGGGGCTTGCAACGGGACCCCAAGGAATGATGGAGGGCTCAAGGATGAGTAACGTGGAGAAGAAGATGGGGAGACACCAGGAAGAGTATTTAAAACCAGGGAGGGAATGGTGAGAGTTGAGGACCATGGAGGAAGATCAGAGAGGGCTGAGGTTGAATCAGGGACAGATGAAGGGATCCCAGTGAGGAATGGGGGGACACAGAGGGTGACCCAAGCAGGAATGAGGGGATGTGGAAAAAGATTTCCAGAAAGATGGGGGTTGCCACATAGGGCTAGGGGATCTGATGAGGTACCCAGAAAAGGTTAGGGGACCCGGGTAGTTATGGGGATCCCCAGACGGGGCAGGGGTGCCTGAGCAGGCTTGTAGGGGCTCCCTGTGCCCATCCCCACACTCACTGCACACCGTGACAAGGAGCCGGGCGCTGCTCTTCCGCACGGCCCCCCCCTCGGATTGCACGTCACAGCTGTAATTCCCTGAGTGCGACAAACCCACGGCGGGCACCAGCAGCTGCGGGGACCCCTGCGGGCCCCCCACCACCTGCCTGTCCCGGTAGAACATGTGCAGGAGGGGGACTCTGGGCCGCAGGGGGCTGGGGGTGCTGAGGCAGCTGAGAGTGAGGGGGGATCCCACAGTAAGATAAAGGAGACCCTCCAGCACCGGCACCGAGAAGAGCTCTGGGAAGGAGAGGGGAGGGAGATTTGTGAGCCTGAATCCCTGGGGAGGGACTGTGAGGGTGTCAGGGTGGTGGCTGTGGGGTGCTCACCATGCACTGTCACTGTCACTGAAGCCGAGTGTGCCCACGGTGCCACCTTGGAGTCCACCCAGGCCCCGCAGCTGTAGCGGCCACTGTGGTTCAGCTGCAGAGGGGACAGGGACAGCTCGGTCCCACTGAGGGACCTCTCCACCTCCTTGTCCCCATGGTAGAATCGCACCCCAGTGATTGACATGTTCTCCCAGCGCCGGCAGCGCAGTGTCACCGTGTCTCCCTCCAGCAGCTCCTGCGCCGGCACCTGCAGCACCAGTTGGGCTGTGGAACATGGGAGTCTTAGGACACCTGTGGCATTCAATTTTCTCAATGACCCTCGAACTGAAACACATCCAGTGCAGCAGGGTTCCCTGAATCCAGAACTGGGATCCCTCCACTCTGAGATGCTCTGGGATATCCCCGTGTACAGGGGATGAGCTCTGGTCACACCAGGAGGGGACCCATGGAGCAGAGCACACCCAGAGACCTTGAGGTCCCTGCAGGAGCGAGGCTGGAGACAACCAAACCCCTCTCACCATTTGAGACTTTCATGGGGGGGCTGAGCCCGGTGCCAGGTCTGTCACACGTGTAGGTGCCTCTCTCAGTGACAGTGAAGTGGTCTGGTCCCTGCTGCCCCCAGCGCTGCCCATCCTTGTACCAGTTGGTGGCACGGGCAGTCCCCAAGCCCTGGCAGGTCAATGTCACCCGGTCCCACAGCACCGCTGGCCTCCAGGGGGGCTCCACCAGGAGCTGGGTGGTCTGGGCACCTGTGGGTGACAGGGGACACCAGCCTGCCAGGGCCAATGTGGGGCTGGGGACAGCGGGGTGGGGCCATGGCATCCCCCGACGACTCACCAGCGAGGCCGAGGGTCTGGGCTGGAAGGGAGAAGGGACAGGGCTGGGTGAGGGTGGCATCACAGGGACATTGAAAGTGAGGGACTGGGTGTGGGGGCTGTCCCTAAACTGTCATAGTGTGGCAAGTACCCCTTGGGGACAGAGACACACTGGCTAGCCCTTGCTCAGTTAGGATATGGGGACACACTGGACACCCAGAAATGGAGACTCAGCAGTGGTTGAAGTGGTCACCCCCACCAGCCCAATGATAGTTCCCCAAATCCCTGTCCCCCCGTTATTGTCCCCCCTCTCCTGTCTCCACAGCCCTGGTCACCTCATGCTCTGGCTCTGCAGCCTTTTGGGACCTCAGGGGACCCTGCAGCCCCCTTATGCCCCCTCCCCACCAGCCTCTGCCTCACCAGGGCCCATCCCCAGGGTGTCAGGCCCGTGCCCAGGGCACTCACCCCACAGGAGCAGTGCCATCTTCCGGGCTATCCCGGTGTCCCCAGCCATGTGCACTGGCTGTCACTAGCTGCTGTGGCCACCGCTCCCCTGGCTGGCGGCTCTTCGGATGAAGGGGAAGGAAGCGAGGTCACGTCCGTACCCACATGTAGGTGGCCCTTGGTGGGGGGCAGGCTGGGGACAGGATGGGGGCAGGGTGGGGCCCTTGTGGGACATGGGGGTGATGGTGGGACATGGTGGGGACATGGTGGGGCCAGAATTTGGAGCCTGAGGTGGTGTAGGGAGCCAGAAATAGGTGTCCAGAGGAATGGCGTGCCCAGGGATGGGGTCCCATGGGAATGGGGGTCCCAGTGGATGGATGGACTCAGACTTGGGAATGAGGGTGCCAGAAAAATGTGGCCTCCTGGGATTTGTGATCATGGGATGGGGGCCAAGGGATGGGGGTGGCAGGGCAATGGGGAACCCTGTGAGAATGGGGGCCCTGGTGGAATCAATATCCCCAAGGGAATGGGGCTCCCAGGGACTGGAATTACCAGGATGGGGTTCTTTGGGGTAGGAGATCGTGAGGAACTGCAGTCCAGGGAAGGGGTTTTAGGGAAGGAGGGACAAAAGGAAATCAGATTCCCATGACTGGGGTCCCAACTGAATAGGGGTGCCAGGGATGGGAAGTGGCTGGGAGGGCATGGGGGTCACAGCTCCTTCCCTGGATGCCTCAGATTTTGGGGTGACCCATGGCCAGGTGCTGCCCCCTTGGGATGCTCATTCCTTGTGCAGGTAGCACATGGGGTCCTGGGTAGCTCTGCTTCTGTGCCCTACCCTGCCCTTGAATTTTTCTTTCTTTATTTCTGTTTTCTTCCTTATTTTCCTCACTTTTATGCCATGTCCCCTGAACCCCAGTTCCTGGCTCAGCAATCCCAGGAAGCACCTGAGCCGGGAACGCATTGGAGGGAGCCAGGGGAGGGGCATAATTGGGAGCAAGGATTGCAGGGAAGGATGGGGAGGCTGTGGGGGATGGAGGTGTTGGGCTGCGCCCCCTCAACACTTTCACTTTCTTTTTCCTAGACAAAAAGGAAGAGGCCATTTGTGCTGAGAGTCAGATGGGAAAGGGAGGCAGTGTCTGTCCTGGGAGGGCACATCCGGGAGGGCCCTGCTCTGTGAGGTCCCTGTTGTGGGGATGACCTGGGGGAAACCAGTCCAGGGAGTGACACATCCTGGCATGGGAGTCCTGTCCCAGGTGGTGGCAGTTCCAGAAATGTCCCTGCACATCCCTGGCCGGGTGCCTGTCCCAGGGGTGGCACATCCTGGGGACCCTTGTCAATGCAAAGGTGGGGCCCAGCCATGGCCCAGCCCCACTGCACAGGGATGGCCATTGCCCAGCCCTGCTCTGGCCAGCCCCAGGTGGCAGCCAGCACCTGAGGGTCCCCCCTGGCCCCTTGGCTTTGATTCTGGCAGCTTTAGAGCTGCTGCAGAGGTGAGAATTCTGTGGTAGACAAAGGCCTGCCTGTGGTTTGCTCAGCCCTGCAAGAAGCGCAAAACCCAAATAGAGATCAAGCAAGATCTGTGAGGGCCTTTGATGGTTGTCAGAGCAGGACTGGCTGGAAACACTCATGCAAGGGCAGCTGTGTGGCAACCAGTCCAGAAATGTGGCAATTGATCATTTTTTTCCCTCTCAGCAAGGGACTGAGAGAGCCCCAGAGCTACTGCAAAGACAACAACAATCTGCTCAACAACCTGACCTGGACCCTCCTTCTTGAAGAAAACCTGCAGCCCTTTGGGACCTCCAAGAAAGAATGTTTGCATTCTGGATGTGCACACCAGCAGAGAGGAGAAAATGTGGAAATATTGAGCAGGGGCTGCACACGAGGAGCTGGGGAACAGTCGTGTCACAGCAGGAGCAGGCAGTGTCCAGGCAGGGGAATTCAGGGCAGGCTGGAGTGGATTTACCAGGGACCCTGACCCTGAGGCACACAGGGGCATTTCCACAGATTCCTGTACACTGTCCCAAGGATGGGCAGAGCTTCTCCCCTTTTGTCAGCTGAATCCATGGGAAGTCATTCAAGTTTCAGGGTGGGAATGAGATAAATTGGGATAATTCCTAAATACAGCTCAACAAAAGGCTTCCTTAAGGGCTGGGTTACTGCCAAGCAGGCAGGGAACAATCCCGTGGTGCTGTTGGATACTCAGGGAGATTCCACGCACTCTGTGGTATCCACAAGCAAATGCTGCTGTTGGATGCAGCAAGGGGCTCCTACAGGGAGAAAAAAAAATCTAATTTCTTTGTGATTTGTTTTTGTTTTCATTGTGAGTGACTTGTTGGGAAAGCAATGATTCAAAGTATTCTATAAACCAGCTAATTTTTTACCTTGTGAGTTTGATTTATTTTGTATTGGGAAAATAATGGTATGGGAAAAGATTCTTGCCTTTATTCTATGGATGTGTAATTTTGTCTCAGCCAAATGGTCAGCACATGTTTGCTGAGGTCGCTGAGCCACGAAATGGGAGTGACAGGAAAAAGCCCAGGAGTGTGTGAAGCAGAGATCGAGAACCTCCCAGGACAACCTTTGGTTGCCCCCCTGGCCATGAGCACTGTGGGGAATGTGCTGGGTTCTGAGTCACCCCAAAATCTGAGGCAATCCCGGAAGCAGCTTTGATCCCTGTGCCCACCCAGACATTGCCCATCCCTGGCACCCCCATTCTCCTGGGAACCCAACCATGGGATCCCCATTGCCTTGGTCTCTTGTCCCTGAAGACCCCTTCCCTAGACTGCAGTTCCTCACAATCTCCTACCCCAAAGAACCCCATCCTGGTAATTCCAGTCCCTGGGAGCCTCATTCCCTTGGGCACATTGACTCCACCAGGGCCCCCATTCTCACAGGGTTATCCTTTCCCCTGGCACCCCTATTCCTTGGTCCCCATCCCATGATCACAAATCCCATGCGCTACTTCTTCCCCCAGAACCCCTGTTCCTGAGGATCTCCTTTTCCCTCTGAACCCCAAACCCTGGTACCCACATGCCATGACCCCAAATCCCTGGGAAACATGTTTCCACACCACCTCCAGCCCTGGAAACACCCAGGCATGGAGACCCAATTCCCCTGGCGCCCTATTCTCCTGGACACGTATCCTTGGTTCCCCACATCCACTGAGCCCCCCACTCCAGGCAACACCATCCCCCATAATGTCCTCAGACTACGCAGCCTTGTCCCCGCCTTGTCCCCAGCCTGTCCCCACTCTGCCCCCACCAAGGGCCACCTACACATAAGGTTGAGATGTGACCTCTCTGCCTTCCCCTTCATCCAAAGAGCCGCCAGCCAGGGGAGAAGTGACCACAGCAGCGAGTGACAGCCAGTGCACATGGCTGGGGACACCAGGATGGCCGGGAAGGTGGCGCTGCTCCTGTGGGGTGAGTGCCCTGGGCACGGGCCTGATACGCCAGGTATAGGGAGGGGAGGGGAACAGGGGGCCTATGGGCTGCCTTGAAGTCCCCAAAGCCAGCAGTGCCAGTCCATGTTACACACAGACCTGGGTGGAACTAGGGATATAGGGTGCCTTTGGGGACAGGAACAGGGAGGAAGGAATTGAGTACAGGGGGGACACAAGCAGTGGGACACGTCACCCACGAGTGTCACCCCACCCAGATCCCACAGCCCGTGTCTCTCGCAGCGTCCCCCCGTGCCACCACCCTCCAGGATCCCCAGGTGACCTACGCGGAGCTGCGGGGACCCCAGGGGTGACTGCAGGAACCTGGTGACATCTATGGGAATGTGCTGTGACACTGGGGGAATCTGGGGGGCACTGGGGGCCCCCACCCATGGGCACACACTCATGTGTGTGCTGTCAGAAAAAACGGCCCCTCCCACTCCCCGTGGAGGCACAAAGATCCCAACAGCAATGAGAGAGAATAAAACCAACAGCAACAGCTGCATTGTTGAGAGTATAAATTGTCGCACAAGGAACGATTTTCAGGGAAAGCCACTAAAAAGGAACAAATCCCAGACACTGTCCCTAACATGTTTCCTCCACAAGAGGAACCTGGCAAGGCCCAGGACCTTCCTTGCTCTGATTGCCAAAGTGGCCTTCAGGGGGCTCTGGATTCTCTTGTCCCCTGTCCCAAATACCTCCTCTGCCCTGTTTCCCACAAGATGATGGCACAAAGGCACTGTTGGTGTTGCTGAGCCTCTGCCTTTCACAGGGCAGTTGGGATCAGGCCATGGCACAGGTTGGGTTGTCAGAGACAGGAAAAGTTTAATATCTGGAGATATTTTGCAACACCTGTGTGTGGCAGGGGTGGGTCAGGCCCTGCTTTTGGTGAGAGAGAGCCCTGTCTGTCCACCAGTCTGTCAGCCATGGCACACTGGGGACAGTGTGCCCTCTGACAAAGCCATCTCCTGAGCAATCACATGACCAGAAGTGCCATTTGGTTAAAGGGCCCTTGGTGGCCCAGCAGGCTTAAAAGGTGGCCAAGTCCCTGACCATGCCTGCTCTAAAGGTGTCTGTCCCATCCAGTCTGGAAGTAAGGATTTGACAACTAATTTAAATGAAAAATAGCTGCAAAGGAAATTGGAAGCATTCCTGGAATAGAAAGAAAACCTATCTCTAAAATTTTTTATATTTCAAAAATCATGGGGCTTCAAGGCAATAGTGCAAGGAAAGGAATAACAGCTCCTTACTCTGAAATTTATAAAGCAGAATAGAACAGAAGGAACAACAGAATGAACAACACAAACCCAGAACTTTCCCTCCCGCTCAGCGCTGTTGGTTTTTGTGGCAGTTCTAAGCGCGGCCAGCAGGGGGCGCTGCAGGGAGCATTTCCGGCCAGCAGGGGGCGCCTCGGTCCAGCTCCATCCCCTCAGGGGCCATGACGACCTCGGGCAGGAGGGAGGAGGGGAAATCGCTCCTTTTGCAAACTCACGGGCACCAATCGGTTCCAGCACCACCACCGGCAGCGGGCAGAAGCCGCCAAGGCAGCAGGTTGGATCCCAGTGCCCACTGGCAGAGTCCCGGGGCCAGACCCATGCCCTTCACAACACCCGTGACCGCTCTCCATGATCCCCAATGGAAGGAAGGCAGCACCTGACCCCAGGCAGGTTTTGAGTGCACAGCAGCACCTCTGGTGGCTTTATACCACAATTCCTGCAAACCCTCAGCCTTTCACTCAGGTGAGGAGGGCAAGGATGGAGCAGCTTTGGGGCCACCTGGAATCCACACAGGATCACTCCACCGAGCCCCACCATGGCCATGGGTAGAGCCACTGACCGATACATCCACACTTTTCTCTCTATTTTTGTGGGCAAAGTCGGAATCCAAGCATTCTTTCCATGAGGTGCCTCAAGGCTCCAGATTTTGTTCAAGAAGGAGGATCCCAGGAAGGTTGTTGGCATATTGTTGTGCGATTTGCAGTAGTTTTGTGGTTCTCTCTGTCCCTTACAAAGAGGAACAAAGGATCAATTGCTGCATTTCCAGGCTGGTTCCCCCACAGCTGCCACTGCAAGGGGGGTTTCCAGCAAGCCCTGCTCTGAAAACCATCAAAGGCCCTCACAGAGCCACTGCTTGAGCTCTCTTTGGGTTTTGTGCTTCTTGCAGAGCTGACCAAACCACAGGCAGGCCTTTTCTGCCCCCACAGAATTCTCACCTCTGCAGCAGCTCTAAAGCTGCCAGAATCAAAGCCAAGGGGGCAGGGGTTCCCTCAGGTGCTGGCTGCCACCTGGGGCTGGCTAGAGCAGGGCTGGGCAATGACCATCCCTGTGCAGTGGGGCTGGGCCATGGCTGGGCCCCACCCTTGGATGGCCACTGGCTTCAAGGAGCAGGAGTTTGGGGCCTCCTTCCTGCCCAGGGCTCCATTCCCCAGCTGCTCTTACTGGCTCAGATCCTGCAGGGGACGGGCAAGAATGGAGAAGTCTGGACTCTTCCGAAGCTGCCAAGCTCCAGGACAGGATCCTCTTACCCAGCCTGTGTCCCCCCTGGCACAGGATCCCCGCAGGACAGGAGCCCCCTGGATGTGCCCCCTAAGGACAGAACCCTTCCCCCCCATGTGAGAAAGGTGTCAAATGGCCTTTTCCTTCTTCTGCAGGAGACAGAAAGTGAAAGTGTTGGGGGGTAAAAGCTGCACTCCCCCACCCCCCGAAGCCTCCCCAGCCCTCCCTGCATCCCTCACCCCTGCTTCCCCCACCCTGGGCTTTCCCCACCCTGGGCTTCCCCCAGCCTGTTCCCTGCTCCAGGTGCCCCCAAGGACCATCAAGGCACAAACTGGGGAGTTGTGAAATTGAGGGGTAAAATGATGGAAATGGAATAAAGAGAGGGAAAAATCACTGGAGGATGGGGAACACAGACCCAGAGCAGCTCAGAATCTGTCTGGGGTGACCCCCTGGACACCGGCACCATGTGGGGGTGGTGCTGGCTCTGGGTCACCCCAAATTCTGAAGCACCCAGGGAAGGAGCTGCAACCCATGGGCTCACTCAGCCACTGCCCATCCCTGGCACCCCCATTCCCCCGGGAACAGAAACATGGGACCTCCATTCCTTATGTCCCACTCTCTCTGCAGCCCCCATCCCAACACTGACATTCCCTAGGATCTCCATGGCCCAGCACCCCATTCCCAAGGAACACCTTCCCATTCATTCCATCCCCTGAAATCTTCCTAGGACCCATAATTCTCCCATCCCATGAACTCACATCCTTGGAGCCCACATTCCCCTGGGACTCCCATCCCTGAGTCCCCCCAGGTATGGAGACGCCTATTTCAATGGCACCCCCATTGCCGGATATTCCCCCTACTCAGGACCCCATTTACCAGTGACCCCATTCCTGCCTCCCCAAAACCACCAAATTCCCAACTCCTGGGAACACCATGACACATTTTGTCCCACCCACCCGTGTCCCCAGCCTATGGCCACCCTGCCCCCACCAAGGGCCACCTATGCATGAGGTCGAGACGTGACCTCGCTTCCTTCCCCTTCATCCGAAGAGCCGCCAGCCAGGGGAGCGGTGGCCACAGCAGCGAGTGACAGCCAGTGCACATGGCTGGGGACACCGGGATGGCCGGGAAGGTGGCGCTGCTCCTGTGGGGTGAGTGCCCTGGGCACAGGCCTGACAGCCCAGGGATGGGGAGGGAAGGGATTACAGGCAGGCTGTGGGGTCCCCTGAGGTGCCCAGTGCCAGCAGTGCCAGTCCATGTTACCCACAGTGGAACTGGGTGTGTCTGGGGATGTAGGGTGGCTTTGGGGACAGGAAGACGGGGCAGGAATTTGGGGATGGGGATGTGGGGACAGGAATGTGGGGAGTGGCACCTTTGGGCTCAGGCAGCTCCAGGGATAGGGACAAGGGAACTGGGATGCAGGGACAGAAGGGGACAAGAACAGTGAGGATGTGGCCATGGGGATGGGATCATGGGGATTGGATCATGAGCTGGTGGGGGTGACATGGGCCAGCATGGGATGTTTCCAAGGTGTCCTCATGCCCAGGGTGTCCATAGTGTCCCCATGTTCTGCCTCAGCCCAGGGTGGCCTTGGTGTCCCTGTTCCCAAGGTGTCTCTGCCACAGGGATGTGGTGCACGGGTGGCTGTGACACAGATGTGTCTCTGCTTCTCCAAATCTTTTCGAGACCACCCAGACACAGTTTCTTAGAAGAACTGCAGTCCCTATGGAGACAGTCTGGGGACAGCCCCCACACCCCATGCTCCAGTGCTGCTATCCCTGCAGTGCCACCCCCAACCAGCCCTGTCCCTTCTCCCTTCCAGCCCAGACCTTCATCTTCGCTGGTGAGTCCTCAGGGGATGCCATGGCCCCACCCTGCTGTCCTCAGCCCCACAGTGGCCCTGGCAGGCTGGTGTCCCCTGTCACCCGCAGGTGCCCAGACCACCCAGCTTCTGGTGGAGCCCCCCTGGAGGCCAGCAGTGCTGTGGGACCGGGTGACATTGACCTGCCAGGGCTTGGGGACAACCAGTGCCACCACCTGGTACAAGGACGGGCAGCGTTGGTGGCAGGAGGGACATGAGCGCTTTACTGTCACCGAGAGTGGCACCTACACGTGTGACAGACCCGGCACTGGCCGCAGCCCCCCCGTGACAGTCTCAAATGGTAAGGGGGGTTCTTTAATGATTCGAGTGGCCCCTGACAAGTCTGGGTCAGCTCCAGTTGGTGGGTGGCCTCACACCCCATGGCTCTGAGGACAAGAGCCTGTCCCCAGGACACCTGGATATCCCAGTGCATCCCAGCTCATCCCAGTGTACCCAGATGTCCCTGGTGCCAGTGGCACCCACCTCGGAGCTGTCTTGAGCATCTCAGTGAGATGGGACCCTCCTGTCCCACAGATGATCTGGTGCTGCAGGTGCCAGCACAGGCACTGCTGGAGGGGGACACGGTGACACTGCGCTGCCGGAGCTGGTTTAACAACACGGTCACCGAGGTGCGATTTTACCAGGATGAGAAGAATCTGAGGGGGCCCGTCAATGGGACCGAGCTGTCCCTGTCCCGTCTGCAGCTGAACCACAGCGGCAGCTACAGCTGCAGGGCCATGGTGAGGTCCTTTATGTCTCGGTCAGCAGCAGTGACAGTGACAGTGCATGGTGAGCACCCACACGGCTGGAACTCCAATCTCCTCACATCCCACAGCTACTTCCCCGTGCACTCAGACTCACAGTCCTCACCTCCCCTCTCCTTCCCTGAGCTTTTCTCAGTGCCGGTGCTGGAGGGTCCCCCCAAGCCCACCGAGGGGTCCCCCCTGACTCTCAGCTGCCTCAGCACCCCCAGCCCCCTGCGGCCCCGAGCCCCCCTCCTGCACGTGTTCTGCCAGGATGGGCAGGTGGTGGGGGGCCCGCAGGGGTCCCTGTAGCTGCTGGTGCTCAACATGCAGGTCTCCCACTCGGGGAATTACAGCTGCCAGGTGCGCTCCGAGGGGGGGTTTTGTGGACGAGCAGCACCCAGCTCCACGTCACGGTGCGCAGTGAGTGTGGGGATGGGCACAGGGAGCCCCCACAGCCTCCTCGGATGCCCTGCCTGGGGACCTCCATGTCCCCCTGAAACCTTTCTTTGGTCCCTCCACCCCTGCCCTGTGTCCCCTCACCCCTCTGTGGTGTGACCCCATCCCCGACATCCCCCATCACACCAATCCCCCCATCCCTATCCCCCCACACCGCTGCCAGCCCCTCCCTGTGGCCTCAGCCCTGTCTCTGTCCCTGCAGTGCCTGTGGCCAATGCCACCATCACCCCTGGCCCCCTGTCACACCAGGTGCATGCAGGTGACAACGTGACCCTGCGCTGCTCAGTGCAGGTGGGCTCAGCCCCTGTCACCTTCACCTGGCTGCACAACGGGCAGGAGGTGGCCCGGGGTCCCCTCCTGGAGCTCAGGGACATCGATGTGGGACATTCGGGCACCTACCAGTGCGTGGCCACCAACCAGCTGGGACAGGACGGGCACCGCGTGTTCCGGGCACTCAGCCCTGAGCTGGCCCTGGAGGTGACACCTGGCTCACCCTGGGTCACAGGTGGGTTCCCACAGGGTCACCAGGGTGCTCAGGACCCCCAGGGTTCAAGGTGACCTCGATGTGTCCCCCTCTGTCCCCAGCAGTGGATGTGAATGTTGGCAGGACCCTCCTGTTCCTGCTCCTGCTCCTGGCTCTCATCGGGGGCTGTCACTGGTGGCACCGCCGGGGTGAGTCACAATGGGGGATATGGGGGTCCTGGAGTGAGGGGAAGCCCCCAGAATGGGGGCAGAGATCAGGAATCTGGTGGGAACCAGGGCTACTGTGGCGATTTGGGTGTCCCGTGGGTCATTGCATCTCCTGAGGTGCCAGGAATGTTCAGGGGTCCCGGTGTCCCCACGGTCACCCCCTCCCCTTTCCCTTGCAGCTGCCAGGAAGCTCCTGGACAGGTGAGTGGGGGACTCGGGCTGGGACTCCCCTTTCCCCCTCCCCAGACACCACCCCGAGCCCTCCCCATCCCCCTCAGACCCCCCCCAGAGGAGGGAGTTGTGCTCAACACCCACATCATGGGCACCGAGTGGGCAGCGGGAGAATTCGGGGGGGGACAGGGACACGCCACACAGGGGTTTCACCCCCACCCAGATGCCCACAACTGCTGTCACTCTCTGGGCCCCCACAGGTGTCCCCCAGCCCTATCCCACCTCAGGATCCAGAAGTGACCAACGCGGAGCTGTCGGGACCCCCAGGACAGCAGGACCCCCATGACTACAATGACGTGCTGTGACACTGGGGGCACAGGGGGGCACTGGGTGCATGGATTCCCCTCAGGGGTCTCTTATTCCCCTTCAGCGGACCCCTTAGACTCCTCCTTTCCTCTCCCAGTGTTGGTGGAGCACACAACGTTTTTCCCTCTTACTGTACCCAAAATGATGCTTTTGATTAAACTGTGAGAAACAAGGCTCACTCTTTAAAATTTTTCATGTTTAATAACAAATAAAAGGGACATTAAACAGCATGCTGGGTGCCTGGCAACTGCCAGAGGCACATTGTTATCTACAACAATTCCTCTTCCATACCTTTTCACTGTATATATTGTTAAATATTTAATTGGAAGAGTTATACATATTCAAACATTCTTTCCAGTTTATGTGTTACAGGAATCCTTTTACATGGTTTGACCCTTGATTCATTTTCATAAAGTACGTGCCATACTGCAGATTAAATTTATATATTTTATGTCCTCACAAGGCCCCCCTGTTCTGTGGTTTGACAGTTCTTGATAACTGAACGGTCAGTGGCAAATTCCTCTTTGCATTCTTTCTTTTGATGTTTTTTCACTTGCTACTTTTCAATGTGTTCCTATCGTACAGATGAGAAACTCCACCAGTACATTAAATCAACATTAGCTATTTCACAAAGTTATCTGAGTTATTCTCACCATTGTCACTTAGTTACACAAAAAAAGGCTTTAGCTACTACTGCAACAGGTAATGTTGTAATACCCGGCACATTGTCTCTATTTTGATATTTTGGGAGGGCCTAAACTATAATATTTTTATCACATTGAAATATATATTCTACACAGAGTTTAGAGTAAAAAGTCTGACAAACTGTAGTGTACCAAAAGCAGTTAAGAACTGATTACAAACTGTATTGTACCAAAATAATTTGCAAAAACCCAATACAATAGTGAAAACCAATGACTACATAGTCATTCATAAAAGTGGGAAGGTGTATGGAAGGGTTTATTTGACTTATCCTTATCCTGCTCTGATTTTGTCAGCAATAAATTCAATTCATATCTCTAAATCATAAGCAGTTTTACCCATGACAGGATTTGATGAGTGATCTCTCCTGGTCCTTGTCTCAACCCAGGAACCCTTTGCTCAATTTTCTCTCCCATCCAGGTGTGGAGGGCAGTGAGAGAGCGGCTGTGGTGGGTGCGGGGCATGCAGCCACTGTCCATGCACGGCAAGGCAGGGAGGAGGAGGAGGGTCCAGGTCAGGTTGTTGAGCAGATTGTTGTGGGATTTGCACACCAGTCTGGGGCTCCCTCAGTCCCTTGCCGAGAGGGAAAAAATGATCAATTGCTGCATTTCCAGACTGGTTCTCCCACAGCTGCCCCTGCAGGGGTGGTTTCCAGCCAGCCCTGCTCTGAAAACCATCAAAGGCCCTCACAGAGACACTGCTTGGGCTCCCTTTGGGTTTTGTTCTTCTTGCAGGGCTGAGCAAACCTCAGGCAGGCCTGTTTCTACCCACAGAATTCTCACCTCTGCAGCAGCTCTAAAGCTGCCAGAATCAAAGCCAAGGGGGCAGGGGAGACCCTCAGGTGCTGGCTGCCACCTGGGGCTGGCCAGAGCAGGGCTGGGCAATGGCCATCCCTGTGCAGTGGGGCTGGGCCATGGCTGGGCCCCAGCCTTTCATTGACAGGGGTCCCCAGGATGTGCCACCCCTGGGAGAGGCACCCGGCCAGGAATGGGCAGGGACATTTCTGGGACTGCCACCCCCTGGGAAAGGTCCCCCCATGCCAGGATGTGTCACCCCTTGGGACAAGATCCCCTCAGGACAGGAGCCCCTGGATGTGCTACCCTAGGACAGAACCCCCCACTTTCACATCTGAAATTGAGCACCAATGGCCTCTTCTTTCTTGGCAAGGAAAAGGAAAGTGAAAGTGTTGAGGAGGCACAGCCCAACGCCTCTATCACCCACAACCACCCCACCCATCCCTGCATCCACCACTCCCCATTTTACGCCTCCCCTGGTCCCTCCAACGCCTTCCCTGCTCAGGTGCTCCCTGAGATTGCTGAGTCAGGAATGGGGGTGAGGGGACATGGTATAAAAATTAGGAAAATAAGCAACAAAGAGAAATAAAGAGAGGAAAAATTCAAGGGTGGGGGAGGGCACAGAGGTAGAGCTATCCAGGCCCCCCATGTGTTTCTGCCCAGGGAATGAGCACCCCAGGTTGGCTTTGCTAGGCTCTTAGTCACCCAAAATCTGAAGTACCCAGGGAAGGAGCTGAGATCCCTGTGTCCATTGCACCACTGCCCATCCCTGAAACCCCCATTCCCCTGGCAACCCAACCATGGGACCCCCATGGCCTTGGTCTCTCCTCCCTGGGGAATCCATCCCATAACTGCCATTGCCCAGCACCACCATTGCCTTGATCCCATCCCATGGGCTGCTTCTTCGCCCACAACCCTTATTCCCGAGGGTCCCCTTTTTCCCCCAGCACCCCCAACCCTGGCACCCACATGCCATGACCCCAAATCCTTGGGGACCAGGTTCAGGGGATCCCTGAATCGCCCCAGGCATGGAGACCCCAATTCCCCTTGACCGCCATTCTTCTGGACACCGATCTTGGTTCTCCACATCCCCTGAGGCCCCCACTCCTGGCAACACCATCCCCCACCATGTCCCCAGACTATGCAGCGTTGTCCCCAGCCTGTGCCCAGCTTGTGGCCACCCTGCCCCTACCAAGGGCCACCTACACATGGGGCGGACCTGACCTCGCTTCCTTCCCCTTCATCCGAAGAGCCGCCAGCCAGGGGAGCGGTGGCCACAGCAGCGAGTGACAGCCAGTGCACATGGCTGGGGACACCGGGATGGCCGGGAAGGTGGCGCTGCTCCTGTGGGGTGAGTGCCCCAGGCATGGGCCTGACAGCCCTGGGGATGGGGAGGGGGCACAGGGGGCTGTCGGGTCCCCTGAGGTCCCAAAGGCCAGCAGTGCCAGTCCATGGTACTCACATGGACCTTGGTGGGACTGGGGATGTAGAGTGGCTTTGGGGACAGGAAGAGGGGGCAGGAATTTGGGGGTGGGATGTGGGGACAGGAATGTGGGGACTGGCACCTTTGGGCTCAGGTAGCTCTGGGGATAGGGACAAGGGAACTGGGATGCAGGGACAGAAGGGGACAAGAACAGTGAGGATGTGTGTGGGATCTCAGCACCTCAGGATGAAGGTGCAGAGTGACCGAGACCACCCTTGGGGGGCTCGGGAGTCCTGGAATGTTGCCAGAAGTGTCTGGTGGCAGGACTTTGATCCTACACAGGAGATGACACCTGTATGAGGACTGGGAGGATTTCACTGGGAGGATTTTAATGGGTGAATGGTGAAGGGATAAGTTAGTTAGAGTATAAAACACAGGGTTTAGGATTTCTGTACAGGGGGGTCTAGAGAAGTAAGATGGAGGAATTGGGGCGTGTCCTGTCCTTCTTCTTCTTCTTGGCCTCCATCTTCTGTGGTGATGGTGGCACTTTGGGATTGGTCTTTACTAGAAGTGCACCGGTTAATAAGGGTAGAAGGCATTGGGGAAAAATTATAAATATTGTACACGTAACTTTGGGTATAAAGATAAGTGACTGCCCCAGGGGTTGCGGAGTGTGCTCATGGCTGGCTTGCTGTGCAGACCTCTGTCGGGCTGAAAGAAAATCTTTTAGATAAACAATTAATAAACACCAAGACCGAAACAAGATCAGAAGTCTCTCCTCGTCCTTTGAAGCGCGGTCTGTCCAAGGCCACTCTGGGCCTTTCCAGGTCTTTGAAACAGCCGAGAAACCGAGCAAGTGCCATCCATGAGCTATCCCCAGAAATAAATCAGCGCCGGGAAGAGAAACACTGGAAATCTACAACTGGCGTTCCCTGCGTGGGCTACTCCCCACCAACCCTTTCGGCGGGGGATCAGCCCTGAAGAGCTGAAGCTCAAGAACTGAAGAGCAAAGAGGGCAGCTCCAATCTAGGACGAGTTCTCAGGAGAGCACTGATAGCTCCTGAGGAGAGAAGCCTGAAGAAAAAAGAAAAAGAAGAAGAAAAAAAAACGGCCAGAAGAGTCTGCAAAAAAACAGCAGTCACTGAGAATTACATCTCTCAGCTTCTACCGAAGACAGTTCGTAGCAGAGCAGCCCGGATCGGAACCGGAAGGCGCCTCCGGATTCTTCTCCTGTGACCTGCTGGACAGAGACGGGAGACTTCGGACAGCTCTGACGACAGATTCGGTGAGAAGGTCAAAAAATAAGAACATAATTGCACACTCTCCCAAGAACAACGGGAAATTTTGTCCGCCTTACAAGGCGTGGATCAAGCACACACAGAAGAGATCCCAAAGAAAGAATTAAAACAGCTATTGTTGTGGGCAAGGCTTAATTACCCACTTGCCGAAACATGCCTGCTATTCGAAGTGGGGTTTTGGCAGGAAATCAATAGGCACTTATATTTTTTAGCAACAAAAAAAGACGAGACAGCGTTAAAGCTGCTCTCGCCGGCAAGAGTAATGTTAGAAAAGGCGTATCGGTTCAGTCGAAAAGACTGGAAGAGCAACGAAAAGTTGCGGCACCCTCAACAGAAGGGTGGGGAGCAAGGCTCCAGGAAAAAAAAGAAAAAAAATTAGCTCTGGCCTCAAGAAGCCAGGGGGAAAGGGCTCTCGAGAAAAGAGAGCAGGAAAAAATATTAAAGCCACCGGTCCCAAAACCCAGAAACCCCAGGAAACTCCTAAAGCGTCCTGAAACTCCGGAGAGTACAGGGGAGTCAGGATCGGAAGGGGGGGTGAAGGGGGACAGAGAAGGGATCGGGGGGGACGCTTCCTCGCGGGGGCACGGCGCGCCAGCGGTGGAGCCGGCGGGGAGCGTGGGTGAAGAGATACCGGGAGACACATGTCCCGGTGTGGCTTTTGTCAGCACGGCGCCGGGGGGTGGTGGCCGCCCCGGAGACACGCGCGGCGGGCAGAACTCGCAAGAACCCGCGGACAAATTCGGCTCGAATTGCGGGGCAGGGCGGGCCCAGGTGCCGGCGGGGGGCAGGCCGTACACACCGGCGGGAGGAATGGACACAGAGACAGAGTCAGGGACAGACCGAGGGAGGAGACCTCGGAGGTGGAACAAGGGGGAGAGAGTGACGTCAGCCCGGGAGAGACGGGGGGCGGATCGGAGAGCACGCATGCGCAGAGAGTAGAGCGCGGGCGGGGGCGGGCCAGGTCCCCTGTGACGTCTCGGGCGAGGAGGGGCCATGCTCGGGATCCTATGTCCCAGCGGCTCCACACCCTCTCCAGACCTGGTACCTCTGGATAAAAACCCTCGGAGTACCAGTCCCTTCCCTTCAAGGGAGAGGTTCTGGTGTTCAAGCTCCATTTCCAGCTGAATTAAAAGCCAAACAGACACGGTCTCAAAACAAGATCACGAACACGGCAGTTGACAGGACGAGGGGCAGTCGAGCTCATGCTGTCATCTGAGCTGGGGAGGCCGGTGACAGCGCCACCTAGGGGGGGGCAAGGCTTTCGCTTGTATCTCCACAGATCGAGGTGTGACGTGGGTGTCGGCACGACACGTGAAACCATTTCGAGTGCGAGAACATGAAAACGTGGATCCGAGAAACAATGATTCAAGTAACAAAGAGACGAGTACTCAGACAGGAGTCGAGACTCAGACTGCACAAGACGACTCGGAAGAGAAATAAAAAGAAACTAAGGACTTTGGGGGAATTCTCTGTTAAGGTCCTGAAAGAAAAGCGAAACAATGATTTCACATAGAAGCGAAGCCATGAGTTTTATGATGCTTATCTGCATCATTCTTTCATTCATTGCAGTAAGCAATGGGGGTAATATACCTATTAGTCAGCAAAAGCAAAATGTGTGGTAGAATTCTTTGACATCTCTCCCATTTGGAGAGAAATTTTAAGGGTAGAATTCTTTGACATCTCTCCCATTTGGAGAGGAATTTTAAGAGTAGGATTCTATGTTTTAATAGTTCTCCTAGTCCTCATACTTGTTATCCCATGCATATTTGCATGTTTAAAACACGCTATGAATCGGATAGCAAAAGAAGTTTTCCTGGTGCAAACAGAAGGGGGAGATGTGGGATCTCAGCACCTCAGGAGGAAGGTGCAGAGTGACCGAGACCACCCTTGGGGGGCTCGGGAGTCCTGGAATGTTGCCAGAAGTGTCTGGTGGCAGGACTTTGATCCTACACGGGAGACGACACCTGTATGAGGATGGGAGGATTTCACTGGGGTAAATGGTGGAGGGATAAGTTAATTAGAGTGTAAAACACAGAGTTTAGGATTTCTGTACAGGGGGGTCTAAAGAAGTAAGATGGAGGAATTGGGGCGTGTCCTCTTCTTCTTCTTCTTCTTCTTGGCCTCCATCTTCTGTGGTGATGGTGGCACTTTGGGATTGGTCATTACTAGAAGTGCCCCGGTTAATAAGGATAGAAGGTATTGGGGAAAAATTATAAATATTGTACACGTAACTTCGGGTATAAAGATAAGTGACCGCCCCGGGGGCTCTCAGTGTGCTCATGGCTGGCTTGCTGTGCAGACCTCTGTTGGGCTGAAAGAAAATCTTTTAGATAAACAATTAATAAACACCGAGACCGAGAAAAGATCAGAAGTCTCTCCTCGTCCTTTGAAGCGCCGGGCTGTCCAAGGCCACCCTGGGCCTTTCCAGGCCACCTAAACAGCCGAGAAACTGACAGGATTTGGGATATTTTAGGATATTTTGAATATTTTAGAGCAGATTTAGAATAATTTAGGATGGATTTGGGATATTTTAGGATGATTTCGGATAATTTTGGATGGATTTTGGATACTTTAGGATGGATTTCAGACACTTTTGGGATTTTTCAGGATGGATTTGGGATATTTTAGGATATTTTGGATATTTGAGGATGATTTCAGATATTTTAGAGGAGATTTCAGATAATTTTGGATGGATTTTGGATAATTTTAGAATAAATTTGGGATATTTTAGGATGGATTTTGGATATTTTAGGATGATTTCGGATATTTTAGAGGAGATTTGGGATAATTTTGGATGGATTTGGGATTTTTCAGGATGGATTTTGGATATTTTAGGATGATTTCGGGTATTTTAGAGTGGATTTCGGATAATTTTGGGTAATTTTGGATAATTTTGGGTGGATTTGGGATATTTTCAGATGGATTTAAGATATTTTTGGGTTTTTTCAGGATGGATTTGGGATGTTTTAGGATATTTTGGATATTTTAGAGCAGATTTCGGATAAATTTGGATGGATTTGGGATATTTTAGGATGGATTTCAGACACTTTTGGGGTTTTTTAGGATGGATTTGGGATATTTTGAGATGGATTTAAGATATTTTTAGGATTTTTTGGGATGGATTTGGGATATTTTAGGATATTTTGGATATTTTAGAGGCGATTTCAGATAATTTAGGATGGATTTGGGATAATTTTGGATAATTTTGGATACTTTAGGATGGATTTCAGACACTTTTGGGATATTTCAGGATGGATTTGGGATATTTAACAGCAGATTTCGGGTGTTTTATGCTGAATTTGGGGGATTTTGGGATGGATTTTAGGGATTTTTTTGATATTTTCGGGTGAATCTGGGATATTTCCAAATCACTTCAGATATTTCGGGATAAATTTGGGATATTTCAGACGGAGTTGGGAGATTTTCGGATGTTTTCAGGTGGATTTGGGGCATTTTGGGGATAATTCTGAATCATTTGGGGATGTTTGAAGATATTTGGGTTTTTTTAGGATGGATTGAAGGCACTTTGGGGATTTTTTAGGATGGATTTGGGATATTTTAGAGCAGATTTTGGATAATTTTGGAAGGATTTAGGATTTTTCAGGACGGATTTTGGATATTTTAGGATGATTTCGGGTATTTTAGAGTGGATTTCGGATAATTTTGGGTAATTTTGGATAATTTTGGGTGGATTTGGGATATTTTCAGATGGATTTAAGATATTTTTGGGTTTTTTCAGGATGGATTTGGGATGTTTTAGGATATTTTGGATATTTTAGAGCAGATTTCGGATAAATTTGGATGGATTTGGGATATTTTAGGATGGATTTCAGACACTTTTGGGGTTTTTTAGGATGGATTTGGGATATTTTGAGATGGATTTAAGATATTTTTAGGATTTTTTGGGATGGATTTGGGATATTTTAGGATATTTTGGATATTTTAGAGGCGATTTCAGATAATTTAGGATGGATTTGGGATAATTTTGGATAATTTTGGATACTTTAGGATGGATTTCAGACACTTTTGGGATATTTCAGGATGGATTTGGGATATTTAACAGCAGATTTCGGGTGTTTTATGCTGAATTTGGGGGATTTTGGGATGGATTTTAGGGATTTTTTTGATATTTTCGGGTGAATCTGGGATATTTCCAAATCACTTCAGATATTTTGGGATAAATTTGGGATATTTCAGACGGAGTTGGGAGATTTTCGGATGTTTTCAGGTGGATTTGGGGCATTTGGGGATTATTCCGAATCATTTGGGGATGTTTGAAAATATTTGGGGTTTTTTTAGGATGGATTTGGGATATTTTAGGATATTTTGGATATTTTAGAGCAGACTTTGGATAATTTTGGATGGATTTTGGGTATTTTAGGATGGATTTCAGGCACTTTTGGGATTTTTCAGGATGGATTTGGGATGTTTTAGGATCATTTTGGATATTTTAGGATAATTTGGGATATTTTAAGATAATTTCGGGTATTTTAGGATAATTTTGGATGTTTTAGGACAATTTGGGATATTTTAGGATAATTTGGGATGTTTTAGGATAACTTGGGATATTTTAATATAATTTAGGATAATTTGGGATATTTTAGGATAATTTGGGATATTTTAAGATAATTTCGGGTATTTTAGGATAATTTTGGATGTTTTAGGATAGTTTGGGATATTTTAAGATAATTTCGGGTATTTTAGGATAATTTTGGATGTTTTAGGATAATTTGGGATATTTTAGGATAATTTGGGACATTTTAGGATAATTTGGGATATTTTAAGATGCTTTATGGATAAATTACGGACCCCAAAAACAACTCAGGCACCCCAAAATGCCAAAAATCCACCCCAAAAA
The DNA here is from genome assembly GCF_028018845.1 of Melospiza georgiana. Taxonomy (NCBI): domain Eukaryota; kingdom Metazoa; phylum Chordata; class Aves; order Passeriformes; family Passerellidae; genus Melospiza; species Melospiza georgiana. The sequence goes on from NC_080452.1 coordinate 2,175,168, forward strand.
TGAGCTCAGAAACCCTCACAAAACCCCCCAAAAACAAATCAGAGCCCCCAAGAAGGGATTTGGGGACCCCAAAAATGGACTCAGGGACCCCAAAAATGGATTTGGGGAGACCAAAAACCCCAAAATCCACCCCAAAAACAACTCAGGCACCCCAAAAATCGACTCAGGCGACCAAAAACCCAAAATCCACCTCAAAAAGCCCCAAAGCACCCCAAAACCCCAAAATCCAGTCCAGAAACCACCCCCAAAACCCCAAATCCACCCCAAAACCCACTCCAAAAACCCCAAATCCCCCCAAAACCCCCAAATCGCCGCTAAAATCCCAAATCCTGACCTCAAAAATTGCCAAAGTCCCCCCAAAAATCCCAAATCCTCCCCCAAACCCCAAATCCCCTCCAAAGTCCCCCAAAAATCCCTCAAAATCCCCCAAAATCCCCAAAAATCCCAAATCCTCCCCCAAACCCCCCACAAAGTCCCCCAAAAATCCCCTAAATTCCCCAAAATCCCCAAATCCCCCCTAAATCCCCCCCAAAGTCCCCCAAAAATCCCCAAAAATCCCAAATCCTCCCCCAAATCCCAAATCCCCCCCAAAGTCCCCCAAATACCCCAAAAATCCCCCAAAAATCCCCCAAAATCCCCAAAAATCCCCCCAAATCCCCAATCCTCTCCCAAACCCCAAATCCCCTCCAAAGTCCCCCAAAAATCCCCCAAAAATCCCCAAAACCCCAAATCCCCCCTAAATCCCCCCCAAAGTCCCCAAAAATCCCAAATCCTCCCCCAAATCCCAAATCCCCCCCAAAGTCCCCCAAATACCCCAAAAATCCCCCAAAAATCCCCCAAAATCCCAAATCCTGACACCAGAAATTCCCAAAATTCCCCCCCCTCCAAAAATGCCCCAAACCCCCAAAATTTTCTCCCGAAAAAGCCCCAAAATCCCCAATGTTCACCCCAAGCCCGTTTCCCCTCCCCCCTCACCTCCAGGCGGCTCCTCAGGGTGGGCGGGGCCTCGGCTGAGGGGGCGGGGCCAGCCAGGAGAGCTCTGTGATTGATAGGGATTGAGCCACGCCCCCAAAGGGCCCCAAAAATCCACTCAGGGACCCCAAAATCCCTCCCAGCTCTTTAGGCCACACCCACCCACTTAAGCCCCACCCACCCCTTTAAGCCCCACCCACCCCTTTAAGCCACACCCAGCCCTGTCTCTTTAGGCCACACCCACCCATTTAAGCCACACCCACCCATTTAAGCCACACCCACCCCCTTCATTAAGCCCCACCCACCCCTTTAAGCCACACCCAACCCATTTAAGCCACACCCACCCCTTTAAGCCACACCCACTCCATTAGGCCCCACCCACTCCTTTAAGCACCACCCACCCATTAAAGCCACACCCACCCCTTTAAGCCCCACCCACCCCTGTCTCTTTAGGCCACACCCACACTTTAAGCCCCACCCCTTTAAGCCACACCCACCCCTTTAAGCTCCACCCACCCCTTTAAGCCACACCCAACCCATTAAAACCCCACCCATCCCTTTAAGCCCCACCCAACCCTTCATTTATGCCACACCCACTCTTAAAGCCCCACCCACTCCTTTAAGCACCACCCACCCAATTAGGCCACACCCACCCCCTTAAGCCACCCCCCTCTTTAAGCCACACCCACCAATTTAACCCCCACCCATTCCTTTAAACCACACCCACCCCTTTTAGCCCCACCCACCCCTTTTAGCCCCACCCAGCCCTTTAAGTCCCACCCACCCGTTTAAGCCCCACCGCCATTAAGCCCCGCCCACTCCTTTAAGCCCCACCCACCCCTTTAGGCCACACCCATCGATTTATGCCACACCCACTAAAACCCCATTTTAAATCCCACCTGCCCCCCAAAGCCCCACCCATTCATTTAGGCCCCACCCCCTTTTACACCCCATTCACCTCTTCAAGCCCCACCCACCCCCTCAAGCCCCACCCACTCCTTTTGGCCACACCCACCACGTTAAGCTCCCCCCACTCATTTTACTCACTTAGGCCCCACCCACCCCCATAAACCCCGCCCACTCCCTATAAGCCACGCCCACCTCTTTTAGCCCCACCCACCCCTTAACCTCCACCCACCTCCCTAAGCCACACCCACTCCTCTAAGCCCCACCCACCATTAAACCCCATCCAATCCCTCTTTTGAGCCCCACCTGCCACTTTAAGCCCCTCCTACTTCTCTAAGCTCCGCCCACATCTCTAAGTCCTGATTGGCCCTTTAAGCCCCACCTACCTCTTAAAGCCCCACCCACCTCATTAAGCTCCACCCAAACCATAAAGATCCACCGACCCACCAAGCCACGCCCACCTGACTAAGCCCCGCCCAGGCCTTTAAGCCCCGCCCACCGCTTTAAGCCCCACCCATGTATTTAAACCCCACCTATAGCCTTAAGCCCCACCCACCCCTTTTAGCCACTCCCATTCTTGAAGCCCAACCAATCCCTTAGGCTCCACCCACTCCTGTAAGCCCCACCCACCCCTGTAGGCCACACCCTTCTCTTTAAGGCCCCTGCATTGATGCCACACCCACTCCTGTAAGACCCATCCACACCTTTAAGCCCCATCCACACCTTTAAGCCCCACCCACCCCTGTAGGCCACACCCATCTCTTTAAGCCCCCTGCATTTGTGCCACACCCACTCCTGTCAGCCCCACCCACAACCTTAAGCCCCACCCATTCATTTAAGCCCCATCCACCCATTTTAGCCTCATCCACTCCCTTAGGCCACACCCACCTCTTTAAGCCACACCCACCCCTTGAGCCCCACCCATCCATTTAAGCCCCACCCATTCCACTAAGTCCCACTCACCATGATAAGCTCCACCCACCCATTTAGGCCCCACCCACTCCCTTAAGCTCTGTCCCCTGCTTTAAGCCCCGCCCACCATTTAATCTCCACCCACCACTTTAAGCCACACCCATACCTTACGGCCACACCCACCCCTGTAATCCCTCCAACCACTTCAGCTCCACCCACGTGGGCCACACCCAGGTTTAAGCCCCACCCACCATTTAAACCTCACCCCACCTTTAAGCCCCACCCACCATTTAAGCCCCACCCACTGCTCTAATCCCCACCCACCTGTTTCAGCCCCACCCACCCATTTAGGCCACAACCCTTTGTTTAAGCCCCACCCACCATTTCACCCTCTCATCTCTTTCAGCCCTACATGTCACTTTAAGCCCCACCCACACCTGAGGCCACACCCACCCCATTAAACTTCACCTATTCCCTTGGAGCCTCCGCCATCCCTATAAACCCCTCCCACCTCTTTAGGACCCACCCATTCCCTTAAGCCCTACCCACCTATTTAAGCCACACCCATTCCCGTTAAGCCACACCCATCCCTTTTAGCCCCACCCACCCCTTTAAGCACCACCTGCACATTTAAGCCCCACCCCTTCTTTTAAGCCCTGCCCATCCCCTTAAGCCCCACCCACAACCCTAAGCCCCACCCATCCGTTTAAGCTCCTCCCACCCATTTTAGCCTCATGCGCCCCTTTAAGCCCCACCCATAATTTAGGCCCCCCACACACCTTCAGCCCCGCCCACTACTTAAGCCCCACCCACCCCTTTAGGCCACACCCACCCCCTTAAGCTCTCCCTACCCTTTAAGCCCCACCCATTCTTTTAAGCCCTGCCCATCCCTTTAAGCTCCACCCACCCATTTAGGCCATGCCCCCGTCTAAGCCCCACCCACTCCTTGAAGTCCCACCCACTCCTTTAAGCCTTGCCCACCCCTAAAGCCCCACCCACTCCTTTAGGCCACACCCACTCCATAAAGAGCCACCCTTCCCTTTTAGCCACACCCATCCTACAAGCCCAACCCATCCCTTAGGCTCCACCCACTCCTGTCAGCCCCACCCACACCTCTAAGCCCCACCCACCCCTGTAGGCCACACCCATCTCTTTAAACCCCCTGCATTGATGCCACACCCACTCCTGTAAGCCCCACCCACAAACCTAAGCCCCACCCATTCATTTAAGCCCCACCCACCCATTTTAGCCTCATCCACTCCTTTAGGCCACACCCACCCCCTTAAGCCCCGCCCACCACCTTGTAACCCTGCCCATTTCTTTAGGCCCTGCCCACTTACTCATTTAGGCCACACCCCTCTGCTTAAGCCCCACCCACCCCTTGATGCCTCACCCAGTCCTTTATGCTCCACCCATCCCTTTAGGCCACACCCACCTGGTGCTCTGATTGGCCAGGACGTGCCGCGCCCACAGCACCGCCCCCCGGCTGAGGCCAATCAGCTCGGCCTGTAGGGGGCGCCAAGGGGGCGTGGCCTGAATGGAGCAACGCCCTTTTCCCCACCAAGCCACGCCCACCTCAGCTTGTTCCAGCCAATCCGGAGCCTCCTGAGCCTTCCCGGGGTGATTGGCACCTCTGGAGTTCATTAATTAAGTGGTTAATTGATTAATGAAAGGGCTAATTACGGGTTCATATGGAAGGGGTGTGGCTTACCTGTGTGGGCGTGGCCTCTGGTGCTCCGCCTCCCTGGCCTGGCACAGGGCCTTGATTGACACCTGCGGAGGGGGCGGGGTCGGGGGAATTTGGGGATTTTTGGGGGGTCCTGGGGTGATTTTGGGGGGAATTTTGGGGGGTCCTGGGCTGATTTTGGGGTCCCTGAAGAGTCTTCAGGCCCTGCCCCCTCACCCAGGCAGGCACCGCCCAACGTGTCAGGCCACGCCCACCCACCAGCACTTCCGGCTCCGCCCCCAAAGCCAACATGGCCGACAGCTCCGCACGGGATGGGCCCAGCCTGAGGGGACCCAAAAATCCCTTCAGGAACCCCGAAATCTCCTCAAAACTCCCCAAAATCCCCTCAGAAACTCAAAAATCCCATCAGGGACCCCAAAAATCCTTCAAAATCCCCCAAAATCCCCTCAGAAACCCAAAAATCCCATCAGGAACCCCCAAATCTCCTCAAAACTCCCCAAAATCTTCTCAAAACGCCCCAAAATTCCCCAAATTCACCCATAATCCACTCAAAAACCCCAAAAATCCCATCAGGAACCCCGAAATCTCCTCAAAAGACCCCAAAATCTCCTCAAAATTTCCTCAAAATCCCCCCAAATCCCCTTAGGAATACAAAATCCCATCAGAGACCCAAAAATCTGATCAAAATTTCCTCACAATCCTCCAAAATCTGAAAATCCCCACCAGGGACCCCAAAATCCCCTCAGGAACCCCAGAATTCCCCAATAACCCCTCAGGGACCCCAAAATTCTCTTACAATCCTCAAAAATCCATCAGGGACCCCAAAATCTCCTCAAAACTCCCCAATATTTCCTTCAAAATTCCCCAAAATCCCCTCAGGGACCCCAAAAATCCTTCAAAATACCCCAAAATCCCTCAGGGACATCAAAATTCCTTCAAAATCCCTCATCATTTGTCAAGCACTCCAAAACCTCTTCAAAATTCCCTTAAAATGTCCCAAAATTGAAAAATTCCCACCACAGACCTCAAAATCTCCTCAAAATCCCCCAAAATTGGTGAAAATCCCCCCAAAATCTCCTCAAAATTGCCCAAATCCCCTCAAAATAGCCTGAAATCCTATCAGAAACCCCAAAATCGCCAAAAATCCCCTGAGGGACCCCGAAATCTCCTCAAAAATCCCCCAAAATCCCTTCAGAAACCCCTAATCGCCTCAAAATCCCTCCAAATTTCCTTGAAATTCGCCAAAATTTCAACGTTTTGTCCAGGGACCACAAAATCCTCTCAAAATCCCTCAGAAATCCCCTCAGAGACCTCAAAATTCCCTTAAAATCCTGAAAATTCCCTCAGCGACCCCAAAATCTCCTAAAAATCCCCCCCAAATCCCCTCAGAGGCCCCAAGATCTCTTAAAAATCCCCTCAGGAACCCCAAATCTCCTCCAATGCTCCAAAATTTCCTCAAAATCCCTCAAACTTTTCTCAAAATTCCCCCAAATCCCCTTAAGGACACAAAATCCCCCCAAAATCCCCCCAAATCCCCCCAAAAATCCCCCAGGGACCCCAAAATCCCCTCAGAAACCCCCATATCACTGCAAAACCCCTCAGGGACCCCAAATTTTCCTCAAAATTCCCTTAATATGCCCCAAAATCTCAACATTTCCAGCAGGGACCTCGAAATCTCCTCAGAATCACCTCAGAGACCCAAAATCATCTCAAAGTCCCCCAAAATTCCCTCAGGGACCCCCAAAATTCCCTTAAAACGCGCCAAAATCCCCTCAGAGACCCCAAAATCTCCTCAAATTCCCTCAAAAATCCCCTCAGGAACCCAAAATCGCCTCAAAATCTCCTAAAATTCCCCCCCAAATTCCCCTCCGGAAGCTCAAAATTAACTCAGAGACCTCAAAATTCACTCAGGCACCACAAAATCTCCTCAAAATCCCCTCAAATTCCCCAAAGTCCCCCAAACTCGCCTCAAATTCCCACATTTCCCCAAAAATCCCGTCAGAAACCCAAAACCACCTAAAATTCCCCCAAAATCCCTTCAGGACCTTCAAAATTGCCTCAAAATCCCTCATAATTTCCTTCAAATTCCCCAAAATCTCAACATTTCCACCAGGGACCTCAAAATCTCCTCAAATTCCCCCCAAAAATCCCCTCAGGGAGCCAAAAATCTCCTTAGAATTCCCTTAAAATCCCTCAAAATCTCAAAATTCCCCTCAGGGACCCCGAAATTAACTCAGAGTCCTCAAAATCCCTCAGGGAGGCCAAAATCTCTTCAGAATTCCCCAAAATCTCCTCAAAATCCCCCAAATTCACTCAAAATCCCCTCAGGAAGCCAAAATCCCCCCAAAAACCTCCTCAGGAACCCAAAATTCTACAAAAATCCCCTCACGGACCCCAAAATCTCCTCAAAACCCCTCAAATTTTCCCCAAATCCCATTAGGAACAGAAAATCCCCTCAAAATCACCTCAGGGACCCCAAAATTCCCTAAAATGCCCCAAAATCCCCTCCAAATCTCCAAAAATCTCAAGTTCCCCCAAAATCCCCTCAGGAGCCCCAAAGTTGCCACAAAATCCCTCAAAATTTTCTTGAAATCTCCCAAAATCTCAACATTCTCGCCAGGGACCCCAAAATCTCCTCAAATTCCCGCAAAATTCCCTTAAAATCCCCCAAAATCTACTCAGGGACCCCAAAATCCCCTCAAATTCCCCAAAAATCCCCTCAGGAACCCAAAGTCTCCTCAAATTCCCCAAAATCTCCCTGAAATCCACTCAGAGACTCCAATATTTCCCTTAAAATCCCCCAAATCCCTCAGGAATTCCAAAATCTCCTCAAAACCTCATGAAATTCTCCTCAAATCCCCACAAATTCCCTCAAATCCCCAACAAATCCCCTCAGGAACCAAAAATCTCCTGAAATTCCCCCAAAATCTCCTCAAAATCCCCCAAATTCACTCAAAATCCCCTCAGGAACCAAAAATCTCCTGAAATTCCCCCAAAATCTCCTCAAAACCCCCTCAGGGACCCCAAAATGTCCTCAAGATCTCAAAATTATCTCCAAATCCCCCTCAGTGCCCCAAAATCCTTCAAAAATCCTCCAAATTACCCCAAAACCCACCCGAAATCTTCTCGAAATCCCACAAAATTTCATCAAAATCCCATCAGGGCCCCAAAAATCCCCGCAAAAATCCTTCAAATTGTCTCCTAATCCCCTCAGGAACCCAAAATCCTCCAAAAAAACGCTTCAGGGACCCCCAAATTCTCCTCAAAATGCCCCAAAATCTCCTCACAGTCCACGAGAGACACAAAAAAATGCCTTGAAAACGCTTCAAAATCCTCCCAAATCCCACAGGATCATCCGAAATCCCCTCAGAAATCGCCCAAAATCCCCTGAAGGGCCCCAAAATTCAGGCAGGGAGGAAAAAAATCGAAAAATCCCGGAAATCTCCCCTTTGCCCATATAAGGAAATACCGCCAGGCCCGGCCGCTTTGGCCCCGCCCCCTCTGGGCCCCGCCCCTTTTACCTTTTATGGGTTGCCCTCAGCGCCCCCTCGGGCCCGGCTCCGCCCCCAGCAGCCAAAGCTCCGCCCCTCGCCGAAGCTGCGCCCCCAGCAGCCAAAGCTCCGCCCCTCGATGAAGCTCCGCCCCCAGCAGCTGAAGCTCCGCCCCTCGATGAAGCCCCGCCCCCAGCAGTTGAAGCTCTGCCCCATCAGCCGTAGCTCCGCCCCTCGCCGAAGCTCTGCCCCTCGATGAAGCTCCGCCCCCAACAGCTGCAGAAGCTCCGCCTCTCGCCGAAGCTCCGCCCCCATTAGCCGAAGCTCCGCCCCATCAGCCGAAGCTCCGCCCCTCCATGAAGCTCCATCCCCAGCAGCTGAAGCTCCACCCCCTGCAGCTGAAGCTCCGCCCCCAGCAGCTGCAGAAGCTCCGCCCCTCGCCGAAGCTCCGCCCCCATCAGCTGAAGCTCCGCCCCCATCAGCCGTAGCTCCGCCCCTCACCGAAGCTCCGCCCCCAGCAGCTGAAGAAGCTCCGCCCCTCGCCGAAGCTCCGCCCCTCGATGAAGCTCCGCCCCTCGATGAAGCTCCGCTCCTCGCCGAAACTCCGCCCCTCGATGAAGCTCCGCCTATCGCCGAAGCTCCGCTCCTCACCGAAGCTCCGCCCCCAGCAGCCGAAGCTCCGCCTCTAGCCAAACCTCCGCCCCTCGATGAAGCTCCGCCCCTCAATGAAGCTCCGCCCCCAGCAGCCGAAGCTCCGCCCCTCACCGAAGCCCCGCCCGCCGCCGGCTCTGCGCCGCCTCCAGCGAGGCCTCTGAGGGGGAAACGGGGACCCCAAAATTTTGGGGTGAGAAGCCCCGAATTTGGGGTTTAGGGGGGGTCTGGGACCCTAAAAATGGGGAAGGGACCCCAGATTTGGGGTTTGGGGGCGTCAGGGACCCCAAATTTGGGGTTTAGGAAGGGTCTGGGACCCTAAAAATGGGGAAGGGACCCCAAAATTTGGGGGTGAGGACCCCAAAATTGGGATTTGAGGAGAGTCAAGGACCCCAAATTTGGGGTTTAGGGGTGGGGACACCAAATGTGGGGTTTGGGGGGGTCAGGGACCCCAAAATTAGGGAGGGGACCCCAAACATGGGGAAGGGGCCCCCAAAATTTGGGGTTTGGGGAGTCCTGGGACCCCAAAATCGGGTTGGGGACTCCAAATTTGGGGTTTGGGGAGGATCAGAACCTGTAAAAATGGGGAAGGGACCCCAAAATTGGGGTTTGGGGGGTTCTGAGACCCCAGAATTGGGAAAGGGAGGGTCAGGGACCCCAAATTTGGGGGTTGGGGGGAGTCAGGCACCCCAAAATCGGGGGAGGGTCCCGAGAATTTGGGGGTGGGGACCCCAAAACAGGGGTTGGGGCGGGGTGGGGTCAGGGGATCCCAAATTTGGGGCTTTGAGAGGGCCAAGGATCCCAAATTTGTGGTGAGGACCCCAAAATTGGGACTTAGGGGGGTCACGAAACCCCAAAACTGGCGCGGACCCCAAAATTTGGGGGTGGGGAGCCCCCGACATGGAGGTTTTGGCTCTAGGAACCTTTGTGCGGGGGCCGCGTTTCCGGCCGGACGCACCGAGGCGCTGCGCCGTTTCCTGTGCGTCCGCAATGGCGTCCCCCAGGCCCTGCAGGGCCCCCGGCCGAGCCTGGGCCAAAAACGGCCCAAAATCGACAGAATTCACCCAAAATTCACCCAAAATTCACCCCAATGTCCACGAGAGTGTGCCCAGGGTTCTCACGATGCCCAAAACTCCCAGAAAAATGGAAAAAAATCCCACAAAAAAAAACCCCCAAAATTCCACAAAAACGAGGGTTAAAATTGGCCCAAATCCACCCGAATTCACCTCAAAATTCACCCCAATATCCCTGAGAGTGTGCCCAGCGTCCTCATGACGCCAAAAGCTCTCAAGATATTGAGAAAAACCCCAAAAATCCCCAAAATTCCACAAAAACGAGGCACAAAATGGACCCAAATCTGCCCAAATTCACCCCAATATCCCTGAGATTGTGCCCAGGGTTCTCATGATACTCAATATTCTCACAAAATATCGAGAAAATCCCACAAAATCCCCAAAATTTTACAAAAATGAAGCTCAAAATTGACCCCAAATCCTCCAAAAAATCCCCCCCCAAAATCCACAAAATTTCCCCCCAAAAAAAATCCCCAAAACCTCCCCGAAAAAATCCCAAAAAATCCCCCTAAAATTGCCCCACAAAATCTCCCCAAAATTCCCCCCCAAAATCCGCAAAATTGCCCCAAAATGCCCCAAAATTTCCCTGAAAAAATCCCCCAAAATTCCCCCCAAAAATTCCCCAAGATTCCCTGAAAAATCCCCAAATTTCCCCTAAAAAATCCCACAAAAAAACCCCAAAATTCCACAAAAATGAGGCTTAAAATTCTCCCAAAAAATTCCCCGAAAAGATCCCAAAAATTCACCCAAAAAAAATCCCTGAAAAATCCCCAAAACATCCCCAAAACTCAAAACAACCAAGGCTCAAAATGGACCCAAATCCGCCCAAATTCACCCAAAATTCACCCCGAAATAATCCCCAAAATTCCCCCAAAAATTCCCCCAAAAATCCCCAAATTTCCCCTAAAAAATCCCCAAATTGCCCCAAAATTCCCCACAAAATTCCCCCAAAATATCCCAAAAAAATCCCCCAAAATTTTATAAAAACGAGGCTCAAAATGGATCCAAATCCCCCCAAAAATCCCCAAAAACTCCCAAAAAAAATCCCCAAAATCCCCCTAAAAATACCCCCCAAAAAAACCAAAAATTCCACCAAAAATACCCAAATTCCCTTAAAAATAAAAAAAAATTCCCCCCCCCAATCCCCAAAATTCAAACAAAAAACGAGGCTCAAAATGGACCCAAATCCTCCAAAAAATCCCCAAAATTCCCCCCCAAAATCCACAAAATTTCCCCAAAAACTCCCCAAAATTCCCCTAAAAAACCCCCAAAAAAAACCCAAAAATTCCACCAAAAATCCCCAAATTCCCTGGAAAATCCAAAAAAATTCCCCCCAAAATCCCCAAAATTCAAACAAAAAACGAGGCTCAAAATGGACCCGAATCCGCCCAAATTCACCCCAAAATACTCCCAAAAATTCCACCAAAAATTCCACAAAAATCCCCAAAATTCCCCTAAAAAATCCCCAAATTCCTCCCAAAAAAACTCCCTGAAAAATCCCCCAAAATTCCCGCAAAAACCCCCAAAAAACTCCCCAAAATCCCCCCAAAATTTTATAAAAATGAGGCTCAAAATGGACCCAAATTCTCCAAAAAATCCCCAAAAACTCCTAAAAAAAATCTCCAAAATCCCCCTAAAAATATCCCCCAAAAAACCAAAAATTCCACCAAAAATCCCCAAATTCCCTGAAAAATCAAAAAAAATTCCCCCCCAAATCCCCAAAATTCAAACAAAAAAACGAGGCTCAAAATGGACCCAAATCCTCCAAAAAATCCCCAAAATTCCCCCCCAAAATCCACAAAATTTCCCCAACAACTCCCCAAAAACTCCCAAAAAAATCCCCAAAATTCCCCTAAAAATCCTCCCCCCCAAAAAAACCAACAAAAATTCCACCAAAAATCCCCAAATTCCCTGAAAAATCAAAAAAAAATTTCCCCCAAAATCCCCAAAATTCAAACAAAAAAGGAGGCTCAAAATGGACCCAAATCTGCCCCAAAATAATCCCAAAAATTCCACCAAAATTCCCCAAAATTCCCCTAAAAAATCCCCAAATTCCCCCAAAAGAACTCCGTGAAAAATCCCCCAAAATTCCCCACAAAATTCCGGCAAAAAAATCCCAAAAAATCTCCCCAAAATTTTATAAAAATGAGGCTCAAAATGGACCCAAATCCTCCAAATAATCCCCAAAATTCCCCCCCAAAATCCACAAAATTTCCCCCAAAAAATCCCCAAATTCCCCCAAAAAAACTCCCTGAAAAAATCCCACAAAATTCCCCACAAAATTCCCCCAAAATTCCCAAAAAATCTCCCCAAAATCCCCAAAATTCCACAAAAACGAGGCTCAAAATGGACCCAAATCCTCCAAAAAACTCCCAAAAATTCCCCGAAAAAAAATCCCCAAAATTACCCAAAAACTCCCCAAAATTCCCCCCAAAAATCCACAAAATTCCTCTAAAACATCCCAAAAAAACCCTAAAATTTCCCTCAAAAAACCCCGAAATTTCCCCCAAAAAGCCCCAAAATTCCCCCCCCCAAAATCCACAAAATTCCTCTAAAAAATCCAAAATTGCCCCAACAAAAATCCCAAAACTTCCCCAAAAATTCCACCAAAGATCCCCCAAAAAAACCCAAAAATTCCCCCAAAAATCGACAAAATTCCTCTAAAAAATCCCCAAAAAAACCTAAAATTCTCCCCAAAAACCCCAAAATTCCCCCCTAAAATTCCCCAAAATCCCACAAAAATGAGGCTCAACATGGACCCCAATCCTCCTGAATTCACTCCAAAATTCCCTCAAATATCCCGGAGATTGTCAAAAAAATCCCAAAATCTTTTCCAAAATTCCCCCAAAAATCCTGAAAAATCCCAAAAAATATCCAAAAATCCCCCAAAATTCCCCAAAAATTAAAAAAAAATCCCAAAAATTCCCCAAAAAACCCAAAAATTCCCCCCAAAAATCACCCAAAATTCTCCCCAGAAATTTTCCCAAAAAATCCCCAAAATTCCCCCAAAAATCCCTTTTAAATGCCTCAAACTCCCCAAATCCCTCCCAAAATTCCCACAAATCCCACAAAAATTCCCCAAAAATTCCATTTCGCCCACAAAAAAAATGCCATTTCAAGCTCCAAAACTCCCCTGGACCCCCCAAAATTCCCTCAAATCCCCTCCAAAAAATTCCCAAAAAATCCCCCAAAATTCCAAAAATTCCCTTAAAATTCCTGAAAATTCCCCAAAAATCCCAAAGTTTCCCCAGATCTGAGGGAACCCCCCAAATTTTGGGTTCCCCACCCCAAATGTGACCCCAATTCCCCCTCAGGTTTTGGGGTCCCCCCTCACCTCCAGCTCCTGCAGGTGCCCGCACCTGAACCCCGAGTTAAGGAACAATTTGGGGATCCCCCAAAAATCTCCCCTTCAATTGAAGGTTCAGCCCCCAAATTTGGGCACCCCCACCCCAAATTTTGGGGTTTAAAGAATTTTCCATCCCAGGAACCCCCAAAATTTCGGATACAAGCGCAGATTTCCTCGAATCTTCTTTGCGTTCCTGTGGGGAGACCCCAAAAATTCCGTGAGGGGAGAACCGGGAAAAAGAGCGGGAAAAGCGGCGCGGGGCGTGATGGGAGCTGTAGTTCGGGGGGTGTGGGCCTGCAATGATGCTCTATAGGCGGCGCGGGGCATGATGGGAGCTGTAGGCTCGGCTATAATGGAACTCAATGGGGCGCGCGGCATGATGGGAGCTGTAAGCCCGGCTATAATGGAACTCAATGAGGCGCGGGGCATGATGGGAGCTGTAGGCTCGGCTATAATGAAACTCAATGGGGCACAGAGGATGATGGGAGCTGTAGTTCGGGAGGTGTGGGCCTGCAATGATGCTCTATGGGCGGCGCGGGGCATGATGGGAGCTGTAGGCCCGGCTATAATGGAAAACAATGAGGCGCGGGGCATGATGGGAGCTCTGGGCCTGGCTATAATGAACGCAATGGGGCGTGGGGGATGATGGGAGCTGTAGGCTTGGCTATAATGGAACTCAATGGAGCGCGGGGCATGATGGGAGCTGTAGGCCCGGCTATAATGGAACTCAATGGGGCGCGGGGCATGATGGGAGCTGCGGGCTTGGCTTTAATGAACTCAAAGGGGCGCGGGGGATGATGGGAGCTGTAGGCTTGGCTATAATGGAACTCAGTGGGGTGTGGGGGATGATGGGAGCTGGAGGCTTGGCTATAATGGAACTAAATGGGGTGCGGGGGATGATGGGAGCTGTAGGCTCGGCTATAATGGAACTCAGTGGGGCGTGGGGGATGATGGGAGCTGTAGGCTTGGCTATAATGGAACTCAGTGGAGCGCGGGGCATGATGGGAGCTCTAGGCTTGGCTATAATGGAACTCAAAGGAGCGTGGGGGATGATGGGAGGTGTAGTTGGGGAGGTGTGGGCCTGATATGATGCTCTATAGGCGGCGCGGGGCATGATGGGAGCTGTAGGCTTGGCTATAATGGAACTCAATGGGCGGCGCGGGGCATGATGGGAGCTGTAGGCTTGGCTATAATGGAACTCAATGGGGCGCGGGGAATGATGGGAGCTGTAGGCTTGGCTATAATGGAACTCAATGGGGCGCAGGGAATGATGGGAGCTGTAGGCTCGGCTATAATGGAACTCAATGGGGCGTGGGGGATGATTGGAGCTGTAGGCTCAGCTATAATGGAACTCAATGAGGCGCGGGGGATGATGGGAGGTGTAGTTCGGGAGGTGTGGGCCTGCAATATGCTCTATAGGCGGCGCGGGGCATGATGGGAGCTGTAGGCTTGGCTATAATGGAACTCAATGAGGCGCGGGGGATGATGGGAGCTGTAGGCTCGGCTATAATGGAACTCAATGAAGCGTAGGGGATGATGGGAGCTGTAGGCTTGGCTATAATGGAACTCAATGGGGCGCGGGGGATGATGGGAGCTGTAGGCTTGGCTATAATGGAACTAAATGGAGCGTGGGGGATGATGGGAGCTGTAGGCTCGGCTATAATGGAACTCAATGGGGCGTGGGGGATGATGGGAGCTGTAGGCTCAGTTATAATAAAAGCCAATGGGGTGCAGGTGGTTATGGGAGTTGTATGCGTGCCTCCAATGGGGCCCAATGAGGCGCGGGGGATGATGGGAGCTGTAGGCTTGGTTATAATGGAACTCAATGGGGCTCAAGGGATCATGGGAGTTGTATGTGCACGTCCAATTAGGCCCAAAGGCGCGCGGGGGATGCTGGGAGTTGTAGGCTTGGTTATAATAAAAGCCAATGGGGCGCAGGGGGTTATTGGAGTTGTATGCGTGCATCCAATGGGGCCCAATGAGGCGCGGGGGATGCTGGGAGTTGTAGGCTAGGTTATAATAAAAGCCAAAGGGGTGCAGGGGGTTATGGGATTTGTATGCGTGCATCCAATGGGGCCAAATGGGTGTTGCGGGGCATGATGGGAGCTGTAGTTCCGGAAAGCATCTCCTGCTCCTACCCCTTAAATTTTGGGGTCCCCTTTTAATTTTGGGGGTTTTTTCACCCTCCTGAGTTTTGGGGTCCCCCCTCACTGCTGGTTCCGGACGTGGCTGGTGACATAGTCCTAAATGGGGGCTGTGGGGCCGGAGCAGAGCCTGCAGGAGAGGGAATTGGGGCACCCCAACATTTGGTGGTGACCCTGAAATTCACCAAGAAACCCAAAAATCACCCCCAGGAACCCGAAAATCACCTCCAGGAACCCCCAAATCCACTCAGGATGCCCTAAAAGGGACCCCAAAACCCCTTGAGGAGCCCTCAGTGGGACCCCAAAATCCCTTCAGGACCCCACAAAGGGACCCCAAAATCCCCCCAGGACATCCCAAATCTTCCCAGGACCCTACTAAGGGACCCCCAAATACCTCCAAGGGGACCCCAAAACCTCCCAAGGACTCTCCTAAAGGACCCCAAAACCCTCACAGGACCCCCAAAAATCTCCCCAGGACTCTGCAAGGGGACCCCAAGTTATCCAGGACCCTCAAAGCAGGCCCAAAACCTCCCCAAGACCCTCTAAAAGGACCCCAAAACTCTCTCAGGACCCCCACCAAAACCCCCCAGGACCCTCCAAAGGGACCCCAAAACCCCGGCCTCCAGGGAGGCTCCACCAGGAGCTGGGTGGTCTGGGCACCTGTGGGTGACAGGGGACACCAGCCTGCCAGGGCCAGCATGGGGCTGGGGACAGCGGGGTGGGGCCATGGCATCCCCCGAGGACTCACCAGCGAGGCCGAGGGTCTGGGCTGGAAGGGAGAAGGGACAGGGCTGGGTGGGGGTGACACTGCAGGGACAGAGGCACAGGAGCATGGGGTTTAGGGGCTGTTGCCAAACAGTCTGTGTGGGGGCACTGGTGTGGCACAGATGTCTCAAGGACAGGGACACAGCAGTCAAGCCATGCTCATGCATGGGGCCCATTGCTGGCACAGGTTACCCCTGCCAGCCCCATCCCCACATCCCCATGGCCCTGTGCCCATCGTCACATTCCAATGGCACCTGGACTCATGGCCCAAGCACATGGTACCGGTCCTCTTGTCCCTGTCCCGACATCTTTGTGTCCCTGTCCCCACAGCTGCTCAAGCCCCAAGGTTCCTTCTGCCACATCCTTGTCCCCACATTCCATCCCCCTGTCCCCACATCTGAGTTCTTTGTTCCTGTTCTGTGTTCCTGTCCCCAAAGCCACCCCACAACTCTGGTCACACTGGGCTCTGTGCCCTGCTGGCATTGGGGACGTCAGGAGACCCCCACAGCTCCCCTGTGCCCCCTCCCCTCCCCATCCCCAGGGTGTCAGGCCCATGCCTGGGGCACTCACTCCACAGGAGCAGCGCCACCTTCCCGGCCATCCCGGTGTCCCCAGCCATGTGCACTGGCTGTCACTCGCTGCTGTGGCCACCGCTCCCCTGGCTGGCGGCTCTTCGGATGAAGGGGAAGAGGAAGTGAGGTCAGGTCTCGACCTCACGCGTAGGTAGCCCTTGGTGGGGGCAGGGTGGCCCCAAGCTGGGGACAGGATGGGGACAAGGCTGGGTGGGGCAAGGTGCGATATGGGTTCCCAGGAGTGGGGGGCTTGGTGGGTTTGAGGACGTGGGGATGGGTGTCCTGGAGAATGGAGGTCCTGAGGAGGGGGAATCACTGGGGATGGGGGGGCCAAGGGAATGGGGGTTCCCAGGGCTGGGGGGACTCAGGGATGGGAGTCCCAGGGGAACGTGGGCTCCAGGGGTTTGGGGCCATGGGATGGGGTCACTGGAGGAATGGGACTCCCGTGGGAATGGGGATCCTGGGAGAATCAAGGTCCTGGAGGAAAGAGGATTTTGGGGAATGGAATGAAATGGAGATGGTTCCTTGGAAATGGGGTGCTGGGCCATGGAGATCCTGGGGAATGTCAGTACTGGGATGGGGGTCCCTGGCACGGTGGGACTTAAGGAATGGGGCGCCCATGGTTGGTTTCCAGGACAATGGGGGCTGCCAGGGATGAGCAGTTTCTGGATGGGCACAGGTGTCTCAGCTCCTTCCCTGAATCCCTCAGATTTTGGGGTGACCGAGGGCCCAGCACTGCCCCTCCTGGGGTACTCCTTTTCTGAGCAGGCATCACATGGGGGCCTTGGGTACCTCTGCTTCTGCGCCCTCCCCTGCCTTTGAATTTTCCTCTCTTTATTTCTATTTTTTCCTTTTTTTCTTCACGTTTGTGCCATGTCCCCTCACCCCCGGTTCCTGGCTCAGCAATCCCGGGGAGCACCTGAGTAACGAAGGGGTTGGGGGCACCCAGGGGAGAGGGAAAATGCGGAGCAGTGGCTTCAGGGAGGGAGGGGGAGATTTTGGGGATGGAGGTATTGGGCTGTGCCCTCTCCACACTTTCTTTTTCCTGGACAAGAAGGAAGAGGCCATTTGTGCGAAAAGTCAGATGGGAAAAGGGGGAGTTTCTGTCCTGGGGGGCACATCCAGGAGGGTCCTGTCCTGAGGGAATCCTGTCCTAGGGGGTTACACATCCTGGCATGGGAGGGTCCTGTCCCAGGGGATTACACATCCTGGCATGGGAGGGTCCTGTCCCAGGTGGTGGCAGTTCCAGAAATGTCCCTGCACATTCCTGGCCGGGTGCCTGTCCCAGGGGTGGCACATCCTGGGGACCCCTGTCAATGCAAGGGTGGGGCCCAGCCATGGCCCAGCCCCACTGCACAGGGATGGCCATTGCCCAGCCCTGCTCTGGCCAGCCCCAGGGGGCAGCCAGCACCTGAGGGTCCCCATTGCCCCCTTGGCTTTGATTCTGGCAGCTTTAGAGCTGCTGCAGAGGTGAGAATTCTGTGGGTGGAAAAGGCCCTGCCTCCTCAGACCTTAAAGCAGCACAAAAACCCAAAGGGAGCCCAATTGTTGTTGCCTTTGCAGTAGTTATGGGACTCTCTCAGTCCCTTGGGCAAAGGCACAAAATGATCAATTGCTGCATTTCCAGACTGGTTCCCCCACAGCTGCCCCTGCAGGGGCATTTCCAGACAGCCCTGCTCTGAAAACCATCAAAGGCCCTCACAGAGACACTGCTTGGGCTCTCTTTGGCGTTGGTGCTTCTTGCAGGGCTGAGCAAACCACAGGCAGGCCTTTTTCCACCCACAGAATTCTCACCTCTGCAGCAGCTCTAAAGCTGCCAGAATCAAAACCAAGGGGGCAGGGGGACCCTCAGGTGCTGGCTGCCACCTGGGGCTGGGCAGAGCAGAGCTGGGCAATGGCCATCCCTGTGCAGGGGGGCTGGGCCATGGCTAGGCCCCACCCTTGGATGGCCACTGGCTTCAAGGAGCAGGAGTTTGGGGCCTCCTTCCTCCTCAGGGTTCCATTCCCCAGCTGCTCTTGCTGGCTCAGATCCAGCAGGGGACGAGCAAGAATGGAGAAGTCTGGACCCCCCCAAAGCTGCCAAGCTCCAGGACAGGACCCTCTTCCCCAGCATGTGTCCCCCCTGGGACAGGATACCCCCAAGACAGGAGCCCCCTGGATGTGCCCCCTAAGGACAGAACCCTTCCCCACCATGTGAGAAAGGTGTCAAATGGCCTTTTCCTTCTTCTGCAGGAGACAGAAAGTGAAAGTGTTGGGGGGTAAAAGCTGCACTCCCCCACCCCCCACAGCCTCCCCAGCCCTCCCTGCAGACCCCTCACCCTTGCTTCCCCCACCCTGGGCTTCCCCCACACTGGGCTTCCCCCACCCTGGGCTTCCCCCAACACATACCCTGCTCAGGAGCTACAGAGGATCCTCAAGGCATGAACTGGGGACTTGTGAAATTGAGGGGTAAAATAATGGAAATGGAATAAAGAGAGGGAAAAATCACTGGAGGATGGGGGACACAGACCCAGAGCAGCTCAGAATCCTTCTGGGGTGACACCCTGGACACCGGCACCATGTGGGGCTGGTGCTGGCTCTGGGTCACCCCAAAATATGAAGCACCCAGGGAAGGAGCTGCAACCCATGGGCTCACCCAGCCACTGCCTATCCCTGGCACCCCCATTCCCCCAGGAATGGAAACATGGGACCTCCATTCCTTATGTCCCACTCTCTTTGCAGCCCCCATCCCAACACTGACATTCCGTAGGATCTCCATGGCCCAGCACCACATTCCCAAGGAACCCCTTACCGTTCATTCCATCCCCTGAAATCTTCCTAGGACCCACCATTCTCCCATCCCATGAACTCAAATCCTTGGAGCCCACATTCCCCCGGGACTCCCATCCCTGAGTCCCCCCAGGTATGGAGACGCTCATTCCAATGGCACCCCCATTGCTGGATATCCCCCCTCCTCAAGACCCCATTTACCAGTGACCCCATTCCTGCCTCCCCAAAACCACCAAATTCCCAGCTCCTGGGAACCCCATGACACATTTTGTCCCACCCACCCATGTCCCCCGCCTGTCCCCAGCCTGTCCCCACCCTGCCCCCACCAAGGGCCACCTACGCACGAGGTCGAGATGTGACCTCGCTTCCTTCCCCTTCATCCGAAAAGCCGCCACCCAGGGGAGCGGTGGCCACAGCAGCGAGTGACAGCCAGTGCACATGGCTGGGGACACTGGGATGGCTGGGAAGGTGGCGCTGCTCCTGTGGGGTGAGTGCCCTGGGCACAGGCCTGACACCCTGGGGATGGGGAGGGGGCACAGGGGGGCTGTGGGGTCCCCTGAGGTCCCCAATGCCAGAAGAGCCAGTCAATGTTACCCACAGTGGAACTGGGTGTGACTGGGGATGTAGAGTGGCTTTGGGGACAGGAAGACAGGGCAGGAATTTGGGGATGGGGATGTGGGGACAGGAATGTGGGGACTGGCACCTTTGGGCTCAGGCAGCTCCAGGGATAGGGACAAGGGAACTGGGATGCCGGGACAAGAACGGTGAGGATGTGGCCATGGGGATGGGATCACGGGGATGGGATCATGAGCACGTGGGGGTGACCTGGGCCAGCATGGGCTGTGTCCATGGTGTCCTCATGCCCGGGGTGTTATCAGTGTCCCCATGTTCTGCCTCAGCCCGGGGTGGCCTCGGCGTCCCTGTTCCCAGGGTGTCTGTGCCACATGGATGTGGTGCACGGGTGGCTGTGACACAGACGTGTCCCCCTGCCTGTCCAGACTTTTGGGGACCACCCAAACACTTTCCCACAAGAGCATCTGTCCCCACGGGGACAGTTTGGGGACAGCCACCACACCCTGTACCCCATGTGCCTCTGTCCCCATGGTGACACCCCCACTCAGCCCTGTCCCTTCTCCCTTCCAGCCCAGACCCTCGGCCTTGCTGGTGAGTCCTCAGGGGATGCCATGTCCCCACCTCGCTGTGCCCAGCCCCACACTGGCCCTGGCAGGCTGGTGTCCCTTGTCACCCACAGGTACCCAGACCACCCAGCTCCTGGTGGAGCCCCCCTGGAGGCCAGCGGTGCTGTGGGACCGGGTGACACTGACCTGCCAGGGCTTGGGGACTGCCGGTGCCACCACCTGGTACAAGGACAGTCAGCGTTGGTGGCAGGAGGGACAGGACCGCCTCAGTGTCACCGAGAGTGGCACCTACACATGTGACAGACCCGGCACTGGGCGCAGCCCCCCCGTGACAGTCTTAGATGGTGAGGGGAGACCTTTAATGATCATGGGGGCCCCAGAGCGTTAAGGGTGGTCTCCATTCCCTAGGTGGCCTCACACCCCTCGTGTGACAAGAGCCAGTCCCCTGCACACAGGGACATCCCAGTGCTCCCCAGAACACCCCAGGGCACCCACATGTCCCCGGTGCTATGGGCACCCACCTCAGACCAGTCTCATCAGTGACATGTGACATTCCTGTCCCACAGACCCACTAGTGCTGCAGGTGCCAGCGCGGGCACTGCTGGAGGGGGACACCTTGACACTGCGCTGCCGGTGCCGGCAGGACAACCATCTCACCAGGGTGCGATTTTACTGGGATGAGAAGGAAATCAGGGGGTCCCTCAAGGGGACCAAGCTGTCCCTTTCACCTCTGCAGCTGCACCACAGCGGCCGCTACAGATGTGAGGGCATGGTGGGGTTCTGGCAGTCACGGTCAGCAGCAGTGACAGTGACAGTGCAAGGTGAGCACCCACACGGCTGGAACTCCAATATCTTGACATCCCCAAAGCCACTTCCCAGTGCACTCAGATTCACAGTCCTCACCTCTCCTCTCCTTCCCAGAGCTCTTCTCGGTCCCAGTGCTGGAGGGTCCCCGCGAGCTCACTGAGGGGTCCCCCCTGAATCTCAGCTGCCTCAGCACCCCCAGCCCCCTGCGGCCCCGAGCCCCCCTCCTGCACGTGTTCTACTGGGATGGGCAGGTGGTGGGGGGCCCACAGGAGTCCCCGCAGCTGCTGGTGCCCGCTGTGAGGGTCTCCCACTCGGGGAATTATGGCTGTGAGGTGCACTCCCAGGAAGGGTCAGTGCAGAAGAGCAGCAACCGGCTCCTTGTCACGGTGTGCAGTGAGTGCAGGAATGGGCATGGGGAGCCCCCACAGATGCCTTGGGTCCCCCACACTGCCTGGCATCTCCCAGCCCTCCCTGACGCCTGCTCTGGGGCACCCAACCTTTTCCATATCCCTCCCTGCCCCCCCCATCCTTTCTCGGGTCTCTCCTCGGGACCCCCAGTCCGTACACGGGTACACCCATCCTTCCCTGGTGCATTTTCTGTGTCCTGGCATCCCTGCCCCGGGTTGCTACTAAGCTCCCCCCATTCCTGGCTTGTGTTTCCCTCCATCCTTCGTTGAGTCCCCTCCCCCATCCCTGGGTCCCTCCACCCCTCTCTGAGGTCTCTGCACATTGCTCAAGTCTCACCATCCCCTCCCATGGTCCCCGTACCCTTCCTGGTGTTGCCCACCTCCCTCTCCAGGTGTCCCCTCCCTGACCCCCTTATCATCCCTCGGGGTTCCTTTCTAAGCCCCCCTCCCCCAATCTCTGCACCCCTCTCCCTCACTGGAATTCCCCTGCCCCTCCTTGACACACCCCCGGGTCCCTCACTGTCCCCTGGTGTCCCACTCTCCCGCAGGGGTCCCGCCCTCGGGGGTGTCCCTGTCAGTGCAGCCCCCTGGGGGACAGGTGGCACTCGGGGAGAGCCTGGTGCTGAGCTGTGAGGCGGCCATAGGGACAGGTCCCCTGTCCTTCTACTGGCACCGGGAGGGCTCGGGAACACTGGTGGGCACTGGCCCCCACCTGGAGCTGCGCCACGTTGGGGACAATGACAGCGGCCAGTACCGGTGCCGGGTCAGTGATGGGAACAGCGTGGCCGAGAGTGACCCCCTGAATGTCACCATCCTGGGTGAGCAGGACCCTCGGGCTGGGGATGACCCCACCCACAGCACCCCCATCCCACCTCGCCAGGTGCCAGCCCTGTCTCTATCCCCGCAGTGCCCGTGGCCAATGCCACCATCACCCCCGGTCCCCTGGCACACCAGGTGTGTTCAGGTGACAACATGACCCTGCGCTGCTCGGTGCAGGTGGGCTCAGCCCCTGTCACCTTCACCTGGCTGCACAATGGGCAGCATGTGGCCCAGGGTCCCCTCCTGGAGCTCAGGGACATCGATGTGGGACATTCGGGCACCTACCAGTGCGTGGCCACCAACCAGCTGGGACAGGACGGGCAACGCGTGTTCCGGGCACACAGCCCCGAGCTGGCCCTGGAGGTGACACCTGGCTCATCCTGGGTCACAGGTGGGGTGACACAAGTGAGGTCACCAGGCAGTGCAGGACCAATGGGGTGATGGGTGACCCTGATGTGTCCCCCTCTGTTTCTTGCAGTGGCCACAGGGGTCGGTGGGGCCCTTTTCTTCCTGCTCCTGCTCGTGGGTGTCATTGTGACCAGGCACCGGTGGCACTGTGTGGGTGGGTGACAATGGGGGCATGGGGGTTCCAGGGAGCTGTAGAGGCCCACAGAATTGGAGAAACCATAGGGAAATACCCACAGCACCACAATTGTGACTTTGGCTAGAGGTCTTGCAGGGTTTGGGGAGGTGCTGGATGGTCCTGCAGGGATGTTGGGGATTCTTTCTAAGGCCCTGGGAGTTTTTGGGGGTAGTCTCTGTCCCTCCTGGGATTTGGGTTCTTGAGTGTGAGTTGTTTGGGGACACTGGGGAGGCTCATGGATTCTGGGGGGCTTCAGGGATACTGGGAGGTCTTGAAGGGATCCAGGAATCCTGAGAGGGGTCAGGGTCCTGGGACCCCATAGTCACTCCTCCCCTGCTTCCATTGCAGCCACCAGGAAGAACCAGGAAAGGTGAGTGGGGGGCTCAAACCACACTCTCCCCTTTTACCCAAACCCCCAAGACCTCCCATCCCCTCCCCCACATCCCCTATATTCCCTCAGGACCTCCCCGGATCCCCTGGCCCCCCCAGAGGAGGGGGAGGTGCTGTACACCCACGTCATGGTCACCAAGAGGGCAGGGGGTGAGTACAGGGGGGACACACGCAGAGGGACACGTCACCCACGAGTGTCACCCCACCCAGATCCCACAGCCCGTGTCTCTCGCAGTGTCCCCCCATGCCACCACCCTCCAGGATCCCCAGGTGACCTACGCAGAGCTGCAGGGACACTAGGGGCGACCGCGGGAACCTGGTGACATCTACGGGAATGTGCTGTGACACTGGGGGGAACTGGGGGGCACTGGGGGTCCCCATCCATGGGCACCCACTCGTGTGTGTGCTGCCACTAAAAACTGCCCCTCTGCCTCCCTGTGGGGGCACAAGGATCCCAAAGGGCTGAAAGATTAATTTCCTGAAATAGCAACGATAGAGAATAAAACCAACAGCAACATCAACAAGATTCAGACTCCAAATGGTCACACAAGGAAAGACTTCCAGGGAAAGCACCCAAAAAGGGACAAGCCCCAAACACTCCCCCAAGCACGTTTCCTCCACCAGAGGAACCTGGCAGGGCTCTGGACCTTCCTTGCTCTGATGGCCACAGCAGCCTTCAGGAGGCTCTGGATTCTCTTTTCCCTTGTCCCAAACCCCTCCTCTGCCATGTTCCCCACACGAGGATGTCACAAAGGCCCTGTGGGGGTTCCAGAGCCTCCCCTTTTGCCAGGGCAGTCGGGTTCAGGCCATGGTACATGGTGGGGGGTCAGAGACAGGAAAAGTTTCATGTCTGAAGACATTTTTGAACACCTATGTGTTGCAGGGGTGGGTCAGGCCTTGCATTTGGTGAGACAGGGCTACATCTTTCCAACAGTCTGTCAGCTGTGGCACTCTGGGGACAGTGTGATGCTCTATAAAAGCCAGCTCCGGAGTGGCCAGGTGACCAGAAGTGCCATCTGAGGAGAGGGCCCTTGGTGGCCCAACTGGCTTAAAAGGCAGAGCATGAGGTAGCCAAGTCCCTGATCCTGTCCCTTCTTGGGGTGTCTGTCACATCCAAGCTGGAACCCAGGAGTTGGCAACTCATTTAAATGAGAAATATCTGCCAAGGAAAGTGAGAATGTACCTGGAATGGAAAGAAGACCCATATCTAAATTTCTTTTAATTTCCAAGATTATGGGGATACCAAAGTGTTGGAGAATGAATAACAGCTTTTTACTGGGAAATTTATAAACCACAACAGAACAAACAACACAAACCCAGAACTTTCCCTCCCGCTCAGCACTGTTGGTTTTTGCGGCAGTTATAACCGCGGCCAGCAGGGGGCGCTGCAGGGAGCACTCCCGGCCAGCAGGGGGCGCCCCGGTCCAGCTCCATCCCCTCAGGGGCCATGGCAGCCTCGGACGGGAGGCAGGAGGGGAAATCGCTCCTTTTGCAAACTCACGGGCACCAATCGGTCCCGGCACCACCACGGGCAGCGGGCAGAAGCCGCCAAGGCAGCAGGTTGGATCCCAGTGCCCACTGGCAGCGTAGCAGTGTCCCAGGGTCAGGCACACGCCCTGTGCAACACCAGCGACCGCTCTCCATGATCCCGAATGGAAGGAAGGCAGCACCTGACCCCAGGCAGCTCTCAGGTCCACAGCAGCACCTCTGGTGGATTTACACCACAATTCCTGCCAACCCTCAGCCTTTCACTCAGGTGAGGAGGCCAGGGATGGAGCAGCTTTGGGGAAACCTTGAATCCACACAGGGTCACTCCACAGAGGTCCAACACAGCTGTTGGCATGGCCCCTGCTTGGTGTTTCCACACTTCATCCTCTTATCTGGCAGACACATCCCAAACCCAAACATTCTTTCCATGAGGTTCCAGAAGGCTGCAGGTTTTGTTCAAGAAGGAGGGTCCAGGTCAGGATGTTGAGCAGAATGTTGTGGATTGTGCAGTAGTTTTGTGGTTCTCTCTGTCCCTTACAAAGAGGAACAAATGATCAATTGCCACATTTCCAGGCTGGTTCCCTCACAGCTGCCCCTCCCAGGGGGTGGTTTCCAGCCAGCCCTGCTCTAAAAATCATCAAAGGCCCTCCCAGAGCCGCTTCTTGGGCTGCCTTTGGAGTTTGTGCTTCTTGCAGGGCTGGGCAAACCACTGGCAGGCCTTTGTCCCCACACAGAATTCTCACCTCTGCTCCAGGAGCTTCACAGACCCAGAACCCCTCAGAATCTGTTTTGGGTGACCCGCAGGCTGCCGACGCCTTGTGGGGGCTGTGCTGGGCTCTGAATCACCCAAAATCTGAGGCTCCCAGGGAAAGAGCTGAGACCCATAGGCCCACCCAGCCACTGCCCGTCCCTGGCACCTCCATTCCCCTGAAAATCAAATCATGAGTACCCCATTTCTTATGTCTCCCCCTCTCTGGAACCCATATCCCAGTACTCACATTCCCCAGGATCTTCATGGCCCAGGACACCTCATTCCCAAGAAACCCTCTGCTGTTCATCCCATCCCTAAAATTCCCTTCCCACAGGACCTTGATTTTCACAGGACCCCCATTCCCACAGCATCCCCCATTCCCCCAGCATCCCCATCCCATCACCCCAAATCCCCGGAACTCATGTTCCTCTGGCACTCCCATCCCTGTGACCCCTCAGGTGTGGGGACCCCCATTCCCAGTGACTCCACCTCCTCAGCACCCCCATTCCCAGGGACCCCCCATTCCCCTGGACACCCATCCCCACATCCACAAACCCCCTGAGACCCCACTCCTGAGAACCCCATGTCCCACTGTGTCCCACCCAGCCTTGTCCCCATCCTGTCCCCACCCTGCCCACAGCCTGTGCCCAGCTTGTGGCAACCCTAATCCCACCAGGTGCCACCTACGCATGAGGGTGAGACCTGACCTCGCTTCCTTCCCCTTTGGCCATAGAGCCACCACCCAGGGGACAGCCACCCCTGGCAGTGAGTGACAGCCAGTGCACATGGCTGGGGACACCGGGATGGCCGGAAAGGTGGCGCTGCTCCTGTGGGGTGAGTGCCCCGGGCAAGGGCCTGACATCCCGGGGATGGGGAGGGGAGGGGGCAGAGGGGGCTGTGGGGTCCCCTGAGGTCCCCAAAGCCAGCCGGGCATGGAGCCCAGTGTGACCAGAGTTGTGGGGTAGCTTTGGGGACAGAAACAGGAGACAGGAATGTGGGGACAGGGAGATGAAGATGTGGGGACAAGGATGTGGCAGAAGGAACCTTGGGGCTGGGGCAGCTGTGGGGACCAGGACAGGAACACAGGAATGCAGGGACAGGGACAAGGGGACAAACACCATGTTGATGGGCCATGGGGACAGGTGCCCTCAGAAATGGACCATGGGCACAGGGCCATGGGGATGTGGCTGTGGGGCTGGCAGGGGTGACCTGTCCCAGCACAGGTCTCCATGCCTGAGCAAGGGTTGGCTGCTGTGTCCCTGTCTTCAAGACATCTGTGCCACACCATTGCCCCCAGTGAGACCTTTTGGGAACAGCCCCACACTCCATGACCCCGTGCTGCTGTCCCGGGAGTGTCACCCTCACCCAGCTGTGTCTCTTCTCCCTTCCAGCCCACACCCTCGGCCTCGCTGGTGAGTCCTCAGGGGATGCCATGGCCCCACCCCGCTGTCCCCAGCTACCTGGTGGCCCAGGCAGGCTGGTGTCCCCTGTCACCCACAGGTGCCCAGACCACCCAGATCCTGGTGGAGCCCCCCTGGATACCACCGGTCCTGTGGGACCAGGTGACACTGACCTGCCAGGGCATGGGGACCGCCAGTGCTGCCGCCAGGTATAAGGACGGGCAGCGCTTGTGGCAGGAGAGACAGGAACGCTTCACTGTCACCGAGAGTGGCACCTACTGGTGTGACAGACCCGGCACCAGGCGCAGCCCCCTCGTGATAGTCTTACAATGTAAGGGGGTTTGGGTGTCCCCAGGCTGGCACCCAATTGGACTCCAATGGCTCTGGGTGGGCTCTGCTCCATGGAACACCTCTGTGTGACCAGAGCCTGTCCCCTGCTCTGGGGACATCCCAGAGAATCCCACAGTGGGGGAAACCGTGTGGTAACTGCAGACCCCTGGTGTGCTGGGTGTGACACAATGCGGGGGTCCTGGTGCCATCAGGCGTGACAGGTCCCCTCTGTCCCCCAGCCTGGCTGGTGCTGCAGGTGCGGGGCAGGCGCTGCTGGAGGGGGGCACGGTGACACTGCGCTGCCGGATCTCGTGGAACAGAACGGTCACCTCAGCATCCTTCTACCGAGAGGGAAAGGAACTGGGGAGGCTCCTTGATGGCACCGAGCTGTCCCTGCCCCCTCTGCAACTGAACCACAGTGGCAGCAACAGCTGCAAGGGCCGGGTGAAATTCGGGACATCAGAGAAGTCATGGCAGTCAGTGCCGGTGACAGTGACATTGCATGGTGAGCACTCCACAGCCCCCACCCTGACACCCCCACAGCCCCTCCCCAGGGATTCAGGCTCACAAATCCCCCTCCCCTCTCCTTCCCAGAGCTCTTCTCGGTCCCAGTGCTGGAGGGTCCCCCCAAGCTCACCGAGGGGTCCCCCCTGACCCTCAGCTGCCTCAGCACCCCCAGCCCCCTGCGGCCCCGAGCCCCCTTCCTGCACGTGTTCTACCAGAATGAGCAGGTGGTGGGGACCCACAGGGGTCCCCGCAGCTGCTGGTGCCCGCCGTGCGGGTCTCGCACTCAGGCAATTACAGCTGTGAGGTGCGATCCGAGGGTGGGGCCATGCGGAGGAGCAGCGCCCGGCTCTATATCACCGTGCGCAGTGAGTGCGGGGATGGGCACGGGGGCCCCCCACAGCCTCCACGGCTCGTCCAACCCTGCCTGGGGACTCCCAGTCCTTCCTGACACATGACCTGTGGCACCTAAGTTTCCCGTATCTCTCCCTGGCTTCCCTGTTCCTTTCTCTGGTCCCTCCCCGGACCCCACATGGGTACCCCCATCCTTTCCTGGCACCTTTTCCATGTCCTGCCATTGCTGACCTGGGTCCCTCCTCAGGTCCCTCCATTCTTGGCTTGTGTCCTCTCATCCCTCACTGGATCCACTGACCCCTCCCTGCATCCCTCCACCCCCCTCTGAGGTCCCCACACATTCCCCAGGTCCGACCATGGTCTCCCCGTGTCCCCAAACCCTCCCTGGTGTCACCCCCATCGCTCTTCAGGATTCCCTTCCCAGAACCCCCCATCCCCCTTTTTCAAATCCCCCCCCATCTCTGTCCCCCCTCTCCCTAACTGGTATCCTCCTGCCCCTCCCCGACCACCCAGGTCCCTCACTGTCCACAGCTGTCCCCCAGCTCCTGCAGGTGTCCCGCCCTCGGGGGTGTCCCTGTCAGCGCAGCCCCCTGGAGGACAGGTGGCACTCGGGGACGGCCTGGTGGTGAGCTGCACGGTGGCCACGAGGACAGGTCCTCTGTCCTTCTCCTGGCACCAGGAGGGCTCAGGGGCACTGCCAGGAACGGGCCCCCACCTGGAGGTGCGCCACATTGGGGACAATGACAGCGGCCAGTACCGGTGCCGGATCAGTAACGGGGACAGTGTTAACAGTCAGTAAACAGTAACAGGGGCCGAGAGTGACCCCCTGAATGTCACCATCCTGGGAAAGTGGGATCCTCAGGCTGGGGCTGACCCCACTCACAGCACCCCCATCCCACCTGGCCCGGTGACAGCGCCGTCTCTGTCCTCACAGTGCCCGTGGCCAATGCCACCATCACCCCCGGCCCCCTGGCACACCAGGTGCATGCAGGTGACAACGTGACCCTGCGCTGCTCAGTGCAGGTGGGCTCAGCCCCTGTCACCTTCACCTGGCTGCACAATGGGCAGGAGGTGGCACAGGGTCCCCTCCTGGAGCTCACGGACATTGATGTGGGACATTCAGGCACCTACCAGTGCGTGGCCACCAACCAGCTGGGACAGGACGGGCACCGCATGTTCCGGGCACTCAGCCCTGAGCTGGCCCTGGAGGTGACACGTGGGTCACCCTGGGTCACAGGTGGGGTCACATGGGGTCATCCGGGTGGTCAGGACTCCTGCAGTTCAGGATGACCCAAATGTGTCCCCTCTGTCCCCAGCAGTGGCTGTGAATGTCGGCAGCACCCTCCTGTTCCTGCTCCTGCTCCTGGCTGTCATCGGGGGCTGTCACTGGTGGTACCACCGGGGTGAGTGACAATAGGGGTGGCACAAGGTCCTACAAGAATCGGGGGAAAGCCCCACACACTGGGGGGGCCATTGGGGCATCACCCAAAGCCCCTGAGCTGGAGGAAGCTGAGCCCCCAGTGACCTTTGCTTTGGGGGCCTTTCAGAGGTTCCTGGGCTGTGCCAGGAAGGACCTTGAGGAATATTGGGGTGAGACTGGGATCTCCTGGGGGCTTTTAGGGTGGTATTGGAGAGTTGTGCAGGGATGTTAAGAGCTCCTCAGGGATCCTGGAGCAGTTTGGGGTCTTCCCTGCATTCCTTTTTTGGGGTTCCTTGAGGCTTGAGGGGTGCTCAGGGGTTCAGGGTTCCTGGGGAGGGGGTTCGAGTACCTGGGTGCCTCAGGTGTTCTGGGGCTGCTCAGGGGTGCTTTGGGGTGCAGGGGCCTGGGAGTCCAGTAGAAATCAGTGTCTGGTGGAGGCTCAGGGCTCCAGTGGGCATTTAAATGTCCCAGGTGGGGTTGGGGCCCAGGGGACCCCATGATCAGCCCATCCTCTTTTTCTTGCAGCTCTCAGGAAATCCCAGGACAGGTGAGTGGGGAGTTCCAGCCATGACTCTGCCTGACCCCCTCCCCAGACACTCCTCAGACCCCCCCTTATCCCCACAGGGCCTCCCAGAACACCCTTTTCCCCCGCAGGTTGGGGAAGGGCTGGACATGAGGGGGCAGGGGGTGAGTATGGGGGATGGGTGGGGACATGGACATGTCACCCATGCATGTCACATCCAGCCAGGTGTCTCTTACTGTCCCCACCAAGGACCCCCAGGTGACCCACGCAGAGCTTCCAGGACCACATGGGCGACTGCAGGACACCAGTGACATCCATGGGAACGTCCTGTGACAATGGGGTACAATGGGAGTCCTCATCCCATGGCTCCCGTGGTGGCCCATCCTGCCTGGGGTGATGGCCACAAGTCAGGGGGGCTGCACAGGGCACCCAGTGCTCCCCTTTCCCCCTCCCAGTGCTCCCAGTACACCCATGGCTTCCCTGGCTCCTCCCAGTGCCAGGGGACACTGGACCCATTTCCTTCTTATTTAGTCCAAAATGAAGCTTTTTGGTTAAACTGGCAGAGATGGTGTTTGTTCAGCTTTGTGGGGCTTTAGGAATGGGATTCTCCAGTTCTGTGTTGCCACTAAAACCAGGGGCTGCTGCCCCTTTCCCTACCGCTCCCCATGGAGGCACAAAGATCCCAAAAGTCTGAGAGAAGAAAAATTTCCTGAATGAGCAATGAAAGAACAAAACCAACAGAAACAGCAACAAGGTTCAGAGTCCAAATTGTCACACAAGAAACGATTCCCAGGGGAAGCCACCGACAAAGAACAATCCCCGAACACTTCCTCCCCCATCATGTTTCCTCCACCAGAGGAATCTGGCAGGGTCCTGGACCTTCCTTGCTCTGATGGCCAAAGTGGCCTTCAGGAGGCTCTGGAATCTCTTGTCCCCTGTCCCAAACACCTCCTCTGCCATGTTCCCCACACGATGATCTCACAAAGGCCCTGAGGAGGTTCCTGAGCCTTCCCCTTTCCCAGGCAGTCGGGTTCAGGCCATGGCACATGGTGGGGTGTTAAAGACAGGAAAAATTTGAAGTCTGGAGACATTTTGGAACAGATGTGTGTGGCAGGGGTGGGCCAGGCCTTGCTTTTGGTGAGACAGGGCACCGTCTGTTATTGGAATATAAATCCCAATATTACCAGTTATATTGTGCCTGGGCCAGTCTAAACCCTTGCTGCTGGGCCAAAGGCAGCAACTGCGGTGTATCACCCCAGAGATACCTTGGCTTGCTGGTGGTTGCAGCTGGGCACTGAACAAGTCCAGGCTTGTTAGGAACCCTGTTTACCTCAGGAGGAATGGCTTCAGGCGATGGTGAAGAGAAAAAGGAGAGGATTCTGCTGGAGGGTTTAATGTCCAGAGGTTTATTCCATGGTTACAGAGGTCTGAATGCGAGCAACTGCTCCAACAGAATCCCGGCCGCATGGTCTGATCACATTTTAAGCTCAGGGACAGGGGGAGGGGAGGTACAGGTGAGCCACCAACCAGGTGAGAGGGTCAGGGTCTCAGGGGAAGATGACACCCAGACAGGCCAATGACCTCTGGGCATAGGGGCATCCTTTGAACTTGACCAATCACATGACGCCTTGCTAGAATGTTGAGCCTGATTGACAGGACTCACTCAGCATGGGGGCAAGGGGAAAGGGAGAGAGGTACAGGCACACCTGGGGAAGTGACCTGGAAGTCTAAAATGGGACATTACAGCACACCACAACATCTCCCCCTAGTTTTGTTTAAAAAGAAGAGGACTGTGTTTGTGGTGCAGAATGATTGCCAAACCATGGTTGGTAAATCAGTTCTTCCTCTCCATGAGGGTCAATGTTTTCCACTGAAGCTTCCAGGTCATCTATTGGAGCACTGAGGGCTTCCAAATGGTAGACCTCAGGAGGAGGAGATAAGCTTGAAATTAACTTGAGGACCATGCGTTTGATTAGTCCAAAAACAATGCTAACAACTACAGTAACTAAAATAAACAGCACTAAAAACACAGTTTTCAGAATAGATCCCAACCAGCCCGAGAGTCCCCAACCTTTGAACAGTCCATTCAGCCCGTTGTCAGTTTCTCTGTTGATGTCCTGGAGCCTTTGTCAAGGTAGTCCATATGTGGTTTGGGCTGAGGCACTATGCAGGAGGTCACAGGTGGGATGATCACGAGTAGGACGAGAAGCAGGCTCGGTCTCATGGCATCTCGAGGCTACACATGAACAGTGGGATCTAAACTGGTACAAAAACTTGAAACAAACATATATTACAAACTATTCCAGATAGGAGGCTTAAATGGAATTTCCTCCAGAGAACGCGTGCGGCGTTTTCTTCTCCAGGCAGCATGAGCAACCTGGGGTGCTTCTGTGGATTTCTCTGAGACCTTGGGAACATAGGGCTTTACCCATTTGGAAGGAACCCACCTTACACCAGAGGGGGTGGGCACACAGGCGTATCCACGTCCCCAAGTAACCAATTTGTAAGGTCCCACCATTTTCCAAGTCTCAGGGTCCTTTACTAAAACTGGAGGTTTTTCTTTCATTAACCTATGATTGCTCCCCCCAAAGTGGCATAGGATGGGTGGGTTCAGGCTGTCAAAAGAACAATTCAGGAAATTGATTGTGAATAGCATCCTGGATAACCGGATGTGGGGAGGTTCTACCTTCAGAACCTGTTGTTGCTGGTCCAGGACCCTTTTAATATCACAGTGAGTTCTTTCTACAATGGCTTGACCTGTAGGGGAGTAGGGGATGCCAGTTTTGTGCTCTACTCCCATTGCTGCAGGAAGCTCCCGAATTCCTTGGATTTGTAAGCAGGCCCATTATCAGTTTTCAGCTCCTTGGGGATGCCCATGAAAGAAAAAGCCTGTAAGAGGTGCTTAATAGCATCGATAGGTGATTCTCCTGTGTGGGCAGAAGCATAGACCGCTCCAGAAAAGGTATCTACACTAACGTAAACATATTTCTGCCACCCAAAAGACTGTATGTGTGTTACATCTGTTTGCCACAGTTCACAACTGTTCAGTCCCCTTGGGTTTGCTCCCGTACTCACTGTAGGGAGTGCATGTTGCTGGCAATTTGGGCATGTGGCCACAATCGCTTTGGTCTGTTCTTGAGTGATGTTAAACTGACAAACCAGGCCAGGTGCATTTTGGTGGAAAAGCTGGTGGCTGATTTTTTCCTGTTCAAAAACATTTGGGAGAGTGGCCATCACTGCAGGTGCAGCAAGAGCATCTGCCCTTCTGTTGCCTTCAGCGATAAACCCTGGCAAGTCAGTGTGTGACCTGACATGCATCACATAAAAGGGTTGCTCTCGGTGAGTGACTAACTTTACCAGTTTTGAGAGCAATTTGAAAAGTGCGATGTTAGACACATCTTGCAGTATTGCTTGATCTGCCCTGGATACTACTCCTGCCACATATGCAGAGTCTGTAATCAGATTAAATGGTTCTGAGAACCTTTCAAAGGCCCTAACAACTGCAGCTAATTCAGCAACCTGAGGTGAACCTTCCACCTCAGCAATGTCTGTCTCCCACTGCTGGGTTTGAGGATCCTTCCAAGTCATAACAGACTTGTGGGACCTCCCGGATGCATCTGTGAAGACAGTTAGAGCCCTTTTTAAAGGTCTCCTACTTAGAGCACTTCTCAATTTTAAGGTAAATTGAACATCTTGTTCGAACAATTTGTGAGTGGGCCGCACTACTGAAATTTGTCCTGAGTAGGAATCCAGAGCAAACTGCAACACTTCATTTTCTTGAAACAATTGTTCCAGTATTTTCATAGTATTTTGACCTGATTTTAACTCAACTGGAATGTGAATGCACTTAAAATCACATCCTGCTAACTCCCTGATCCGGGTCCTTGCTTTCCGGATCAGTTCTGCTACCAGCTCCTGAGGCTTCGTCAGTCTCTTGGACCTTTTGTGACTGAGGAAAACCCATTCTATGATCAAGAGAGGGTCCCTCTGGTCCCGGTCCTTTTTTGGTGTGTTCTTTGCCTTAGGTGTTTGTTTTTCCTCCCACTGGAAAATAATTCCATGGAGGTGTGGCAACTTACCTAGGAAGATAAATTTGAATGGCAGGTCAGGCCAGCATCAGTTGGCCTGTCTTGTGGACATTGCAATCTGAACCTTTTCTAGAGCTTTCCGTGCCTCTGTGGTAATAGACCTAGGAGCACCTGGGTCCTCTCCCCCTTTCAATAAATTGAAAAGAGGGGCAAGGTCTTTGTTAGTCAGACCGAGCCATGGTCTTACCCAATTCAAAGACCCACACAACTTGTGGACATCCGCAAGGGTCTTGATCCTTGGATTGATTTCTAGTTTTTGAGGAACAATGGTCCTATTTCCAATTTCTAAGCCCAAATACTTCCAAGGTGGCATCTTTTGAATTTTCTTTTCCTGGAGCTCGAACCCTGCAACAATCAATGCATCGATCGTTAGGTCAAGCGCATGCGTGAGTAAATCATCATTGGGGGCACACACAAGGATATCATCCATATAATGATAGATGATGGCCTTCTCTGCGGCTGCACGTACTGGGGAAAGCAGGGAAGAGACATACCACTGGCAGATAGCTGGAGATACCTTTAATCCCTGAGGAAGAATGGTCCAATGTTACCTTTTCATAGGTGATTCCATATTAATGGAAGGGACGGAGAATGCAAAATGCGGTGCATCGTCAGGGTGCAAGGGGATTTGGAAAAAACAATCTTTAATATCAATAGCAGCCAGTTTCCAATCTTGGGGAAGCATTGTTGGGGATGGCATACCAGGTTGGGGAGAACCCATATCTTCAATTACATTATTAATTTGTCGGAGGTCGCAGAGGAGTCGCCATCTCTTTTTGTCAGCTTTTTGGATGACAAACACTGGAGAGTTCCATGGGGACATGGTCTCCACAATGTGGTCCTTTTTTAGTTGCTCTTCCACTAGTTCTTCAATCACCTTTATTTTTTGTTTACTGAGCAGCCACTGTTTCACCTGAACTGGTTTGTCTGTTTTCCACTTCAGTTTTTGGGTGGGGCGCTGTTGTTCAATGACTGCTGTACAAATATGCTGTGGAGAGTCTGGAATATCAATTGTGACACCCCACTGAGCCATTAAATCTCTCCCTAACAAAGGTTCCGAAAAATCTAACACAAATGGATGGATATTTGCCAATTGTCCGTTTAGTCCCTCAAATTGAATAATGCTTTTGGATTGTCTTGCCAATTGCAGACCTCCTACACCTCGAAGATGACCTGCAACATTTTGCAAAGGCCAATGTGCTGGCCAGTCTTGTACTGGCATCACTGTGCAGTCTGCACCTGTGTCTACAAGCATCTCAATGCGTTTAGACTCCCCACCCCCACTGACATTACACCATAATTTGGGTTTGTTTTTCCCAATAAGTGGGACCTGGGCGACTG
Source organism: Melospiza georgiana (assembly GCF_028018845.1). Lineage (NCBI taxonomy): Eukaryota > Metazoa > Chordata > Aves > Passeriformes > Passerellidae > Melospiza > Melospiza georgiana. Next base: position 2,210,800 of record NC_080452.1, read on the forward strand.
TGGGCCCTTGTTTTTCGATATTTTCAGGTAAAAATGGCACAGGGATAGCTTGTGCAACAATTTGTCCCTTGGGAAGAAACAGGGGTGGGTGGAAACAATGCAGGCCGAGAACGAATTGCTCAGGATCTGATGTTGTCATTCCCGGAGCAATTCTGATCTCTTGTGGTGTGTGTTTGGTGTCCCCAATGACGATGTACTTACAACGAATCCGGTTCCAAGTACCCTTCTGTTCAGGATTAACAGAGACAAAATGCCAGTCAGTGTTCTCCAGGTGGAGTGACTCTGTCAGCTGCAACCTGTAAGGCTCATTGACAGAAGACGTGGTTAACACAGGATCATCTAAATCATACACAGTCTTTGAAGCACCTGCTTCACTTACACAAACATTAATATTATCGCGCGCTTGATTTATTTTGCTACCCTTCTTCCCTTGGCCTGCTCTTTTTGTGTCTGCATGCCTGGCAGGCGGGCGCTCCCTTTTCAGTTTTTTTGTTGTTGTTGACCCCCAGGGAGGGCTTGTAGTTCTCCTCCCCTGCCATTTCTAAATTCATCAAATTCCCTTTTCAGGGGGCACCGGTTACTCCAGTGCCCTAGGTTGTTACAAAGCAGGCATGGTTTTGTGGGCTCAGCCATTGCTGGTCTCCGCTGCTGCCCAGGGTACTGCTGTGCTGAGGGAAAAGGCACAGGGCTGGCAACGGCGACGCGCTGAGGTGGTCTTGGCAGCAGCCTTGGTCTGGTGTCTTCAGCCACACTCATCAGAGGCACTTTCCTGTTACAGACTAGAAGCATGTCTTTTAGTGTGGGGTGAGATTCTATAGGAAGGCTCAGGATTGCCGCTTGACACTGTTTATTTGCATTTGTAAATGCCATTTCCTCTAAAATTGCTTCCCTAGCATTCTCTTTTTTAACTTGTATTTCAATAGCTCTAGTTAACCTTTCTACAAATTTCAAAAAAGGCTCTGATGGTAGCTGTTTAATTTTACTATAGGGCTCAAAAGGCCCCTCAGGTTGTAGGGAAAAGAATGCTTTTTCAGCTGCTTCTTTTACTTTCTCGAGTGTTTCTGCAGGAATTGCAGTAGCTTGGATTGAGGGAGAAGACCATTGGCCCTCACCACAGAGGTGCTCAATGGTGATAGGGTTACCACTGTTGTCTTTGGCTGTGTTTGGATCAGCATGCAAGCCTGGGAGAGCATCATTCAGCATTTGTTTCCATGCTATTTCCCATAATTTGAATTCCGTGGAGGTCATGAGACAGGAAAAAAGCTGTTTTAAATCACGTGGAATCACCACAGTCCTACTCAATTCAGAATTTAAAAGGCCACGGAAATATGGACTGTGTGGACCATATTCTTTATGAGACTTACAGATCTCTTTAATCAATTGTCGTCCAAAAGAACTCCAATTAGCAGTTGGAGCTGCTCCCCCCTGAGCAGCAGGCTGAAAGGTAACAGGAGCCAGTGACAACATGGGACTATGCATTAGGTCTGCCGTTCCCTGCTCTGTATCCCTTGAATTGGAAGCATTGGGATCACAGATACAGGTTTGGGGAATGGCAGTGGGTGTGTCCCCACCGTGGGAACCCAGGGAGGGGGCGGGGACAGGGGGCCAGCAAGGGGCGGGGAAACCGTGGGAACAGGGGGCGGGGTCAGGGGGCAAGCAGGGGGCAGGGACACCGTGGGAACAAGGGGCGGGGTCAAGGGGCAGGAAGGGGGCGGGGACACCTGGTGACATCATGTCAGCAGATGCCCCCTGGGAGGAGTAGAGGGGTGGAGCTGAGGGTATTGCAGGAAAGGGAGGGGGAGGAGGGAAGGTGTCAAGAGGAACAGGAGGAGAGGGGGATGGGGCTGGATTTTCCGGATGCTTAAGAGGATTTTGGGAAGAAGAAGACCAGGTTTGGGAAGATGCCACGTGGCATCCACCATCTTGTGGACCCCCTAGGGACTGGGGGCCATTTTGGGCATCACTGCTCTCTGGAAAGCTGACACGTGCTCTGGGTTTCAGAGGATGGGACACAAGGGATTGGGGAAGGTTCCACGCAGCCTGGCCAGGGCCTTGTGGACAGGGCAACTCAGGAATTTTAAAAGACTCTGGGAGTCGACTTCCCAATGAGTGTGTTCTCTTTAAAATACCAAGTTTTGGGGAAAGAGGATTAGGGGTTTTAGAGCTAGGAGAGGGAGAAACAGGGAGAGCAGAGGTACATGGCTTTACATTTGGCTTTTTCTCCATTTCCTTTTGTTTGAGCAATGCTGTTTGAATTTGTAAACTCCAAAACACAAATTTAGCTGAGGGTGCATTGCCAGATTGTCCTAAGGTTATCAATTCATTCCCAACTTTATCCCAGAATTGAATATTCTGGATTTCTTCAGGGGAGATTTGTGGGAAGTGGAGGAAAAGCCATCTTATAAACTGTTTCAATTTTCCCTTTGAGAATTTAACATTACCGCTGTCTAAAATGCTAATAATATTATAATACATCCCTTTTTGTACAATGCTGAGTTTCGAACCCATGTTAGATGTAAAAAAGCAAAGTACTAAATCCCGCCTGACCAAAAACAAAGCAAAAATCAGCTACCGATTTCTAAAAAAAAAAAAAACACAGATAGGAAAGCGATAACGAACAGACAAAAGCTTCACAATGCAGCTGTATATACTGCTTTTAAAATTCCCGGGCAGCAGCAGCAGGGCACGCCCTGCCCAGCTGAGGTGGAAACAAAGCCTCCCCTGCCGTGGAATGCAGCCCCCCTGCAGAGCAGAGAGAGCAGCCATGCCACGTGGCAAGCCGAAACCGGGGCCTCCCGCGCCGCGTGTGCAGAGAACACCCCTCCCCCGCACAGAGAGAGAGAGAGAGTCCCTCGCGGCAAGAGAGCCGAGAGCCCCCCCCTCCCCAACACAGAGAGAGAGAGAGAGAGAGAGAGAGAGAGAGAGAGAGAGGGATCCCCCGACTGCGTGGAGAGAGCCGAGCACGCTGCGCTGCAGAGCCGGGGGGAAGGGCAGAGAGCTCCCACTCTGGCGCGAATTCCAAAAGAGAGTAACACACGCAGCAGAAAGCTAATAGCTAGAAATCAATGAATTCCCGTCTGTGGGGCTGCGCAGCCAAAAATGCAAAGGCAAAAAAAAGGAACAGAACTCATGGCAGAGTCTGTTTTTGAGCTTCTGCTCTACCGAGAGCAGAGATACTCACTCGAAATGGAAGCTGTAGCTGGCTGGGGTCTAAGGCAGGTCTCCTCACCGGAATAGGACCTCTCTATGGGCAAGAGAGGCTACCCTGTCCTCCCTCTGGAAAATCTGCTCACCAGAAAGGAGCTGGGCTTTCCAGAGGCGCCGAACAGTCCACGAAACTTCTTCTGGGAATATTCCCGAAGTCTCTAGCTGAGGGCGATGAACCAAAGCCCTTTTCAGCTGGATGCACGGCTGCCAGAAGCTTCTCCGAGGAACTGCGAGTCCGTCTCGGGCTGTAGAGTCGCTTAGCCCGCCCCAGGGACGCCAAATATTGGAATATGGCTCCCAATATTATCAGTTAGATTGTGGCTGGGCCAGTCTGACCCTTGCTGCTGGGCCAAAGGTAGCAACTGCGGTGTATCACCCCAGAGATACCTTGGCTTCCTGGAGATTGCAGCTGGGCACTGAACAAGTCCAGGCTTGTTAGGAACCCCGTTTACCTCAGGAGGAGAGCTTCAGGCGATGGTGAAGAGAAAAAGGAGAGGATTCTGCTGGAGGGTTTAATGTCCAGAGGTTTATTCCATGGTTACAGAGGTCTGAACGTGAGCAACTGCTCCAACAGAAATCTTTGCCACATGATCTGATTCACCTTTTAAGCTCAGGGACAGGGGGAGGGCAGATACAGGTGAGCCACCAACCAGGTGAGAGGGGCAGGGTCTCAGGGGAAGATGACACCCAGTCAGGCCAATGACCCCTGGGCCTGAGGGGCATCCTTTGAACTTGACCAATCACACGACGCCTTGCTGGAATGTTGAGCCTGATTGACAGGACTCACTCAGCATGGGGGCAAGGGGGAAGGGAGAGAGGTACAGGCACACCTGGGGAAGTGACCTGGAAGTCTAAAATGGGACATTACAGCACACCACAACAGTCTGTCCATCATCTGTCAGCCATGGCACACTGGGGAATGTGTGACGCTTTGACAAAACCAACTCCTGAGTGGCTGGATGACCAAAAGTGCCAGCTGGGGAGAAGGCCCTTGGTGACCCAACTGGCTTAAAAGGCAGAGCATGAGGTAGCCAAGTCCCTGACCCTATCTGCTCATGGGGTGCCTGTCCCATCCAGGCAGGAACCCAGAAGTTGGCAACTCATTTAAATGAGAAATATCTGCCAAGGAAACTGGGGGAAATTCCTGGAATGGAAAACCCATCTCAGAATTTTTTTTTAATTTCAATGATGATCTGGCTTCCAGGCCAAAGTGTAGGAAAAGGAATACCAGCTCTTTCCTGGGAAATTGATAAACCAGAACAGAACCAACAACACAAATCCAGAACTTTCCCTCCCGCTCAGCACTGTTGGTTTTTGTGGCAGTTATAACCGCGGCCAGCGGAGGGGGCTGAAGGGAGCACTCCTGGCCACCACAACAACATCAGCCACTCCACAATACTTTTCACTATCTGAGCAACATCACAATATTTATTCAACAGTATAATCAATAATATAATATCAATTCATATAATATCCAGTAAAAGTCAGCTTCCATTAACTTGTTTCTGTCAATATCTACCAGTAAAGAACTGTTATTCCTGTTCCCACATATTTACCTAAAAGCCCTGTAATTTCCAAAGTTATAATAGTTCAGAGAGAAGAGGGTGGTGATTTCCTTTCCAAGTGAGGTTCCCACCTTGTTCAGCTTCCTTGACACAGCTGAACAAAGAAATACCATTTCTGCCAGTTTAACCAAAGAGCTGCATTTTTGTCCCAGGAGCAGGGAACCAGGTCCTGTGCCCCCTTGGAACTGGGATGGGCACCAGTAAGCCACCTCATTGGGAGCACTGGGATGGGGACTGCAGAGCCACTAAGCACATCGGGGTAAAGAGGACCAAATCTGATTTTGATTTATGTCTCAACATATGTTACACATGAGGTGAAAAATGACTCTGTGGGTTGTCCATGTGCTGGGAACCATGTCCTAGGCGAGGCTTCACACAACAGAGAATCAGGGGAGAGAAAGCATCAGTGATCGGGATGTGAGTGACCCCCACTGGCTGGTGGGACAGATGCCTGGGAAAAATGTCTGGGGAAAAGTGCCAGGGAAATCAGGCTGTGAGAGGAGCCTTTGCAAGTAAAAGCAGCTGTGACACAACAGGAGCATTTTGCTTTGGGTTTCCTGGAGGGATCAGGGGCTTGCTCGGAGGGCCAGTTTCGCCCTCCTCCCCTGTGGGACTGACATTCTCTGAACCGGGGAGAAGCACTGGGAGAGGCAAAGAATGATCCAAAGAATTCTTATCTCATTTACTGCCCCTGTGTTGTTGACAAGTGGAATGCATTGTGGAAGATTGTTTACCTGAAGGGAATTTGTGATTGGATTCTGGTGTGAGTGTTTTGATTCACTGACCAATTGAATCCAGGTGTGTGTGTGTGGGGACTGTTGGCTGACAGTCATGAGATTGTGTTCAGTGGAGTGCAGTTGAGTGCTTGGCAGATTCAGTTTAGATGTAATGTAATATAATATACAATAATATAGTATAATAAAGTACTTAATTAGCCTTCTGATAAGATGAAGTCAGATGCATCATTCCTCCCAGATGTTGGGCAAAATACCACTGATACTACCCCTACACCACCTTTTCCTCCCGGTGGTTCTTCTTCCCTGTCCACACACGTTCTTCCCTGCTTCGCTACTTCCATGAGGCAGCTCTTTCCTGCTCGTCCTGGACATTCCTTCATTGCTCCTAAATGGAGCGGATGCTGGCTGCACCCACCCGCTGCCTCTTCCACATTTCCCATGCTGCCCACAGCACCGAGCCTGCTGCACCTGCCCACCGCAGCCCCAGCCCGCGGCAGCCAGCCCAGAGCCACCAGTGCTGCAGCACCAGCCCGCAGCCAGCCCGCAGCAGCCAGCCTGCAGCCATCGCTCACCCATGCCAGAGACACGCAGATGCTGTCCTTGGAAATCACGCCCAGCCACTGACAAAAGCCATGTGGGCTCGCCCTGGCTTGGAGCATACACACTCCATCTGACCAGCTGATTCCCACAGAGCGCCCGGGCTCCTTGTGGTAATGCTGTCCCTGTCTGCTGTTTCTCTCTCTATCCTTGTCCCTTTCTACTCCCTTCTCTCCACATTCAGTAAGAACACTTACCCTCCTTTATCAATAAACAATTCTCTGATATAATATTGCCATATTTGTCCTTCATTTTCACCTTAGAAACCTTACAGCAAGAATCCTCCCCGACTCCCCATTTTCCAGTGGGATGGGACAGGGGTAGTGGGAGGGGGAATGGGGAAGCCCTGGGTGTACTGCAAGCACTGTGGGGAGAGAATGGGGCAGTCCCTGAGGGTACTTGAGGACTTGGATGGGGCTGGGGAGCCCCTGCAGGTACGAGCAAAGGGATGGGGGAGCCCTTGGGGGTACAGGGAGAGGAAATGGGGAGCACAGGGTGCCTTGTGTAGCCTCCCCCTGACTCATGAGCACCTCCCTTGGAAGGATAGGCAATAACAGGAGCCATGGAGGGAGCGCCCCCAGCATAACCCAGTGCCTCCCGCTTCCCAGAGCATCACAACTTTTGGTGTAGATTGTCATAGATGTTACTGGGTTCCCACAGTTGCCTTTGCAGCTCCATGTACGTCGCCTGAGGATCCTCCACCGAGGGTGCCAGGGGGTCTGGGTGGGCCCTGTGGGAATAAGGGGGTGTGTGGAAGGGGATGGGAGGTGCTGGGGGTTTGGGTAAAAGGTATATCATGGCTGGAGGCTGCACTCACCTTTCCTGGTGATTCCTGGCATCTGCAAAGGAAAACTGGAGGGGTGACTTTGCAGACCCAGGGGCTCCCATCCACCCTTGGGAATGCTGAACCACCACCAGACACACAATTCTCCCCAGTCACCCCAGTATCCCTGATGCCCCCCCAGTATCCCTGACCCACCCCACATGCACCAACACCCTGAGCCCTCAGAGCCCCGACCCTGGCAGGGATTGGGACCCCTGACAGAACCCCCAACATCCCTGCAGGACCCTCCAACAGCTCTGAGCCATCGTCACTGAGGACTCAGCCCCTCCCAAGTCAAGGGCTGTGGGTGCTGCCCTATGGCCCCACTTCCCTGGCATCCTTCCCACCTCTCTACATGAACCCTGTCCCCCCATTGTCACCCACCCACATGGTGCCACCGGTGCCAGGCCACAATGAAACCTACGAGCAGGAGCAGGAACAAAAGGGCCCCACCGACCCCTGCGGCCACTGCAAGAAACAGAGGGGGACACATCAGGGTCACCCATCACCCTAGGGTTCCTGCACTCCCTGGCGAGCATGTGTTATCTCACCTGTGACACAGGGTGTGTGTTCTGTCACCTCCAGGGCCAGCTCTGGGCTGTGCGCCTGGTGCCCATCCAGCTGGTTGGTGGCCATGCACTGGTAGGTGCCCGAATGTCCCACATCAACAGCTCCAAGCTCCAGGAGGGGACCCTGGGCCACCGCCTGCCCGTTGTGCAGCCAGGTGAAGGTGACAGGGGCTGCGCCCACCTGCACCGAGCAGCGCAGGGTCATGGGGTCACCTGCATGCACTTGAAGTGACAGGGGACTGAGGGTGATGGTGACATTGGCCACGGGCACTGTGGGGACACAGACAGGGCTGGCACCTTGGCGAGGTGGGATGGGAGTGCTGTGGTTGGGGTCACCACCAGTCTGAGGGCCCCCCTCACAAAGGACAGTGACATTCAGGGGGACACTCTCAGCCATGCTGTCCCCGCACTGGCAGTGGCCGCTGCCATTGTCCCCAGTGTGGTGCAGCTCCAGGCAGGGCCAGTGCCAAGCGGTGCCCCCGAGCCCTCCCGGGCACCAGGAAATGGACAGGTGACCTGTCCCTGTGGCCACCGTGCAGCTCAGCACAAGGCTGCGCTGACAGGGACACCCCCGAGAGTGGAACCCCTGCTGGAGGGGGTGACACCATGGGATATTGAGGGACTTGGATGGAGCTAAGGGAGGGGCAGGGAGAGCCCAGTGAGGGAGAGGAGAGGAGGTGCAGAGCTGGGGCGGGGGGGTGTTGGATAGGTATCCCAAGGAAGGATGGGGGGTTTAATGACAGGACACGTGGAGCGGAAGATGAGAGGACACCAGTGCGGGTATGGAGACCCAGAGAGGGTATGGTGGGACTTGGGGACTGCAGGGAAACAGCAGAGAGGGGTGGGGTTGACTCAGAGATGGGTGAATGGACGCAGTGAGGGATGGGGGGAATGGGGTAGTAATGGAGGTACCCAGGCAGGGCACCCGAGGAGGCAGTGAGGGCTCCCCGTGCCCATCCCCGCACTCACTGTGCACAATGACATGGAGCCCGGCGCTGCTCTTCCGCACGGTCCCCCCCTCGGAGCGCACCTCGCAGCTGTAATTCCCCGAGTGGGAGACCCCCACAGCGGGAAACAGCAGCTGCGGGGACCTCTGTGGGCCCCCCAACACCTGCCCGTCCCGGTAGAACACGTGCAGGAGGGGGGCTCGGGGCCGCAGGGGGCTGGGGGTGCTGAGGCAGCTGAGAGTCAGGGGGGAACCATTGGTGGGCTCAGAGTTAACTTCCAGCACCGGCGCCATAAAAAGCTCTGGAAAGGAGAGGGGAGGGAGATTTGCAAGCCCGAGTCACTAGGGATGGGCTGTGGGGGGTTGGAGTGGCAGTTGTGGAATGCTCACCATGCACTGTCACTGTCACTGATTCTGACTTCTCCCATCCTCGTGATACCGTGGATTTCACCCAGCCCCTGCAGATGTAGCGGCCGCTGTGTTGCAGCTGCAGAGGGGACAGGGACAGCTCAGTCCCATCGCGGAGCTCCTGCAGTTTCTTCTCCTCGTGGTAGAAGGACACTGAGCTGACCGGGTTGTTTCGCCAGCCCCGGCAGCGCAGTGTCACCGTGTCCCCCTCCAGCAGTGCCTGTGCTGGCACCTGCAGCACCAATTGGGCTGCGGGACACAGGGGTCCTGTTAACACTGCGGGGACCTGGAGGGACCCAATGCCATCGCAACCCCCATATTGGCTCACACACAGCACACCAGGTGTCCCCAAATCCACAAACAGGGTCTGCCAGCATTGGGATCTCTGGGATGCCCCCAGAGTAGGGGACAGGCTCTGGTCACACAGGAGGTTACCCATGGAGCAGAGCCCACCCAGAGCCCCGGGGTCAATGTTGGTGCCAGGATAGGGACACCCAAACTCCCCTCACCATCTGAGACTGTCACAGGAGGGCTGAGCCCAGTGCCGGGTCTCTCACACGTGTAGTTGCGTTTCTCAGTGACAGTGAGGCGGTTGTGTCTCTCCTGTCTCCAGCGCTGCCCGTCCTTGTACCAGGTGGTGACACCAGTGTTCCCCGAGCCCTGGCAGGTCAGTGTCACCCGGTCCCACAGCACCGCCGGCCTCCAGGGGGGCTCCACCAGGAGCTGGGTGGTCTGGGCACCTGCAGGTGACATAGGTCACCAGTCTGCCAGGGCCAGTGTGGGGCTGGGGACAGTGGGGTTGGGCCATGGCATCCCCCGAGGACTCACCAGCGAGGCCGAGGGTCTGGGCTGGAAGGGAGAAAGGACAGGGCTCAGTGAGTGTGGCACCATGGGGACAGTTGTGCCACACTCACTGTGGAATGGGCATGGGGACTGCCCCTGAACTGTCCCCCGGAGGGAATTGGTGTGGCACAGATGTCTCGATGGAGACACTGTGCTAGCACAGGTCTCCCCCGCCAGCCCCATGGCCTCTGTCTCCATGGCCCATCCACATTGTGCTTGTCTTCTTCTCCCTGTCCCTGCATCCCTGCATCCCTGTGTCCCTGTCCCCACAGCTGCCCTAGCCCCAGGATGCCTCTGCCCACATTCCCATCCCTCCAGCCCTGTTCACCCTCTCCTGTCCCCACGGCCACCCCATGACCCCGGTCACTTCATGCTCTGGCTCTTCTGGCATTGGGAACCTCAGGGAACCCTGCAGCTCCCCTGTGCCCCCTCCCCACCACACTCTGCCTCACCAGCGCCCATCCCCGGGGTACTACCAGTGCGGCCTGTGCCTGGGGCACTCACCCCACAGGAGCAGCGCCACCTTCCCGGCCATCCCGGTGTCCCCAGCCATGTGCACTGGCTGTCACTCGCTGCTGTGGCCACCGCTCCCCTGGCTGGCTGCTCTTCGGATGAAGGGGAAGGAAGCGAGGTCACGTCTGTCCCCATGTGTAGGTGGAACCCAGTGCGGGCAGGGTGGCCATAAGCTGGTGACAGGCTCTGGGCAGGGTGGGGGACATGCTGGGAACAAGGCTGTCTCTGGGTCAGTGGGACATGGGCTTCCCAGGAGCAGGGGTCTCAGGGGGTTTGGGGAGCCAGGGATGGGTGTCCAGGGGAATGGGGGTCCAGGAAATGGGTCTATGGGGAACTGGGGTCATGAGGAGGGGGAGTCACGGGGGTTGGGGTGCCATGGGAATGGGGGTCCCCAGGGCTGGGGGGACTCAGGGATGGGAGTCCCAGGGGAAGATGGGCTTCAGGGATTTGGTGTCATGGTTTTCGTTTGCTAATTTGAGATATTTCAGTTAATGTAATAATTAATGTTGTGGGTTTAGTGTTAGTTAATTATTAGTGCATTTATCAGAAAGTATTTATTTCTTTTTTGTTTTGAGATGAGACTAGGAGAAAGGTAAAGTAGATTAAAAAGTGTAAAACTGTATATAGAAAACATTTTAATTGTAAAAAATTTATTAGTAATAAATCCTTCATCAGGGGATTTTTGTTCCAGGGATGGGGTGCAGGGGGAATGGGGGCACCTGGGAGAATGAAGGTCCCAGTAGAAAGGGGGATTTCAGGGGAAGGAATAAATGGGAGAGGGTTCCTTGGGAATGGGGTCCTGGGCCATGGAGATCCTGGGCAATGACAGCTCCAGTATAGGGGTCCCAGGGAAGGGGAGAGAGAAGGAATGGGGGTCCCATGGTCAGCTTCCCAGGGGAATGAGTTTGCCAGGGATGGACAGTGATGGGATGTGCGTGTGGGTCACAGCTCCTTCCCTGGGTGCCTCAGATTTTGGGAAGACTCAGGGGCTAGAGCTGCCTGCTGGGTTGCCCGTGATTTGGGGGGGCAACAAGAGGGGATTCAGAGGTGCTCTGGGTCTGTGCCAGCACAATCTCCAGGGGCATTTCCCGTTCTTCATTTCCATTTCCTTCCTTTTATCCCTCAATTTCACAACCTCCCAGTTCATGCCTTGATGATCCTGGGGAGCTCCTGAGCAGGGAATGAGTTGGGGGAAGCCAGGGTGGGGGAAGCAGGGGTGAGGTGTCGGCAGGGAGGGCTGGGGAGGCTGTGGGGTTTAGAGGAGTCCAGCTTTCCCCCTGCCTACACTTTCACTTTCTCTCTCCTGTAGCAGAAGGAAAAGGCCGTTTGTGCTGAGTGTCACATGGGAGGAGGGTTCTACCCTGGCGGGGGGCAAATACAGGGGGCTCCTGTCCTGGGGGGATCCTGTCCCAGGGGGGACACATGCTGGACAAGGGGCTCCTGTCCTGGAGGATGGCAGCTCCTGGTGTTTCCAGACTTCTCCATTCTTGCTCGTCCCCTGCAGGATCTGAGCCAACAAGAGCAGCTGTGGAATGGAGTCCTGGGCAGGAAGGAGCTCCCAAACTCCTGCCCCTTGAAGCCAGGGGCCATCCAAGGGTGGGGCCCAGCCATGGCCCAGCCCCCCTGCACAGGGATGGCCATTGCCCAGCCCTGCTCTGCCCAGCCCCAGGTAGTAGCCAGGACCAGAGGGTCCCTCCTGCCCCTTTGGCTTTGATTCTGGCAGCTTTAGAGCTGCTGCAGAGGTGAGAATTCTGTGGGTAGAAACAGGCCTGCCTGTGGTTTGCTCAGCCCTGCAAGAAGCACAAACCCCAAAGGGAGCCCAAGCAACGGCTCTGTGAGGGCCTTTGATGGTTTTCAGAGCGGGGCTGGCTGGAAAGCCCCCGTGCAGGGCCTCTGTCATGCAACCAGTCCGGAAATGCAGCAATTGATCACTTTGTCCCTCTCACCAAGTGTCATGGTTTAGGCTTGGCACAAAGTTAGTGTTTTTACCAGAATACCTTCTCTCTAGTGTCTGCTGTGAGATATGACTAGGAATAAGCAAAGCAGGCTCCAGCTTTGAAATAAAGAAAACTTTATTAACTAAACTACAAGAAAAGAAGAGGGAAAAAACTATAACGGAAAAAAAAATGTAAACCTTACAAAAGCACTTTCCTCCTCCCCCCCCACCAAATTTCCTAATGCAATACATTCTCCCAAATCACTAACTCTCAGTCCGGCACCACCCTTTGGAACATTCAATCTTCAGTTCATGAAGAGGAGAGTAGTCCTTCTTGCACCATAGGCTTCTCCTGTAAACATGCTGAAACCTCATGTGCTTCCATGTCACTCAGCACTGCCTGGAAAGTCCTTTTGCCATGGTGACATCTTCTTTCCATGCCCAGTGCTCTCACCATTGTGCATGGACCAGAGCTGCTTTTAGGGTTGTCTTTTAAGGATGCCTTGTCTCACTCCAAAAAGGCAGAGTCTCTGCTTTGGGACATCTGTCCCCCCCATTTTTTTCCAACCACCTGGGGCCGAGGGGTACCCACACTGAATCCTCCTGGTTCTGAGGCACTGCCTCCCTCTAAATGCAGTCTCTGTGTCAAAGGAATAAGAATGGTTCAGTCTATGGCTACACAAGAAAAGTCTAGCCAAAAGGCCACTCCGTCATCTCTCCCTACACTCAGCCAGTCTTTTCCACTTCCCTCGGGCCTAGTCTTTGTTACCTCATCTCTTATCTCTCTTCTTATTTAGCTCCAGGAGGATCAGCATTTTTGCAAGGTCTCAATCATGTAAGGAAAGGGTTAAAAATTTCATTCTCTCGGAGAGCTCCGGCACTCCCACACTGCCCTGCCGGGCACCTTCTCACCACACTCCCCCCTTCTCCTCCTGGGCCGGCTGCTATCACATTCCGTCGCCGGCTCTCCCTCTCTCTCTCCTGGGGGGGGGCGGGGGCTGGCTGCCCGATGTCTCTTGGTGCTCCTCCACCCTTCCATCCTCAAGGGCCTCCTCACCCCCCCCATCTCTGTCCAGCCCCAGGCCTATCACATGGCTGCCCCTCTCCCGCCCAGCAGCAGCAGCTGGACGGGGGAGGGAGATCCGACCTCTTTGCCTCGAACTCCCAAGAGAAACTCTCAGGAACGAAGCTCTGCTTTTAACCCCTGTGTGTTCTCGGAGGTGTGTCCAAACCCCACTGGCCACATCAGGTGCTAATATCAAAATCTGAGCACCCATTGGTTTGACCACAGCATCCCAGAATTCCCACTTCTTCCTGGTCAAACCAGCACACCAAGTATTGTAAATACATAGATATATTACTGGATTTTCACAAATGTTAAAATGGAATTTATATCTGTAATGTTAAAGTAACTTTGTTACAAAGATATAGTATTTATTTCTGTTGTTAATTAAGCTTTGTGAAATAGCTGATATAAGGATGCTTGTGTTAAAATGCCTGCTTGGATGGGATAACATCTGATGAGCACAGGATGAGGACACCTGCTACAGATATGCCAACCATCAGCACTCACCGACCGAAGACAGTGTGGACCCAGGCCCACAAATGAAGATGATGATAAGAAACGGCTAAAAGCACAACCAAGGAATAATGCTCTAAAAAGGCGGATCCAAGGATGAGCCATGCTAAACAATTCTTGGAATGTAAATTAGTTTGGGGAAAAAGTTTTCTATGCATAACTGTGTGGTGGTTTGACCAGGAAGAAGTGGGAATTCTGGGATGCTGTGGTCAAACCAATGGGTGCTTGGATTTTGATATTGGCACCTGGTGTGGTCAGTTGGGTTTGGACACACCTCCGAGAACACACAGGGGTTAAAACCAGAGCTTCGGCCCTGGGAGGCTCTCTTGGGACTTCGAGGCAAAGAGGACGGATCGCCCTCCCCCGTCCAGCCACTGCTGCTGGGTGGGGGAGGGGCAGCCATGTGGTAGGCCTGGGCCTGGATAGAGATGGGGGGGGAGGAGGCCCTTGAGGATGGAAGGGTGGAGGAGCTTCAGGAGACATCGGGCAGTACCCCCCCCCAGGAGAGAGAGAGGGACAGCCAGCGAGGACGAATGTGATAGCAGCCAGCCCAGGAAGAGAAAGGGGGGGAATGCAGCGAGGGAGGAGGTGCCTGGCCGGAGCAGCAGCGAGTGTGGGAGTGCCGGAGCTCTGGGACAGGCAGAGACTGAATTTTTAACCCCTTTCTTTCATGACTGGGACCTTGCAAAAATGCTGATACTCCTCAGAGCTGGATAAGAAGAGAGATGAGAGATGAGATAACCAAGGACCTGGCCCGAAGGACGTGGAGAAGGCTGGCTGAGTGGAGAGAGAGATGATTGGAGTGGCCTTTTGGCTGGACTTTTCTTGTGTAGCCATAGACTCCGTTGTATTCCTGTGACACAGAGACTGCACTTAGGGGGAGGCAGTGCCTCAGAACCAGGAGGGTTCATTGTGGGGACCCCTCGGCCCCAGGTGGTTGGAAAAAAATGGGGGGGACAGATGTCCCAAAGCAGAGACTCTGCCTTTTTGGAGTGAGACAAGGCATCCTTAAAAGACAACCCTAAAAGCGACTCTGGTCCATGCACAGTGGTGAGAGCACTGGGCATGGAAGGAAGATGTCACAAGCGGCAAAAAGACTTTTTCCAGGGGGTTCTGAGTGACATGGAAGCACACGAGGTTTGAATGTGTTTCCAGGGGAAGCCTATGGTGCAAGAAATACTCCTCTCCTCTTCATGGACTGAAGTTTGAGTATTCTAAAGGGTGGTGCCAGACTGGGCAGTTGGTGATTTGGGGGAATGTATCGGATTGGGAAATTTTGATGGTGGGAAGGAGGAAAGTGATTTTTGTAAGGTTTTCAATTTTTTATCTTATAGTTTTGTTTTTGTTTTTTTTTTGTTTTCGTGTACTTTAGGTAATAAAGTTTTCTTTATGTTTAAGCTGGAGTCTGCTTTGCTTATTCCTGGTCAACTCTCACAGCAGACACCAGGGAGAAGGTATACTCATGGGGGCACTGGCTCTGTGCCAGGCCAAAACCATGACAAAGTGTAGATGAATATGCAACAGGCTGATGTAAGGGAAAAGGTATCTAAGAGGTATCACTGAAGAGAACAGTGTGCTCTTGGCTGAGTGCCAAAATGCACCCGCCCATAACAACCTTTACTCTTTGTTCTATGGTCCTTGCCTCCTATTGTCCTTTTTTAAACTTCAAAAATTTTCACAGGAGAGAGAACATGTTTTTCACATATGGCATAGATGAGAATTCTGTGGGGGAAAAAGGCCTGCCTGTGGTTTGCTCAGCCCTGCAAGAAGCACAAACCTCAAAGGGAGCCCAAGCAGTGGCTCTGAGGCGGCCTTTGGTGGTTTTCAGAGCAGGACTGACTGGAAACTCCCCTACAAAGGCAGCTGTGGGGGAACCAGTCCTGAAATGCAGCAATTGATCACTTTGTCCTTCTAGGCAAGGGACTAGAAGAGACCCGAAAATCCTGCAAAGACAACAACCATCTGCTCAACAATCTGACCAGGACCCTCCTCCTCCTTCCTGTCTCAAACCTGCAGCCCTTTAGAACATCCCAAAAAGTATTTTTGGGTTCTGGCTCAGTCTTTAGACAAGAGAGAAAAGGATGGAAATGTCGAGCAGGGGTTTTAACCCGCGGCCGTGGTGGGAAGGGACCCTATCCGGATTCCAGGTGTTCCCAAAGCTGCTCCATCCCTGCTCTCCTCACCTGCACAGGGCATAGAGAATAGACAGAGCTCTGCCCCACCCCTGCTGCACACCTTCCAGGGTACCCCTCCACTCCCCGGAGCTGTGGGGGCCTTACCCTGGCAACGCTCAGTCCCAACACATCACGACAGTGGCTTTGGACACGCTGCCACAGTCGATTCAGACACCCCGTGACCGTCCCGGCACTCACAGCGCGATGGCAGCTGGGCCCCTTCCTGGTGCTCCAGGACCACCATTGCTGTCCATTCCAGGAACGTTCCCACTTTCCTTGGTAGATATTTCTCATTTAAACGAGTTGCCAAAACCTGAGTTCCAGGTCCGACCCCTCAAGAGAAGACAGGGTCAGGGACTTAGTCACCTCACACTCTGCCTTTTAAGCCAGTTGGGCCACCAAGAGCCCTCTCCACAGGGGGCACTTTTGGTCACACGGCCACTCAGAGGCTGGCTTTGGCAGAGCATCACACTGTCCCCAGTGTGTCATGGCTGACAGACTGATGGATGGACAGGGCCCTGTCTCACCGAAAGCAAAGCCTGACCCACCACTGCCACACACAGCTGTTCCAAAATGTCTTCAGACATCAAACTTTTCTTGTCTCTGGCAGCCCACCCTGTGCCATGGCCTGATCCCGACTGCCCTGGGAAAAGGGCAAGGCTCCGCAACCCCCGCAGGACCTTTGTGGCATCATCGTGTAGGGGAACATGGCAGAGGAGGGGTTTGGGACAGGGAACAAGAGAATCCAGAGCCTCCTGAAGGCCACTTTGGCCCTCAGAGCAAGGAAGGTCCAGGCCATGCTGAGGGAAATATCTGGGGTTTGTTCCTTGTTGTGGCTTTCCCTGGAAATCATTCCTTGTGTGACCACTTGGACTCGGAACCTTGTTGCTGTTGCTGTTGGTTTTATTCTCTCTCCTTGCTGTTTCAGGAAATTGTTCTTCTCTCAGCCCTTTGGGATCCTTGTGCTTCCACAAGGAGGGAGAGGGACAGTTTTGGTGACAGCACACACACGAGTGGGTGCCCCTGGGTGGGGACCCCCAATGCCCCCCAGTTCTCCCCAGTGTCAGAGCACATTCCCGTAGATGTCACCAGGTTCCAGCGGTCGCCCCTGGGGTCCCCGCAGCTCCGCGTAGGTCACCTGGGGATCCTGTAGGGTGGTGGCACGGGGGGACGCTGCGAGAGACACGGGCTGTCGGATTCAGGTGGGGTGACACTGGTGGGTGACGTGTCCCTCTGTGTGTGTCCCCCCTGTACTCACCCCCTGCCCTCTTGGTGACCACGACGTGGGTGTACAGCACCTCCCCCTCCTCTGGGGGGGCCAGGGGATCCGGGGGAGCACTGAGGGAATAAATGGAATGTGGGGGAGGGAATGAGAGTCTTGGGGATTGGGGTAAAATGGAAGACTGTGGTTTGAGCTCCCCACTCACCTTTCTTGGTTCTTCCTGGCAGCTTCAAAGGAAGGAGTGGACAGGTGACTGTGGGGTCCCAGGACCCTGAACCCTCTCAGGATTCCTGAACTCCCATGGGGCCTGCAATCATCCCCAATGCCCCCCAGAAATCATGGACCTCTCCAAATCCCCCCACCCAAGTCAGCTTCAAGAACGTGAGGCTGTTCAGGGACAGGAAAACCCATCACCCTCAGGGCCCCTGAAAGAACCCCAACATCCATGCAGGACTGTCCAGCACCTAACCATACTCTACAGAATGCCCAGACAAGGTCACAATTTTTAGGCTGTGCGTGCTTCCCTATCGCTCCCCAAATCTGGGGGCCTCTTCAGCTCCCTGGGACACCCATACCCCCATTGTTACCCACCCACACGGTGCCTCCGGTGCCAGGTCACAATGGCAGCCACGAGCAGGAGCAGGAACAAAAGGGCCCCACCGACCCCTGCAGCCACTGCAAGAAACAGAGGGGGACACATCAGGATCACCCATCACCCCAGGGGTCCTGCACTCCCTGGTGACCCTGTGTGAACCCACCTATGACCCAGGGTGAGCCAGGTGTCACCTCCAGGGCCAGCTCAGGGCTGAAGGCCTGGAACACGCGGTGCCCGTCCTGTCCCAGCTGGTTGGTGGCCACGCACTGGTAGGTGCCTGAATGTCCCACATCGATGTCCCTGAGCTCCAGGAGGGGACCCCAGGCCACATCCTGCCCGTTGTGCAGCCAGGTGAAGGTGACAGGGGCTGAGCCCACCTGCACCGAGCAGTGCAGGGTCACGTTGTCACCTGCATGTATCTGGTGTGACAGGTGACCGGGGGTGATGGTGGCATTGGCCACAGGCACTGTGGGGACAAAGACAGGGCTGAGGCCACAGGGAGGGGCTGGCACCTGGTATGGGGGGATAGGGACAAGGGGATGGGGGATGTTGGGGATGGGGTCACATCAGGGAGGGGTGAAGGACACAGGAGAGAGGTGGAGGGACCCAAGAAAGGTGTCAGGGAGACGTGGAGGTCTCCAACAAAGGCACTCGGGGAGTCTCTGTGGGCTTCCTGTGCCCATCCCCACACTCACTGCGCACCGTGATGTGGATCCAGGCGCTGCTCTTTCACACGGCCCCACCCTCGGAATGCACCTGGCAGCTGTAATTCCCCGAGTGGGAGACCCCCACAGCGGGCACCAGCAGCTGTGGGGACCCCTGAGGGCCCCCCACCACCTGCCCGTCCCGGTAGAACACGTGCAGGAGGAAGGCTCGGGGCCTCAGGGGGCTGGGGGTGCTGAGGCAGCTGAGAGTCAGGGGGGACCCCACAATGGGCTCGAGGGGACCCTCCAGCACCGGCACTGAGAAGAGCTCTGGGTAGGAGAGAGAAGGTGAGGACTGTGACTCTGAGTTTGCTGGGAAGTGGCTTTTTGGGTGTCAGGATATTGGAGTTCCAGCCATGGGGGTTCTCACCGTGCACTGTCACTGTCACTGGCGATGACTGTGCCCACGATGACATTTCGGAATCCACCAAGCCCCTGCAGCTGTAGTTTCCACTGTGGTGCAGCTGCAGAAGGGACAACAACAGCTCGGTCCCACTACGGGACCCCTCCACCTCCTTGACTCCATGGAAGTATCGCACCTTGGTGACAGGATAGTCCCGCCAGTGCTGGCAGCGCAGTGTCACCGTGTCCCCCTCCAGCAGCTCCCGTGCTGACACCCGCAACTCTAACTGGGCTGCGGGACAGGGGGGTGCTGTCACAACAGGGTCCCGTTTGCATGGAGATCACCCTATTGGGTCAAACCCAGTGTACAAGGGGTCCCCAATTCCAACACGGGTTCCCCCACACTGGGATGCTCTGGGATGCTCACCTTGCACTGTCACTGTCACCTGCGGTGAATCCTGCTGCCCCCAGAATCCCACCCAGCCCCTGCAGCTGTACTTGCAGCTTAGGCTCAGCTGCAGAGGAGACAGGGACAGCTTTATACTATGACGGAGTCCCCTCAGTTTCTTCCCTTTGTGGTAGAAGGACACCGAGGTGACCATGTTGTTCCACCGGCCCCGGCAGCGCAGTGTCAGTGTGTCCCCCTCCAGCAGCGCCCACGCCGGCACCTGCAGCACCAGCAGGTCTGGGGGACAGAGGGGTCCTGTCACACCCAATGGCACCAGGACCCCCCCATTATGTCACACCCAGAGCACCAGGGGTCCCCAGTTCCAACATGGGGGTCCCTCTACACTGGGATGCTCTGGGATGTCCCAAGAGTGGGGGATGGGCTCTGGTCACACAGCACGTGACCCATGGAGCAGAGACCACTCAGAGCCCTCAGACACCCCGTGGGTGCCAGGCTTGGGACACCCAAATCCCCCTCACCGTCTGAGACTCTCACGGGAGAACTGAGCCCGGTGCCGGGTCTTTCACACGTGTAGGTGCCAATCTCAGTGACAGTGAAGTGATCGCGCCTTTCCTGCCCCCACCGCTGCCCATCCTTGTACCAGATGGTGGCACCAGCAGTCCCTGAGCCCTGGCAGGTCAGTGTCACCCGGTCCCAGAGCACTGCTGGCCTCCAGGGGGGCTCCACCAGGAGCTGGGTGGTGTGGGCACCTGTGGGTGACAGGGGACACCAGCCTGCCTGGGCCAGCATGAGGCTGGGAGCAGCGGGGGGGGGGGCCATGGCATCCCCCGAGGACTCACCAGTGAGGCTGAGGGTCTGGGCTGGAAGGGAGAAGGGACAGGGCTGGGTGGGGGTGACACTGCAGGGACAGAGGCACAGGGGCAAGGGGTTTAGGGGCTGTTGCCAAACAGTCTGTGTGGGGGCACTGGTGTGGCACAGATGTCTCAAGGACAGGGACACAGCAGTCAAGCCATGCTCATGCATGGGGCCCCATGCTGGCACAGGTTACCCCTGCCAGCCCCATCCCCACATCCCCATGGCCCTGTGCCCATCGTTGCGTTCCAATGGCACCTGGACTCATGGCCCAAGCACATGGTACCGGTCCTGTTGTCCCTGTCCCTACATCTTTGTGTCCCTGTCCCCACAGCTGCTCAAGCCCCAAGGTTCCTTCTGCCACATCCTTGTCCCCACATTCCATCCCCCTGTCCCCACATCTGAGTTCTTTGTTCCTGTTCTGTGTTCCTGTCCCCAAGGCCACCCCACAACTCTGGTCACACTGGGCTCTGTGCTCTGCTGGCATTGGGGACATCAGGAGACCCCACAGCCCCCCTGTGCCCCCTCCCCTCCCTATCCCAGGGTGTCAGGCCCATGCCCAGAGCACTCACCCCACAGGAGCAGCGCCACCTTCCCGGCCATCCCGGTGTCCCCAGCCATGTGCACTGGCTGTCACTCGCTGCTGTGGCCACCCCTCCCCTGGGTGGCGGCTCTTCGGATGAAGGGGAAGGAAGCGAGGTCATGTCCGTCCCCATGTGTAGGTGGCCCTTGGTGGGGGCAGGGTGGCCACGAGCTGGGGACAGGATGGGGACAAGGCTGGGTGGGGCAAGGTGCGATATGGGTTCCCAGGAGTGGGGGGCTTGGTGGGTTTGAGGACGTGGGGATGGGTGTCCAGGGGAATGGGGGTCCTGAGGAGAGGGAATCACTGGGGATGGGGGGACCAAATCAATGGGGGTGCCCAGGGCTGGGGGGACTCAGGGATGGGAGTCTTGGGGGAACGTGGGCTCCAGGGGTTTGGGGCCATGGGACAGGGACGCTGGGGGAATGGGACTCCCGTGGGAAAGGGGATCCTGGGAGAATCAAGGTCCTGGAGGAAAGAGGATTTCGGGGAATGGAAAGAAGTGGAGATGGTTCCTTGGAAATGGGGTGCTGGGCCATGGAGATCCTGGGGAATGTCAGTACTGGGATGGGGGTCCCTGGCACGGTGGGACTTAAGGAATGGGGCTCCCATGGTTGGTTTCCAGGACAATGGGGGCTGCCAGGGATGAGCAGTTTCTGGATGGGCACAGGTGTCTCAGCTCCTTCCCTGAATCCCTCAGATTTTGGGGTGACCGAGGGCCCAGCACTGCCCCTCCTGGGGTACTCCTTTTCTGGGCAGGCATCACATGGGGGTCTTGGGTACCTCTGCTTCTGCGCCCTCCCCTGCCTTTGAATTTTCCTCTCTTTATTTCTCTTTTTTCCTTTTTTTTCTTCACGTTTGTGCCATGTCCCCTCACCCCCGGTTCCTGGCTCAGCAATCCCGGGGAGCACCTGAGCAAGGAAGGGGTTGGGGGCACCCAGGGGAGAGGGAAAATGCGGAGCAGTGGCTTCAGGGAGGGAGGGGGAGATTTTGGGGATGGAGGTATTGGGCTGTGCCCTCTCTACACTTTCTTTTTCCTGGACAAGAAGGAAGAGGCCATTTGTGCGAAAAGTCAGATGGGAAAAGGGGGAGTTTCTGTCCTGGGGGGCACATCCAGGAAGGTCCTGTCCTGAGGGGATCCTGTCCCAGGGGGTTACACATCCTGGCATGGGAGGGTCGTGTCCCAAGGGGTGGCAGTTCCAGAAATGTCCCTGCACATTCCTGGCCGGGTGCCTGTCCCGGGGGTGGCACATCCTGGGGACCCCTGTCAATGCAAGGCTGGGGCCCAGCCATGGCCCAGCCCCACTGCACAGGGATGGCCATTGCCCAGCCCTGCTCTGCCCAGCCCCAGGTGGCAGCCAGAACCTGAGGGTCCCCCCTGCCCCCTTGGCTTTGATTCTGGCAGCTTTAGAGCTGTTGCAGAGGTGAGAATTCTGTGGGTGGAAAAGGCCCTGCCTGTGGTTTCCTCATCCCTTAAAGCAGCACAAAACCCAAAAGGAGCCCAATTGTTGTTGTCGTTGCAGTAGTTATGGGACTGTCTTAGTCCCTTAGGCAAAGGCACAAAATGATCAATTGGTGCATTTCCAGACTGGTTCCCCCGCAGCTGCCCCTGCAGGGGGGTTTCCAGCCAGCCCTGCTCTGAAAACCATCAAAGGCCCTCACAGAGCCACTGCTTGGGCTCCTTTTGGTGTTGGTGCTTCTTGCAGGGCTGAGCAAACCACAAGCAGGCCTGTTTCTACCCACAGAATTCTCACCTCTGCAGCAGCTCTAAAGCTGCCAGAATCAAAGCCAAGGGGCCAATGGGGACCCTCAGGTGCTGGCTGCCACCTGGGGCTGGCTAGAGCAGGGCTGGGCAATGGCCATCCCTGTGCAGTGGGGCTGGGCCATGCCTGGGCCCCACCCTTGGATGGCCACTGGCTTCAAGGAGCAGAAGTTCGGGAGCTCCTTCCTGCTCAGGGTTCCATTCCCCAGCTGCATTTGCTGGCTCAGATCCAGCAGGGGACCAGCAAGAATGGAGAAGTCTGGCCCCCTCCAAAGCTGCCAAGCTCCAGGACAGGACCCTCTTCCCCAGCCTGTGTCCCCCCTGGGACAGGATTCCCCCAGGACAGGAGCCCCCTGGATGTGCCCCCTAAGGACAGAACCCTTCCCTCCCATGTGAGAAAGGTGTCAAATGGCCTTTTCCTTCTTCTGCGGGAGAGAGAAAGTGAAAGTGTTGGGGGGTAAAAGCTGCACTCCCCCATCCCCCAGAGCCTCCCCAGCCCTCACTTCAGACCCCTCACCCCTGCTTCCCCCACCCTGGGCTTTCCCCAGCCTGGGATTCCCCCACCCTGGGCTTCCCCCAGCCTGTTCCCTGCTCCAGGTGCCCCCAAGGACCATCAAGGCACGAACTGGGGGCTTGTGAAATTGAGCGGCAAAATGATGGAAATGGAATAAAGAGAGGGAAAAATCACTGGAGGATGGGGGACACAGACCCAGAGCAGCTCAGAATCTGTCTGGGGTGACACCATGGACACCGGCACCATGTGGGGGTGGTGCTGGCTCTGGGTCACCCCAAAATCTGAAGCACCCAGGGAAGGAGCGGCAACCCATGGGCTCACCCAGCCACTGCCCATCCCTGGCACCCCCATTTCCCCGGGAACAGAAACATGGGACCTCCATTCCTTATGTCCCACTGCTTCTGCAGCCCCCATCCCAACACTGACATTCCCTAGGATCTCCATGGCCCAGCACCCCATTCCCAAGGAACCCCTTCCTGTTCATTCCATCCCCTGAAATCTTCCTAGGACCCTCCATTCTCCCATCCCATGAACTCAAATCCTTGGAGCCCACATTCCCCTGGGACTCCCATCCCTGAGTCCCCCCAGGTATGGAGACGCCTATTCCAATGGCACCCCCATTGCCGGATATTCCCCCTCCTCAGGACCCCATTTACCAGTGACCCCATTCCTGCCTCCCCAAAACCACCGAGTTCCCAACTCCTGGGAACCCCATGACACATTTTGTCCCACCCACCCATGTCCCCAGACTGTCCCCACCCGGCCCCCACCAAGGGCCACCTACGCATGAGGTCAAGACCTGACCTCGCTTCCTTCCCCTTCATCCGAAGAGCTGCCAGCCAGGGGAGCGGTGGCCACAGCAGCGAGTGACAGCCAGTGCACATGGCTGGGGACACCGGGATGGCCGGGAAGGTGGTGCTGCTCCTGTGGGGTGAGTGCCCTGGGCACAGGCATGATACCCTAGGGATGGGGAGGGAAGGGGGCACAGGGGGGCTGTGGGGTCCCCTGAGGTCCCCAATGCCAGCAGAGCCAGTCCATGTTACCCACAGTGGACCTGGGTAGGGCTGGGGATGTAGAGTGGCTTTGGGGACAGGAAGAAGGGGGCAGGTATTTGGTGATGGGGATGTGGGGACAGGAATGTGGGGACTGGCACCTTTGGGCTCAGGCAGCTCCGGGGATAGGGACAAGGGAACTGGGATGCAGGGACAAGAACCATGCGGATGTGGCCATGGGGATGGGATAATGAGCTGGTGGGGATGACCTGGGCCAGCATGGGCTGTGTCCGTGGTGTCCTTGTGCCCGGGGTGTTCTCAGTGTCCCCATGTTCTGCCTTGTTGTATTCATATTGCTGTATAATTATATTTCCTGAGTCTCACCCCTTCTTTGTGGTTTTCTCATGGCAGATCTTCACAGCAGTGGTGTTGTTGCTTCTCGGTCAGGACTCCTCTCCCAGGCTCTCCCTGACCACTCCACCCCCTTTTATCTCAGTTACCTCCATGGGCTACAGCTGCTGCCCAATCAAGGACATCACAGCTGCAGCCCATTTACAATAACTAGAATCAGGGCAGGGTAACTAATACAATACAAAGATCTTTTACTGCCATTCATATATTTACAATACATACAATTACTCAACCCCCTACACTGCCTCAACCCGGAGTGGCCTCGGCGTCCCTGTTCCCAAAGTGTCTGTGCCACAGGGATGTGGTACACAGGTGGCTGTGACACAGACATGTCCCCCTGCCTCTCCAGACTTCTGGGGACCACCCACACACTTTCCCACAAGAGCATCTGTCCCCACGGGGACACTTTGGGGACAGCCACCACACCCCATACCCCATGTGCCTCTGTCCCCATGGTGACACCCCCACTCAGCCCTGTCCCTTCTCCCTTCCAGCCCAGACCCTCGGCCTTGCTGGTGAGTCCTCAGGGGATGCCTCGTCCCCAGTCCGCTGTGCCCAGCCCCACATTGGCCCTGGAAGGCTGGTGTCCCCTGTCACCCACAGGTGCCCAGACCACCCAGCTCCTCGTGGAGCCCCCCTGGATGCTGGCGATGCTGTGGGACCGGGTGACACTGACCTGCCAGGGCTCGAGGACTGCCGGTGCCACCACCTGGTACAAGGACCGGCAGCGTTGGTGGCAGGAGGGACACAACCGCCTCACTGTCACCGAGAGTGGCACCTACACATGCGACAGACCCGGCACTGGGCGCAGCCCCCCCGTGACAGTCTTAGATGGTGAGGGGAGAGCTTGAATGATCATGGGGGCCCCAGAGCGGTAAGGGTGGGCTCCATTCCGTGGATGGCCTCACACCCCTCATGTGACAAGAGCCTGTGCCCTGCACACAGGGACATCCCAGTGCACCCCAGAGCACCCCAGAGCACCCAGATGTCCCCAGTGCTATGGGCACCCACCCCAGACCAGTCTCATCAGTGACATGTGACCTTCCTGTCCCACAGACCAGCTGGTGCTGCAGGTGCCAGCGCGGGCACTGCTGGAGGGGGACACCTTGGCACTGCGCTGCCGGTGCCGGCAGGACAACCATCTCACCAGGGTGCGATTTTACCGGGATGAGAAGGATCTCAGGATGTCCCTCAAGGGGACTGTGCTGTCCATTTCAACTCTGCAGCTGCACCACAGCGGCCGCTACCGATGTGAGGGCTTGGTGGGGTCCTGGCAGTCACGTTCAGCAGCAGTGACAGTGACAGTGCATGGTGAGCACCCACACGGCTGGAACTCCAATATCTTGACAACCCCAAAGCCACTTCCCAGTGCACTCAGACTCACAGTCCTCACCTCTCCTCTCCTTCCCAGAGCTCTTCTCGGTCCCAGTGCTTGAGGGTCCCCATGAGCTCACTGAGGGGTCCCCCCTGACTCTCAGCTGCTGCAGCACCCTCAGCCCCCTGCGGCCCCGAGCCCCCCTCCTGCACGTGTTCTACTGGGATGGGCAGGTGGTGGGGGGCCTCCAGGGGTCCCCGCAGCTGCTGCTGCCCACTGTGAGGGTCTCCCACTCGGGGCATTATGGCTGTGAGGTGCACTCCCAGGAAGGGTCAGTGCAGAAAAGCAACAACCGGCTCCTCGTCACGGTGTGCAGTGAGTGCGGGGATGGGCACGGGGAGCCCCCCCAGATGCCTCGGGTCCCCCACACTGCCTGGCATCTCCCAGCCCTCCCTGACACCTGCTCTGGGGCACCCAACCTTTTCCAGATCCCTCCCTGACCTCCCCCATCCTTTCTCGGGTCTCTCCCCAAAACCCCCAGCCCATACATGGGTACCTTCATCCTTCCCTGGTGCATTTTCTGTGTCCTGCCATCCCTGCCCCGGGTTGCTACTAAGCTCCCCCCATTCCTGGCTTGTGTTTCCCTCCATCCTTCGTTGGGTCCCCTCCCCCATCCCTGGGTCCCTCCACCCCTCACTGAGGTCTCTGCATATTGCCCAAGTCTCACCATCCCCTCCCATGGCCCCCGTACCCTTCCTGGTGTTGCCCACCTCCCTCTCCAGGTGTTCCCTCCCTGACCCCATTATCATCCCTCGGGGTTCCTTTCTAAGCCCCCCTCCCCCAATCTCTGCACCCCCTCTCCCTCACTGGAATTCCCCCGCCCCTCCCTGACACCCCCTCGGGTCCCTCACTGTCCCCTGGTGTCCCACTCTCCCGCAGGGGTCCCGCCCTCGGGGGTGTCCCTGTCAGTGCAGCCCCCTGGGGGACAGGTGACACTCGGGGACAGCCTGGTGCTGAGCTGTGAGGTGGCCACAGGGACAGGTCCCCTGTCCTTCTCCTGGCACCGGGAGGGCTCGGGGGCACTGCTGGGCACCGGCCCCTATCTGGAGCTGCGCCACGTTGGGGACAATGACAGCGGCCAGTACTGGTGCCGGGTCAGTGACGGGAACAGCGTGGCCGAGAGTGACCCCCTGAATGTCACCGTCCTGGGTGAGCAAGACCCTCGGGCTGGGGATGACCCCACCCACAGCACCCCCATCCCACCTCGCCAGTGCCAGCCCTCTCTGTGTCCCCACAGTGCCTGTGGCCAATGCCACCATCAGCCCCGGTCGCCTGTCACACCAGGTGCGTGCAGGTGACAACGTGACCCTGCGCTGCTCAGTGCAGGTGGGCTCAGCCCCTGTCACCTTCACCTGGCTGCACAACGGGCAGGAGGTGGCCCAGGGTCCCCTCCTGGAGCTCAGGGACATCCATGTGGGACATTCGGGCACCTACCAGTGCGTGGCCGCCAACCATCTGGGACAGGACGGGCACCGTGTGTTCTGGGCACTCAGCCTGAGCTGGCCCTGGAGGTGACACCTGGCTCACCCTGGGTCACAGGTGGGGTCATACAGGTTTGCTGGAGGTGACACCTGGCTCACCCTGGGTCACAGGTGGGGTCACACAGGTTTGTTCAGGGCCCCTGCAGTTCAGGGTGACCCCAATGTGTCCCCTCTGTCCCCAGCAGTGGCTGTGAATGTCGGCAGGACCCTCCTGTTCCTGCTCCTGCTCCTGGCTGTCATCGGGGGCTGTCACTGGTGGCACCACCGGGGTGGGTGACAATGGAGTAGGACGAGGTCCTACAGGAACTGGGGGGAAGCCCCACACACTGGGGAGGCCGTTGGGACATCACCCAAATCCCCTGAGCTGGAGGAAGCTGAGCCCCCAGTGACCTTTGCTTGGGGGTCTTTTGGAGGGTCCTGGGCTGTCCCAGGAAGGGCCTTTGAGAATTATTGGGGTGACACTGGGATCACCTGGGGGCTTTTAGGGAGGTGTTGGAGAGTTATGCAGGGATGTTGAGAGCTCCTCAGGGATTCTGAAGCAGTTTGGAGGCTTCCCTGCATTCCATTCTTGGGGTTCCTTGAGGCTTGAGGGGTGCTCAGGGGTTCAGGGGTCCTGGGGAGGGGGTTGGAGTACCTGGGTGCCTCAGGTGTTCTGGGGCTCCTCAGGGGTGCTTTGGGGTGCAGGGGCCTGGGAGTCCAGTAGAAATCAGTGTCTGGTGGAGGCTCAGGGCTCCAGTGGGCATTTAAAGGTCCCAGGTGGGGTTGGGGCCCAGGGGACCCCATGATCACCCCATCCTCTTTTTCTTGCAGCTCTCAGGAAATCCCAGGACAGGAGAGTGGGGAGTTCCAGCCATGACTCTGCCTGACCCCTTCCCCAGACACCCCTCAGACCCCCCCCTTATCCTCACAGGGCCCCCCAGAACCCCCTTATCCCCTGGAGGTGGGGGAGGGGCTGGACATGAGGGGGCAGGGGGTGAGTATGGGGGATGGGTGGGGACATGGACATGTCACCCATGGCTGTCACCCCAAGCCAGGTGTCTCTTACTGTCCCCCCCCAAGGACCCCCAGGTGACCCACGCAGAGCTGCCAGGACCACATGGGCGACTGCAGGACACCAGTGACATCCATTGGAACGTCCTGTGACAATGGGGGACACTGGGAGTCCCCATCCCATGGCTCCCGTGGTGGCCCATCCTGCCTGGGGTGATGGCCACAAGTCAGGGGGGGCTGCACAGGGCACCCAGTGCTCCCCTTTCCCCCTCCCAGTGCTCCCAGTACACCCATGGCTTCCCAGGCTCCTCCCAGTGCCAGGGGACACTGGACCCATTTCCTTCTTATTTAGTCCAAAATGCAGCTCTTTGGTTAAATTGGCAGAGATGGTTTTTGTTCAGCTTTGTGGGGCTTTAGGAATGGGATTCTCCAGTTCTGGGTTGCCACTAAAAGCAAGGGGCTGCTGCCCCTTTCCCTACCGCTCCCCATGGAGGCACAAAGATCCCAAAAGTCTGACAATTCCTGAATCAGCAATGAAAGAACAAAACCAACAGCAACAAGGTTCAGACTCAAAATTGTCACACAAGGAATAATTTCCAGGGAAAGCCACCAACAAAGAACAATCCCCGAACACTTCCCCCGCCGTCACGTTTCCTCCACCAGAGGAATCTGGCAGAGCCATGGACCTTCCTTGCTCTGATGGCAAAAGTGGCCTTCAGGAGGCTCTGGATTCTCTTGTCCCCTGTCCCAAACCCCTCCTCTGCCATGTTCCCCACACCAGGATGTCACAAAGGCACTGAGGATGTTCCTGAGCCTCCCATTTGCCCAGGGCGGTTGGAATCAGGCCATGGCACAGGGTGGGGTGTCAAAGACAGGAAAAATTTGAAGTCTGGAGATATTTTGGAACAGCTGTGTGTGGCAGGGCTGGGTCAGACCTTGCTTTCAGTGAGACAGGGCCCCGTCTGTCCATCATCTGTCAGCCATGGCACACTGGGGACAGCGTGACACTTTGACAAAGCCAGCTCCTGAGTAGCCAGGTGACCAGAAGTGCCACCTGAGGAGAGGATCCTTGGTGACACAACTGGCTTAAAAGGCAGAGAATGAGGTAGCCAAGTCCCTGACCCTATCTGCTCATGGGATAACTGTCGCCTCCGCGCTGGAACCCAGTAGTTGGCAACTCATTTAAATGAGAAATAACTACCAAGGAAACTGGGAAAAAATCCTGAAATGGAAAGAAACCCATCTCAGAAACTCTTTTTAATTTCAAAGATGTTCTGGCTTCCAGGCTAAAGTGTAGGAAAAGGAATAACAGCTCTTTTCTGGAAAATTTATAAACCACAACAGAACAAACAACACAAGCCCAGAACTTTCCCTCCCGCTCTGCGCTGTTGGTTTTTGTGGCAGTTATAACCGCGGCCAGCAGGGGGCGCTGCAGGGAGCACTCCCGGCCAGCAGGGGGCGCCCCGGTCCAGCTCCATCCCCTCAGGGGCCATGGCGGCCTTGGACGGGAGGGAGGAGGGGAAATCACTCCTTTTGCAAACTCATGGGCACCAATTGGTCCTGGCACCACCACGGGCAGCGGGCAGAAGCCGCCAAGGCAGCAGGTTGGATCCCAGTGCCCACTGGCAGAGTCCCGGGGCCAGACCCATGCCCTTCACAACACCCGCGACTGCTCCCCATGATCCCCAATGGAAGGAAGGCTGCACCTGACCCCAGGCAGGTCTCGGGTCCACAGCAGAACCTCTGGTGGCTTTACACAACAATTGCTGCAAACCCTTAGCCTTTCACGCAGGTGAGGAGGGAAGGGATGGAGCAGCTTTGGGGACACCTGGAATCCACACAGGGTCACTCCCCACAGCCCCACCACGGCCACGGGTAGAGCCACTGAGCAATACTTCCACACTTTTCTCTCTATTTTTGTGGACAAAGTCGGAATCCAAGCATTCTTTCCATGAGGTTCCTCAAGGCTGCAGATTTTGTTCAAGAAGGAGGTTCCCAGGAAGGTTGTTGGCATATTGTTGTGCCATTTTCAGTAATTTTGACGTTCTCTCAGTCCCTTACCAAGAGCAACACATGATCAATTGCTAAATTTCCAGGCTGGCTCCCCCACAGCTGCCCCTGCAGCGGGGCTTTCCAGCCAGCCCTGCTCTGAAAACCATCAAAGGCCCTCACAGAGACAATGCTTGGGCTCCCTTTGGGTTGTGTGCTTCATGCAGAGCTGTGCAAACCACAGGCAGCCCTTTTCCGCCCCCACAGAATTCTCACCTCTGCAGGAGGTCTAAAGCTGCCAGAATCAAAGCCAAGGGAACAATGGGGACCCTCAGGTCCTGGCTGCCACCTGGGGCTGGCCAGAGCAAGGCTGGGCAATGGCCATCCCTGTGCAGTGGGGCTGGGCCATGGCTGGGCCCCACCCTTGGATGGCCACTGGCTTCAAGGAGCAGGAGTTTGGGGCCTCCTTCCTGCTCAGGGTTCCATTCCCCAGCTGCTCTTGCTGGCTCAGATCCAGCAGGGGACGAGCAAGAATGGAGAAGTCTGGCCCCCTCCAAAGCTGCCAAGCTCCAGGACAGGACCCTCTTCCCCAGCCTGTGTCCCCCCTGGGACAGGATTCCCTCAGGACAGGAGCCCCCTGGATGTGCTCCCTAAGGACAGAACCCTTCCCCCCCATGTGAGAAAGGTGTCAAATGGCCTTTTCCTTCTTCTGCAGGAGACAGAAATTGAAAGTGTTGGGGGGTAAAAGCTGCACTCCCCCATCCCCCACAGCCTCCCCAGCCCTCCCTGCAGACCCCTCACCCCTGCTTCCCCCAGCCTGGGCTTCCCCCAGCCTGGGCTTCCCCCAGCCTGTTCCCTGCTCCAGGTGCCCCCAAGGACCATCAAGGCACAAACTAGGGGTTGTGAAATTGAGGGGCAAAATGATGGAAATGGAATAAAGAGAGGGAAAAATCACTGGAGGCGGGAGGGCACAAACCCAGAGCCGCTCATAATCTGTCTGGGGTGACCCCCTGGAAACCGGCACCATGTGGGGGTGGAGCTGGCTCTGGGTCACCCCAAAATCTGAAGCACCCAGGGAAGGAGCTGCAACCCATGGGCTCACCCAGCCACTGCCCATCCCTGGCACCCCCATTCCCCTGGGAACAGAAACATGGGACCTCCATTCCTTATGTCCTACTCTCTCTGCAGCCCCCATCCCAACACTGACATTCCCTAGGATCTCCATGGCCCAGCACCACATTCCCAAGGAACCCCTTCCCATTCATTCCATCCCCTGAAATCTTCCTAGGACCCACCATTCTCCCCTCCCATGAACTCAAATCCTTGGAGCCCACATTTCCCTGGGACTCCCATCCCTGAGTGCCCCTAGGTCGGGAGACGCTCATTCCAATGGCACCCCCATTGCCGGATATTCCCCCTCCTCAGGACCCCATTTACCAGTGACCCCATTCCTGCCTCCCCAAAACCACCAAATTCCCAACTCCTGGGAACACCATGACCCATTTTGTCCCACCCACCCGTGTCCCCAGACTGTCCCCACCCGGCCCCCACCAAGGGCTACCTACGCATGAGGTCAAGACCTGACCTCGCTTCCTTCCCCTTCATCCGAAGAGCCGCCAGCCAGGGGAGCGGTGGCCACAGCAGCGAGTGACAGCCAGTGCACATGGCTGGGGACACCCAGATGGCCGGGAAGGTGGCGCTGCTCCTGTGGGGTGAGTGCCCTGGGCACAGGCATGATACCCCAGGGATGGGGAGGGAAGGGGGCACAGGGGGGCGGTGGGGTCCCCTGAGGTCCCCAATGCCAGCAGAGCCAGTCCATGTTACCCACAGTGAACCTTGGTGTGACTGGGGATGTAGGGTGGCTTTGGGTACAGGAAGAGGGGGCAGGAATTTGGGGATGGGGATGTGGAGACAGGAATGTGGGGACTGGCACCTTTGGGCTCAGGGAGCTCCGGGGATAGGGACAAGGGATCTGGGATGCAGGGACAAGAACCATGAGGATGTGGCCATGGGGATGGGATCATGGGGATGGGATCATGAGCTGGTGGGGGTGACCTGGGCCAGCATGGGGTGTGTCCGTGGTGTCCTCGTGCCTGGGGTGTTCTCAGTGTCCCCATGTTCTGCCTCAACCGGGGTGGCCTCAGCGTCCCTGTTCCCAAAGTGTCTGTGCCACAGGGATGTGGTACACGGGTGGCTGTGACACAGACATGTCCCCCTGCCTCTCCAGACTTCTGGGGACCACCCACACACTTTCCCACAAGAGCATCTGTCCCCACGGGGACAGTTCAGGGACAGCCACCACACCCTGTGCCCCATGTGCCTCTGTCCCTATGGTGACACCCCCACTCAGCCCTGTCCCTTCTCCCTTCCAGCCCAGACCCTCGGCCTTGTTGGTGAGTCCTCGGGGGATGCCTCGTCCCCAGTCCGCTGTGCCCAGCCCCACATTGGCCCTGGAAGGCTGGTGTCCCCTGTCACCCACAGGTGCCCAGACCACCCAGCTCCTCGTGGAGCCCCCCTGGATGCTGGCGATGCTGTGGGACCGGGTGACACTGACCTGCCAGGGCTCGAGGACTGCCGGTGCCACCACCTGGTACAAGGACCGGCAGCGTTGGTGGCAGGAGGGACACAACCGCCTCACTGTCACTGAGAGTGGCACCTACACATGCGACAGACCCGGCACTGGGCGCAGCCCCCCCGTGACAGTCTTAGATGGTGAGGGGAGAGCTTGAATGATCATGGGGGCCCCAGAGCGGTAAGGGTGGGCTCCATTCCGTGGATGGCCTCACACCCCTCATGTGACAAGAGCCAGTCCCCTGCACACAGGGACATCCCAGTGCACCCCAGAGCACCCCAGAGCACCCACACGTCCCCGGTGCTATGGGCACCCACCCCAGACCAGTCTCATCAGTGAGATGTGACCTTCCTGTCCCACAGACCAGCTGGTGCTGCAGGTGCCAGCGCGGGCACTGCTGGAGGGGGACACCTTGACACTGCGCTGCCGGTGCCGGCAGGACAACCATCTCACCAGGGTGCGATTTTACTGGGATGAGAAGGATCTCAGGATGTCCCTCAAGGGGACCAAGCTGTCCTTTTCACCTCTGCAGCTGCACCACAGCGGCCACTACCGATGTGAGGGCTTGGTGGGGTCTTGGCTGTCACAGTCAGCAGCAGTGACAGTGACAGTGCATGGTGAGCACCCACACGGCTGGAACTCCAATATCTTGACAAACCCAAAGCCACTTCCCAGTGCACTCAGACTCACAGTCCTCACCTCTCCTCTCCTTCCCAGAGCTCTTCTCGGTCCCAGTGCTTGAGGGTCCCCATGAGCTCACTGAGGGGTCCCCCCTGACTCTCAGCTGCCTCAGAACCCCCAGCACCCTGCGGCCCCGAGCCCCCCTCCTGCACGTGTTTTACCGGGACGGGCAGGTGCTGGGGGGCCCACAGGAGTCCCCGCAGCTGCTGGTGCCCGCTGTGAGGGTCTCCCACTTGGGGAATTATGGCTGTGAGGTGCACTCCCAGGGGGGGTCCGTGCAGAAGAGCAGCAACCGGCTCCTCGTCACGGTGTGCAGTGAGTGCGGGGATGGGCACGGGGAGCCCCCACAGATGCCTTGGGTCCCTCATACTGCCTGGCATCCTCCAGCCCTCCCTGACGCCTGCTCTGGGGCACCCAACCTTTTCCAGATCCTCCCCTGGCTCCCCCCATCCTCTCTCGAGTCTCTCCCCAAAACCCCCAGCCCGTACATGGGTACCTTCATCCTTCCCTGGTGCATTTTCTGTGTCCTGCCATCCCTGCCCCAGGTCGCTCCTAAGCTCCCCCCATTCCTGGCTTGTGTTTCCCTCCATCCTTCGTTGGGTCCCCTCCCCCATCCCTGGGTCCCTCCACCCCTCTCTGAGGTCTCTGCATATTGCGCAAGTCTCACCATCCCCTCCCATGGTCCCCGTACCCTTCCTGGTGTTGCCCACCTCCCTCTCCAGGTGTTCCCTCCCTGACCCCCTTATCATCTCTCAGTGTTCCTTTCTAAGCCCCCCTCCCCCAATCTCGGCACCCCCTCTCCCTCACTGGAATTCCCCTGCCCCTCCCTGACACCCCTCCGGGTCCCTCACTCTCCCCTGGTGTCCCACTCTCCCGCAGGGGTCTCACTCTCAGGGGTGTCCCTGTCAGTGCAGCCCCCTGGGGGACAGGTGGCACTCGGGGAGAGCCTGGTGCTGAGCTGTGCAGTGGCCATAGGGAGAGGTCCCCTGTCCTTCTCCTGGAACTGGGAGGGCTCAGGGGCACTGCTGGGCACCGGCCCCCACCTGGAGCTGCTCCACGTTGGGGACAATGACAGCGGCCAGTACCGGTGCCGGGTCAGTGACGGGAACAGCGTGGCCGAGAGTGACCCCCTGAATGTCACCATCCTGGGTGAGCGGGACCATCAGGCTGGGGATGACCCCACCCACAGCAACCCCATCCCACCTCGCCAGGTGCCAGCCCTGTCTCGGTCCCCGCAGTGCCCGTGGCCAATGCCACCATCAGCCATCGTCCCCTGTCACACCAGGTGCATGCAGGTGACAACGTGACCCTACGCTGCTCAGTGCAGGTGGGCTCAGCCCCTGTCACCTTCACCTGGCTGCACAATGGGCAGGAGGTGGCCCGGGGTCCCTTCCTGGAGCTCAGGGACATCGATATGGGACATTCGGGCACCTACCAGTGCGTGGCCACCAACCAGCTGGGACAGGACGGGCACCGCATGTTCCAGGCACTCAGCCCAGAGCTGGCCCTGGAGGTGACACCTGGCTCACTCGGGGTCACTGGTGGGGTCACACAGGGTCACCAGGGTGTTCAGGACTCCTGCAGGTCAGGATGACCCCAATGTGTCCCCTCTGTCCCCAGCAGTGGCTGTGAATGTCGGCAGGACCCTCCTGTTCCTGCTCCTGCTCCTGGCTGTCATCGGGGGCTGTCCCTGGTGGCACTGCCGGGGTGGGTGACAATGGGGGGGGGACAAGGTCCTACAGGAACTGGGGGGAAGCCCCACGCCCTGGGGGTCCGTTGGGGCATCACCCAAAGCCCCAGATATGGAGGAAGCTGAGCCCCCAGTGACCTTTGCTTGGGGGTCTTTTGGAGGGTCCTGGGCTGTGCCAGGAAGGGCCTTGAGGAATATTGAGGTGACACTGGGATCTCCTGGGGGCTTTTAGGCAGGTGTTGGAGAGTTGTGCAGGGATGTTGAGAGCTCCTCAGGGATCCTGAAGCTGTTTGGAGGCTTCCCTGCGTTCTATTCTTGGGGTTCCTTGAGGCTTGAGTGTGCTCAGGGGTTCAGGGTTCCTGGGGAGGGGGTTGGAGTACCTGGGTGCCTCAGGTGTTCTGGGGCTCCTCAGGGGTGCTTTGGGGTGCAGGGGCCTGGGAGTCATGTAGAAATCAGTGTTTGGTGGGGACTCAGGGCTCCAGTGGGCATTTAAAGGTCCCAGGTGGGGTTGGGGCCCAGGGGACCCCATGATCACCCCATCCTCTTTTTCTTGCAGCTCTCAGGAAATCCCAGGACAGGAGAGTGGGGAGTTCCAGCCATGACTCTGCCTGACCCCTTCCCCAGACACCCCTCAGACCCCCCCCTTATCCTCACAGGGCCCCCCAGAACCCCCTTATCCCCTGGAGGTGGGGGAGGGGCTGGACATGAGGTGGCAGGGGGTGAGTATGGGGGATGGGTGGGGACATGGACATGTCACCCATGCGTGTCACCCCAAGCCAGGTGTCTCTTCCTGTCCCCCGCCAAGGACCCCCAGGTGACCCACGCAGAGCTGCCAGGACCACACAGGCAACTGCAGGACACCAGTGACATCCATTGGAACGTCCTGTGACAATGGGGGACACTGGGAGTCCCCATCCCATGGCTCCCATGGTGGCCCATCCTGCCTGGGGTGATGACCATGAGTCAGGGGGGGCTGCACAGGGCACCCAGTGCTCCCCTTTCCCCCTCCCAGTGCTCCCAGTACACCCATGGCTTCCCAGGCTCCTCCCAGTGCCAGGGGACACTGGACCCCTTTCCTTCCTATTTAGTCCAAAATGCACCTTTTTGGTTAAATTGGCAGAGATGGTGTTTGTTCAGCTTTGTTGAGCTTTACGAATGGGATTCTCCAGTTCTGGGTTGCCACTAAAACCAGTGGCTTCTGCTCCTTTCCCTACCGCTCCCCATGGAGGCACAAAGATCCCAAAGGGCTGAGAGAAGAAAAACTTCCTGAATCAGCAATGAAAGAACAAAACCAACAGAAACAGCAACAAGGTTCAGAGTCCAAATTGTCACACAAGAAACGATTCCCAGGGGAAGCCACCGACAAAGAACAATCCCCGAACACTTCCTCCCCCATCAAGTTTCCTCCATCAGAGAAATCTGGCAGGGTCCTGGACCTTCCTTGCTCTGATGGCCAAAGTGGCCTTCAGGAGGCTCTGGATTCTCTTGTCCCCTGTCCCAAACCCCTCCTCTGCCATGTTCCCCACACGAGGATGTCACAAAGGCACTGAGGAGGTTCCTGAGCCTCCCCCTTTCCCGGGCAGTCAGAATCAGGCCATGGCACAGGGTGGGGTGTCAAAGACAGAAAAAATTTGAAGTCTGGAGACATTTTGGAACAGCTGTGTGTGGCAGGGGTGGGCCAGACCTGGCTTTTGCTGAGACAGGGCCCCGTCTGTCCATCATCTGTCAGCCATGGCACACTGGGGACAGTGTGACGCTTTGCCAAAGTCAGGTCCTGAGTAACCAGGTGACCAGAAGTTCCAGCTGGGGAGAGGGTCCTTGGTGACACAACTGGCTTAAAAGGCAGAGCATGAGGTAGCCAAGTCCCTGGCCCTATCTGCTCATGGGGTGTCTGTTCCACGCTGGAACCCAGAAGTTGGCAACTCATATAAATGAGAAATATCAGCCAAGGAAACTGGGGAAAAATCCTGGAATGGAAAGAAACCCATCTCAGAAAAGTTTTTTAATTTCAAAGATGATCTGGCTTCCAGGCGAAAGTGTAGGAAGAGGAATAACACCTCTTTGCTGGGAATATGATAAACCAGAACAGAACAAACAACACAAACCCAGAACTTTCCCTCCTGCTCAGCGCTGTTGGTTTTTGTGGCAGTTATAACCGCGGCCAGCAGGGGGCGCTGCAGGGAGCACTCCCGGCCACCACAACCACATCCGCCACTCCACAATACTTTTCACTATCTGCACAACATGGCAATATTTATTCAACAGTATAATCAATAATATAACATCAATTAATATAATATCCAGTGAAAGTCAACTGCCATCAACTTGTTTCTGTCAATATATACCAGTAAAGAACTGTTACTCGTATTCCCACCTAAAAGCCCTGTAATTTCAAAGTTATAATAGTTCAGAGAGAAGGGGATCGTATATTCCACTCCAAGGGAGGTTCCCAACTCATTCAGCTTAATTCACAGAGCTGAAAAAGAAACACCATTTCTGCCAGTTTAATCAAAGAGCTGCATTTTTGTCCCAGGAGCAGGGAACCAGGTCCTGTGTCCCCTTGGAACTGGGATGGTCACCAGTAAGCCACCTCATTGGGAGCACTGGGATGGGGACTGCAGAGCCACTAAGCACACTGGGCTTAAGAGAATCAAATCTGATTTTGATTTATGTCTCAACATATGCTACACATGAGGTGAAAAATGACTCTGTGGGTTGTACATGTGCTGGGAACCCTGTCCCTGGCGAGGCTTCACACAACAGAGAATCAGGGGAGAGAAAGCTTCAGTGATTGGGCTGTGAGTGACCCCCACTGGCTGGTGGGACAGATGCCTGAGGAAAAATATCTGTGAAAAAACACCCAGGAAATCAGGCTGTGGGGGGAGACTTTGCAAATAAAAGCAGATAACTGTGACACAACAGGAGTGTTTTGCTTTAGGTTTCTTGCAGGGATCAGGGGCTCGCTCAGAGGGTCAGTTTGGCCCTCCTCCACTGTGGGATTTACATTCTCTGAACCTGAGAGAAGTAGTGGGAGAGGCAAAGAATGTTCCAAACAATTCTTATCTCATTTTCTGCTCCTGTGTTGATCACATGCGGAATGCATTGTGGAAGATTGTTTACCTGAAGGGAATCGGTGATTGGATTCTGATGTGAGAGTTTTGATTCACTGACCATTTGAATCCAGGTGTGTGTGTGTTGGGACTGTCGGCTGACAGTCATGAGATTGTGTTCAGTGGAGTGCAGCTGAGTGCTTAGCAGATTCAGTTTAGATGTAATGTTATATAATATAGATTAATATGGTATTAAAAAGTACTTAATAAGCCTTCTGATAAGATGGGGTCGGATGCATCATTCCTCCTGGACATCCGGTAAAAATACCATCGACAATCCCCTCCCTTGCCTTTTCTTTCAGTGGTCCTTCTCCCCTGCCTCTATCCATTCTTTCCTGTAGTGCTGCTTCCCCGAGGCAGCTCATTCCTGCTCCTCCTGGACATTCCTTCATTGCTCTCCAATGGAGCAGATGCTGCCTGCACCCACGCGCTGCCTCTGCCGCATTTCCCATGCTGCCCACAGCACCGAGCCTGATGCACCTGCCCACCGCAGCCCCGGCCCGCGGCAGCCAGCCCAGAGCCACCAGTGCCGCAGCACCAGCCCGCAGCCAGCCCGCAGCAGCCAGCCTGCAGCCATCGCTCGCCCATGCCAGAGACACGCAGGTGCCGTCCTTGGAAATCACGCCCAGCCACTGACAAAAGCCATGTGGGCTCGCCCTGGCTTGCAGCACACACACTCCATCTGCCCAGCTGATGCCCACAGAGCGCCCGGGCTCCTTGTGGTAACGCTGTCCCTGTCTTCTGTTTCTGTCTCTATCCTTGTCCCTTTCTGCTCCCTTCTATCCCCCTTTGGTATGAACGCTTACCCTCCTTTATCAATAAACAGTTCTCAGATATAATATTGCCACTTTTGTGCTTCATTTTCACCCGAGAAACCTTTCAGCAAGAATCCTCCCCGACTCCCCCATTTCCAGTGGGATGGGACAGGGGTAGTGGGAGGGGGAATGAGGAAGCCCTGGGTGTACTGCAAGCACTGTGGGGAGAGAATGGGGGAGTCCCTGAGGGTACTTGGGCACTTGGATGGGGCTGGGGAGCCCCTGCAGGTACAAGGAAAGGGATGGGGGAGCCCTTGGGGGTACTGGGAGAGGAAATGGGGAGCACAGGGTGCCCTGTGTAGCCTCCCCCTGAGCCATGACCAACTCCCTTGGAAGGATGGGCAACCACAGGAGCCATGGAGGGACCACTCCCAGTGTCACCCAGTGCCTCCCATTTCCCAGAGCATCACAACATTTTGTGTAGATTGTCATAGATGTCACTGGGTTCCCACGGTTGCCTTTGCAGCTCCATGTACATCGCCTGAGTATCCTCCACTGGGGGTGCCAGGGGGTCTGGGTGGGCCCTGTGGGAATAAGGAGGTGTGTGGAAGGGGATGGGAGGTGCTGGGGGTTTGGGTAAAAGGTGTATCATGGCTGGAGGCTGCACTCACCTTTGCTGGTGCTTCCTGGCATCTGCAAAGGAAAACTGGAGGGGTGACTTTGGAGGCCCAGGGGCCCCCATCCACCCTTGGGAATGCTGAACCACCACCAGACACACAATTCTCTCCAGACCCCCCAGTATCCCTGATGCCCCCCACTATCCCTGACCCACCCCACTTGCACCAACACCCGGAGCCCCCAGAACCCCGACCCTGGCATGGAGGGACGCTGACAGAACCCCCAACACCCCTGCAGGAACCTCCAATATCTCTGAGCCATGGTCACTGGCGGCTCAGCCCCTCCCAAGTCAGGGTCCGTGGGTGCCGCCCTATGGGCCCCCCTTCTCTGAGGGCCTTCCCACCTCTCTCCTTGACCATCATCCCCCCATTGTCACCCACCCACATGGTGCCACTGGTACCAGGCCACTATGACACCCACGAGCAAGAGCAGGAACAAAAGGGCCCCACTGACCCCTGCGGCCACTGCAAGAAAGGGAGGGGGACACATCAGGGTCACTCATCACCCCAGGGGTCCTGCACTCCCTGGTGACCCTGAGTGACCCCACCTGTGTCCCTGTGTGTCCCTGTCTCTGGCAGTGTCACCTCCAGGACACTGGGGATGATGGTGGCATTGTTCACGGGCACTGTGGGGACAGAGACAGGGCTGAGGCCGCAGGGAGGGCAGCAAGTGTGAGGGGATAGGGACGGGAGGATCGATGTCGTGGTGGATGTTGTAGATGGGGTTACACCACAGAGGGTTGAGGGCACCCAGGGCAGATGTGGGGAGAAAAAAGAAATATTTCTGGGGGCCATGGAGGTGCCCAACCAGGGAAAATGGGGGGACTCTGGGTGCTCCCCGTGCCCATCCCCACACTCACTGGGCCCCGTGATGCAGAGCCGATTGCTGCTGTTCCTCATGGCCCCGCCCTCGGAGATGGAAT
Organism: Melospiza georgiana; assembly: GCF_028018845.1. Lineage (NCBI taxonomy): Eukaryota > Metazoa > Chordata > Aves > Passeriformes > Passerellidae > Melospiza > Melospiza georgiana. Next base: position 2,251,323 of record NC_080452.1, read on the forward strand.
TCTTCGAGGAGAAGCCCCCCATAGCGGGCACCAGCAGCTGCAGGGACCCCTGATGGACCCCCACAACCTGCCCGTCCTAGTAGAACACGTGCAGGAGGGGTGCTCGGGGCCTCAGGGGGCTGGGGGTGCTGAGGCAGCTGAGAGTCAGGGGGGACCCCACGGTGGGATCAGGGAGACCCTCCAGCACCGGCACCGAGAAGAGCTCTGGGAAGGGGAGGAGAGGGGAATTTGAGAACCCGAGTCTCTGGGGAAGGGCAGTGAGGGTATAAGGGTGGTGGCTGTAGGGTGCTCACCCTGCACTGTCACTGGCACTGACTCCTGCCACCCCCAGGATCCCACCCAGCCCCTGCACCTTTAGTGGCCACTGTGGTGCAGCTGCAGAGGGGACAGGGACAGCTCGGTCCCGCCACAGAGCACACCCCCAGTTCCATCTCCTCTCGGTGGAAGGACGCCGAGGTAAACGTGCTGTCCCGCCAGACCTGGCAGAGCAGTGTCACCGTGTCCCCCTCCAGTAGTGCCTGTGCTGGCACCTGCAGCACCAGCCAGTCTGGGGGAGAGCACCACGACACCCCCATTGGGTCACACCCTGTGCACAGGGCTCCCTGATTCCAAAACGAGTTCCACCCACACTTGGATGCTCTGGGATGTCACCTGAGCAGGGGACAGGATCTGGTTACAGAGGAGGTGACCCATGGAGCGAAGCCCACTCAGAGCCCTCGGGGTCCTTGTGTGTGCCAGCCTGGGGACACCCAAACATCCCCTCACCGTTTGAGGCTCTCACGGGGAGGCTGAGCCCACTGCCGGGTCTGTCACACGTGTAGTGGCTAGTCTCGGTGACACTGACGGTGTTCTGTCCCTGCCACCAGTGCTGCCCGTCCTTGTACCAGGTGGTGGCACCGGCAGTCCCCGAGCCGTGGCAGGTCAGTGTCATCGGGTCCCACAGCACTGCCGGCCTCCAGGAGGGCTCCACCAGGATCTGGGTGGTCTGAGCACCTACGGGTGACAGAAGACACCAGCCTGCCAGTACCAGCGTGGGGCTGGGGACAACATGGTGGTGCCATGGTATCCCCCGAGGACTCACCAGCAAGGCCGAGGGTCTGGGCTGGAAGGGAGAAGGGACAGGGCTGGGTGAGGGTGGAACAGGGAGACAGCAGCACAGGGATACAGGGTGTGAGGACAGTCCCCATGGGGACAGCAATTCTTGTGAGAAACTGCATGGAGGTGGTCCCCAAAAGATTTTGAGAGGCAGGGGGACATGTCTGTGTCACAGCCAACCGTGCACCACATCCATGCGGCACAGACACCTTGGGAGCCGAGACACCAAGGCCACTCTGGGCTGAGGCAGAACATGGGGTCACTGTGGACACCCTGGGCCTGAGGACACCACAGACACAGCCCATGCTGGCCCAGGTCACCCCCACCAGCTCATGAACCCATCCCCATGGCCACATCCTCTCTGTTCTTGTTCCTTCCAGTCCCTATATTCCCGTTTACTTCTCACTATCCACAGAGATACATCAGCCGAAAGTTGCCAGGCCCACATTCCTGTCCCCCCATCCCCAAATTCCTGCCTCCCAGTTCCTGTCTCCAAAGCCACCCTCCATCCCTGTTCCCACTCGGGTCCGCTGTGTGTAACATGGACTGGCACTGCTGGCATTGGGGACCTCAGCGGACCCCAGAGCCCCCCTGTGCCCCCTTCCCTCCCCATCCCCAGGGTGTCAGGCCCGTGCCCGGGGCACTCACCACACAGGAGTAGTGCCACCTTTCCGGCCATCTGGGTGTCCCCAGCCATGTGGACTGGCTGTCACACGCTGCCGGGGGTGGCTGTCCCCTGGGTGGTGGCTCTTTGGCCAAAGGGGAAGGAAGAGAGGTCACGTCATGCATAGGTGGCCCTTGGTGGGGGCAGGGTGGCCACAAGCTGGGCACAGGCTGTGGGCAGGGAGGGGAGAGGATGGGGACGAAGCTGGATGTGACACAGTGGGACATGGGGTTCCCAGGAGTGTGGGGCTCAGGGGGTTTGGGGTCCCAGAAATGGGTGTCCAGGGGAATGGGGGGGTCCCTAAGGAATTGGGGTCCTTGGGAATGGGGGAGCTGAGGAGGAGGAGTCACTGGGGATGGGGTTGCCATGGCTGAGGAGACTCAGGGATGGGAGTCCCAGGGGGACGTGGTCTCCAGGGATTTGGGGTCATGGGATGGGGATGCTGGGGGAATGGGAGTTCCCATGGGAATGGGAGGTTCCGGAGAGAATCAAGGTCCTGGGGAAAGGAGGATTTCAGGGGATGGAATGGGTAGGAGAGGGTTCCTTGGGAATGAGGGCTCCTGGGCCATGGAGTTCCTGGGGAATATCTCTACTGGGATATGGGTTTCAGAGAGGGTGGGGACATAAGAAATGGAGTACTCATGATTTGATTTCAAGGAGAATGGTGGTGCCAGGGATGAGCAGTGGCTGGGTGGACCCACAGGTCCCAGCTCCTTCCCTGAGTGCCTCAGATTTTAGGGTGACCCAGGGCTGAGCACAGCCCTCACCAGGTGCTGGTGGCCTGGGGGTCACCCCAGACATATTCTGAGGGGCTCTGGGTGTGTGGAGCTGCTGCAGAGGTGAGAATTCTGTGGGGGGAAAAAGGCCTGCCTGTGGTTTGCTCAGCCCTGCAAGAAGCACAAAACCCAAAGGGAGCCCAAGCAGTGGCTCTGCCAGGGCCTTTCATGGTGTTCAGAGCAGGGCTGGCTGGAAAACGCCCCTTCAGGTGCAGCTGTGAGGGAAATACAGCAATTGATAATTTGCTCCTCTTGGTAGAGGACTAAGAGTACCACAAAACTACTGCAAATCCCACACCAATCTGCTCAACATCCTGACCTGGACCCTCCTCCTCCTCCCTGCCTTGCCGTGGATAGACAGAGGCCGCATGCCCCACACCCACCACAGCCACTTTCTCACTGCCCTCCACACCTGGATGGGGAGATAAAATTGAGCAAAGGGTTCCTGGGTTGAGACAAGGACCAGGAGAGATCACTCATCAAATCCTGTCACAGGCATAACTGCCACGCAATTAGAGATATGAATTGAATTTATTGCTGACAAAGTCAGAGCAGGATAAGGAGAAGTCAGATAAACCCTTCAATACACCTTCTCCCTGTTGTGAATACCAATGTAGTCATCAGCTTTCCCTATTCTATTGGTTTTTCCAAATTATTTTGATATAATACAAATTGTAATCAGTTTTTCACTGCTTTTGATTTGACAATTTGTCAGCCTGTTTACCCTAATCCCTGTGGAGAACATCTATTTTAGTGTGATAAATACATTATAGTTTAGGCTCTCCCAGAATATCAAGACAGAGACAATGTGCATTGCAACATTAACTGTTGCATAAGTAGCTAATGCCTTTATTTGTGTGACTAAGTGACAACGGTGAGAATAACTCAGATAATTTGTGAAATAGATCTTGTTGATTTAATGTACTGCTGGAGTATCTCGTCTGTATGAGAAGAACACATTGAAAAGTAGCAAATAAATAAACATCAAATGAAAGGATGCAAAAGGAATTTACCACTGACTCTTTGGCTATCAAGAACTATCAAACCACAGAACAGGGGGACCTTATGAGGACATGAAATAAATAAATTTAATCTGCACTATGGCATGTACTTCATGAAAATGAATCAAGGGTCAAACCAAGCAAAAGGGATTCCCAGAACATGTGAACTGGAAAAAATGTTTGAATATGTATAACACTCCTGAGTATGTATTTCACCAAGACAATGAAAAAGTATGTAAGGAGAATTGCTGTAGTTGTCCATGTGCCTGTGGCAGTTGCCAAGCACCCAGCACGCTCTTTACTGTCCCTTTTATCCCTTATTAACCATTTAAGAAATTTAAAGAGTGAGCCTTGTTTCTCACACAGTTTGACCAAAAAACTGAATTTTGGGTACAATTAGATGGAAAAGTGTTGTGTGCTCCTCCAAAACTGGTAGAGGGAATGAGGAGCCCCATGGGGTGCAGTGAAAAGGAAGAAGAGACCCCTGAGGGGAATCGATGCCCCCAGTGCCCCCCAGTGCCCTCCAGTTCCCCCCAGTGCCCTCAGTGTCACGGCACGCTCTCGCAGTCAAGGGGGTCCCGCTGTCCCTTCTGGGGTCCCAACAGCTCTGCATTGGTCACTTGTGGATTCCAAGGTGGTGCAGGGCTGGGGGACACCTGTGGGGGCCCTGAGAGTGACACCGGTTGTGGGGACCTGGTAGGGGGGGTGACACATGTTGGTGATGTGTCCCTGTACCCCCCTGGAATTCTCCCACTGCCCACTCAGTGCCCATGATGTGGGTGTTGAGCACAGCCCCCTGCTCCAGGGGGATCCTGTGGGGATGGGGGGGTCTGCATGGTGTCAGGGGAGGGGGAAAGGGGAGTCGTACCCCGAGCCCCCCACTCACTTGTCCTAGAGCTTCCTGGCGGCTGCAAGGGAAAGGGGAGGGGGTGACTGTGGGGACACCGGGACCCCTGAACCTTCCTGGGACCTCGGCAGCTCCAACCACCCACGGGACCCCCAAATCCCCACCGCAGCCCTGATTCCCAATGGACCCCTGATTCCCCCAGGACACTCTGATGACTCCTGAACTTCCCGGAACTTCTGTATGACTGCAGTGCTCCCAGTCCCCCTGGTGCCCCCAACCCTCTGAGCCCCCAGAACCCCAAGCATGGCAGAGAGGGGGATCCCCAAACTCCCACAGGACCCAAAAAGGTCCTCCAACATCCCTGCACAGCCCTCTAGGAGCTCTCCAAACCCTCCAGGAACTCCCAATGCCACCGCAATGTTCCTCAAAGCCCATCTGGGATGGCCCTGGAGCCCAACCAAGACTCTCCAAATTCCCCCCATATCCCCCAGGACCCCCAGCCAAGGTCACTGCAGGCTCAGTGTTCCCCAGCTCAGGGGCCCTTGGTGCTGCTGATCTCTGCCCCTACTCTGGGAGCTCCCCATCACTCCAGGACCCCCGTCCCCCATTGTCACCCACCCTAGTGGTGCCACCAGTGACAGCCCCCGATGACAGCCAGGAGCAGGAGCAGGAACAGGAGGGTCCTGCCAACATTCACAGCCACTGCTGGGGACAGAGGGGACACATTGGGGTCACCCTGAACCCTGGGGGTCCTGAACACCCCAGTAACCCTATGTGACCCCCACCTGTGACCCAGGGTGAGCCAGGTGTCACCTCCAGGGCCAGCTCAGGGCTGAGAGCCTGGTGTCCATCCTGTCCCAGCTGGTTGGTGGCCATGCACTGGTAGGTGCCCGAATGTCCCACATCAACAGCCCTGAGCTCCAGGAGGGGACCTTGGGCCACCTCCTGCCCGTTGTGCAGCCAGGTGAAGGTGACAGGGGCTGAGCCCACCTGCACCGAGCAGGGTCATGTTGTCACCTGCGTGCACTTGATGTGACAGGGGACTTAGGGTGATGGTGGCATTGGCCACGGGCACTGTGGGGACACAGACAGGGCTGAGGCAGAGGGAGGGGCTGGCAGCCAGTGTGGGGGGATAGGGACGGGGGGATTGGTGTGATGGGGGACTTTGGGTATTGGGTCACACCACAGAGGAGTGAAGGGACTGAGGGCAGATGTGAAGGGATACAATAAAGCGTCAGGGGGACATGGAGGTACCCAGGAAGGGGACCCGGGGGGTCTCTGGGGACTCCCCGTGCCCATCCCCGCACTCACTGTGCGCCGTGATGTGGAGCCGGGCACTGCTCTTCCGCACAGCCCCCCCTCGGAGCGCACTGGCAGCTGTAATTCCCCGAGTGGGAGACCCTCACATTGGGCACCAGCAGCTGCGGGGACCCCTGCAGGCCCCCCATCACCTGCCCGTCCCAGTAGAACACGTGCAGGAGGGGTGCTCAGGGCCGCAGGGGGCTGGCGGTGCTGAGGCAGCTGAGATTCAGGAGGGACCCCACAGTGAGCTTGGGGGACCCTCCAGCACTGGCACTGAGAAGAGCTCTGGGATGGAGAGGGGTGCTAAGGACTGTGACTGTGAGTCTGCTGGGAGGTGGTGGTGGGGTCCGGAGATTGGAGCTCCAGTCGTGGGGTGCTCACTGTGCACTGTCACTGTCACTGGCACTGAGAGTGCCCACGAGGACACGTTGGAGCTCACTCTGCCCACACAGCAGTAGTGGCCAGTGTGATTCAGCTGCAGAGGAGAAAGGGACAGCACAGTCCCATTGAGGGACCCCTACACCTCTTTGTCCTCATAGCAGAATCGCACCTCAGTGACCGACATGTTCTCCCACTCCCTGTGCCCCCTCCCCAGTGGTCTCTGCCTCACTGGGGTCAATCCCCATGGTGTCAGGTCCATGCCCAGGGCACTCACCCCCCAGGAGCAGCGCCACCTTCCCGGCCATCCCGGTGTCCCCAGACATCTGGACTTGCTGCCAGGGTGGCTGTCCCCTGGGTGGTGGCTCTTTGGCAAAAGGGGAAGGAAGAGAGGTCAGGTCTCATCCTCATGCGTAGGTGGCACCTGGTGGGGGCAGGGTGACAACAAGCTGGGGACAGGCTGTGGGCAGGGTGGGGACAGGATGGGGACAAGACAGAGTGCCAGAAGGTGGGACATGGGCTTAGCAGGAATGAGGGGCACAGAGTGTTTGGTGAGCTGGGGATGGGTTCTAGGGGAATGGGGAGCCCAAGGGATTGGGTCCCTGGGTATAGGGTTTCTGAGAAGGGGGTGTCACCAGGGATGGAGGTGCCATGGGAATGGGGGTGCCCAGGGCTGGGGGAACTAAGGGATGGGAGTCCCAGAACAATGAGGGCTCCAGGGATTTGGGGTCAAAGGATGGTTGACCTAGGGATGAGACTACCAGGGGGAATGAGGGATCCAGTGGGCATGGGGGTTCCTGGGAGAATCAAGGTTCTGGGGTAAGAGGGATTTCTGGGGATGGAATGAATGGGAGAGGGTTCCTTGGGAATGAGGTCCTGGCCCATGGAGATCCTGGGGAATGTGAGTACTGGCGTGGGGTCCCTGGGACATGGGGACTGAAGGAATGGGGGTCCCATGGTTGGGTTCCCAGGGGAATGGGGGTGCCAGGGATGGGCAGTGGCTCAGTGGGTCTGTGATTTGGAGCCCCTTCCCTGAGTGCCTCAAATTTTGGGGTGACCCACAGCTCAGGACAGCCCCCAAAGTGTTCTGATGTCCTGGGGGTCACCCCAGGGAGATTCCGAGGGGCTCTCAGTCAGTGTGCCCCCAGCTCCCAGGGGCTTTTTCCACTCTTCATTTCCATTTCCTCCCTTTGATTCCTCAATTTCACAACACCCCAGTTTGTTCCTTGATTATTCTGGGAAACAATTGAGTAGGGAATGGGTTGGGGGAACCCCACAGTGAGGCAAGTAACAGTGAAGGGTCTACAGAGAGGGCTGGGGAGGCTGTGGGGGATGGGGGTGTCTGGCTGTGCCCCCCAACACTTTCATTTTTCTGTCCTGCCAAAGAAGGAAGAGGCCATTTGTACTGAGTGTCACACGGCGGGGGGGAGGGGAGGGGAGGGTGTTCTGTCATGTGGGGATCCTATCCCAGGGGGGACACATGATGGACAAGGGGGTCCATTCCTGGGGGATGGCAGCTCCAGAGGGGTGGTCCAGATTTCTCCATTCTTGCTCGTCCCCTGCAGGATGTGAGCCTGCAAGAGCAGCTGGGGAATGGAGACCCGGGGCAGGAAGGATCTCTCAAACTCCTGATCCTTGAAGCCAGTGGCCATCCAAGGGTGGGGCCCAGCCATGGTGTTATGGATAGGAACAAGGCCAAACTTTATCCGGAGAAAGAGGTTCTCGTTTATTAAAATACCTACAAGGAACGGAGTGCCCAAGATAAGCCCAGGCACCCACACAGCAAGCTAAAAACTAAAACAGCGCCCTCACCCCACATGCACCAGATTCTCCCAAACAACAGATATCCCAAAAGAAGAAAAGCCCCAACCCACATGAACTCCCCACATTTATAGTCCCCCTCGAGTCCAGGATTGGTGCATTTTGGATCCTCATGATGATTGGTCCATTTCCAGGCTTCTCATTGGTCTTTACCGCCATTCATTCTGGACCAATCATTTCTGCAGGACTTCGAATGATTGGTCAGATGTTTCATCCAATCTCTCTTCGACCTTGCCTTGCCCCATCAGACCCTTGTTTCACCCTACCCTGGACCCTTCTAGCACATTCTAATAAGCCCTCCCCCCTTTAACATAATACAAAAAATATAATTAATACAATATAATTGAACTATATCCTATTTTAACTTAACTTTTACCTATAACAATGGCCCAGCCCCACTGCACAGGGATGGCCATTGCCCAGCCCTGCTCTGCCCAGCCCCAGGTGGCAGCCAGCACCTGAGGGTCCCCCCTGTCCCCTGGGCTTTGATTCTGGCAGCTTTAGAGCTGCTGCAGAGGTGAGAATTCTGTGGGGGGAAAAAGGCCTGCCTGTGTTTTGCTCAGCTCTGCAAGAAGCACAAAACCCAAAGGGAGCTCAAGCAGTGTCTCTGCAAGGGCATTTGATGATTTTCAGAGCAGGGCTGGCTGGAAACCCCCCCTGCAGGGGCAGCTGTGAGGGAACCAGTCCGGAAATGCAGCAATTGATCATTTAATCCCTGTCTCCAAGGGACTAAGAGAGCCCGATAACTACTGCAAATGCCACAACAATCTGCTCAAAAACCTGACTTGGTCCTCCTTCTTGAACAAAACCTGCAGCCCTTTGGAATGTCTTGGAAAGAAAGTTTGGGTTCTGGCTCGGCTGCCAGATAAGTGGGAAATGTAGGAAATATTGAGCAGTGGCTCTGCCCTATGGCTGTGAAGGGGCTGTGGGGAGTGACCCTGTCTGGATTCCAGGTGTTCCCAAAGCTGCTCCATCCCTGCCCGCCTCACCTGCACAGGGCACAGGGAATAGACAGGGCTCTGCCTCATACCAGCTGCACCCCTTTCAGGGTACCCCTCCACTTCCCGGAGCTGTGGGGGTCTTACCCCGGCAACGCTCGGTCCCGACACATCGCGACAGTGGCTTTGGACGCTGCCACAGTCAGTTCGGACTCCCTGTGACAGTCCCAGCACTTGCAGCGCGATGGCAGCTGGGCCCTTCCCGGTGCTCCGGGACCACCATTGCGGTCCCTCCTTTCCACAGACCCCACCGCAGGGTCTCTGCTCCCCCCTGTCCCGGGGTCTCCCCTCCGCCGTTTCGCTCCCTCCATGCTCGGGGCTCCCCAGTGGGGTCCCGGTCCCTCCATCCCGGCCCCTCCCACCCGCTGCCCCCCGGACCCTCCGGCCGCGCCCCCTGACAACCCTGGCAGAGGCTGCCGAGCTCCTGCAGGATGAGACGTTCCTGGGGCAGTGCCGGCTGAGCGGGGCCCGGCTCCCTCACACCGTCCTTGCCCACAGCACTCGGGCTCCAGCAGCCCTGGGTTGCTCCCTCGGGATGTGCTGACCACTCCTGGAGCGCTGCCCTTTGTCAGGAATGAGCCCAGGAGCACCTGAATCATCCCCAAGGCCTGGGCCGGGACCTCCTGTGAGGCTGCGCCTGAGCCCTGAGGGGTTTGGGAGCCCGATGGGTGTCACTGCTCTGTCCCAAAATCTGGGAAGAGCAGGAATGGCAAGTGATGCCCCACCATGGCCCGGCCCAGCCTCTCCTGAGTGCCCTGCAGAATTCCCAGTGCTTCTGCTCCAGCTGCATGGCCAGGTGCTGTTCCCGTGGGCCACCTGCTCCAGCCGCTCCTGCCTCAGCCATGGGATCCCAAAATCCCCAGGAGAGGCAGCAGAGCTGTGTGTTTGTGCACAGGGATGCTTCAGGAGAATGGCTAAACTATAGGAATCCCGTCCCTAATTACAACAACTCTCTAAGTGTCTGCAGCTCCCAGAGCATAACAGGGGTATTGACCGAAACAGATCCAATTTTGCCCCATTTTGTCGTCCCAAGGCAATGCTCCCATTTCGGGCTTTCCCTGTGCTCCAGCTGCAGCTGCAGAGCACTCGGGGCTGTTGATCTGCACTCCTTCTCCTCCTTCAGCTGGGGCTACTGTGTGGGGATCAGCAGTGGCCAAGGAAGAGCAGGAAGTCCAAATGAGCTCTGGCAGAGCCAGCACCGAGCACCAGCCTTTCTCGATGTCCCAGGGCAATTCAACAATCCCAGAGATGCTCTACCAGGGCTGAAAAAGGAAAAAGGAGTGAAAGGGTCAGGGTTTGCAGGAATTGTGGCACCAAGCCACCAGAGGTGCTGCTGTGGACCCGAGAACTACCTGGGGTCAGGTGCTGCCTTCCTTGCATTTGGGATCATGGAGAACTGTTGTGGGTGTTGCGCAGGGCATGTGCCTGGCCCCGGGACACTGTTACACTGCCAGTGGGCACTGGGATCCAACCTGCTGCCTTGGCAGCTTCTGCCTTCTGCCAGTGGTGGTGCCAGGACCAATTGGTGCCCGTGAGTTTGCAAAAGGAGCGATTTTCCCCTCCTCCCTCCCGTCCGAGGCCCCCACGGCCCCTGAGGGGATGGAGCTGGACCGGGGCACCCCCTGCTGGCCGGGTGTGCTCCCTGCAGCGCCCCCTGCTGACCAGGATATAACTGCCACAAAAACTAACAGCGCTGAGTGGGAGGGAAAGTTGTGGGTTTGTGTTGTTTGTTCTGTTCTGGTTTATAAATTTCCTAGTAAAGAGCTGTTATTCTTTTTCCTACACTTTGGCCTAGGAGCCTCATAGTTTTTGAAATTGCAAAACAATTTTGACATGGGTCTTCTTTCCATTCCAGGAATGTTCCCACTTTCCTTGGATGATAGTTCTCATTTAAATGAGTTGCCAACTCCCAGGTTCCAGTGTGCATGTGATAGACACCCTAAAGAAGTTATGGTCAAGGACTTGGCCGCCTGATGCTTTGTCTTCTAAGCCAGATGGGTCACTAAGAGCCCTCTCCCCAAGTGGCACTTCTGGTCCCGCGGCCACTCAAGAGCTGGCTTTGTCAGAGTGTCACACTGTCCCCAGTGTGCCATGGCTGACAGATGATGGACAGACCCTGAGGGCCCTGTCTCACCAAAAGCAAAGCCTGACCCACTCCTGCCACACACAGGTGCTCCAAAATGTCTCCAGACTTCAAATTTTTCCTGTCTCTGACACCCTGCCCTGTGCCATGCCCTGATTCCAACTGCCCTGGGAAAGGGGAAGCTCTGGAACCCCCACAGGGCCTTTGTGACATCCTGGTTTGGGAACACAGCTGAGGAGGGGTTTGGGACAGGGGACAAGAGAATCCAGAACCTCCTCAAGGCCACTTTGGCCATCAGAGTGAGGAAGGTCCAGAGCCCTGCCAGGTTCATCTGGTGGAGGAAACGTGCAGGGGGAAATGTCAGGGATTTGTTCCTTATTGGGAGCTTTCCCTGGAAATCGTTCCTTGTGTGACAATTTGAACTCTGAACCTCGTTACTATTTCTGTTGGTTTTATTCTCTCTCGTTGCTGTTTCAGGAAATTGTTCTTCTCTCAGCCCTTTGGAATCTTTGTACCTTCATGGGGAGGGAGTCAGGCAGTTTTTAGTGGCAGCACACACACACGAGTGGGTGCCCATGGGTGGGGAACCCCAGTGCCCCCCAGTTCCCCCCAGTGTCACAGCACATTCCTGTAGATGTCACCAGGTTCCCGCGGTCGCCCCTGGGGTCCCCGCAGCTCCGTGTAGGTCACCTGGGGATCCTGTAGGGTGATGGCATGGGGGGACGCTGCAAAAGACACGGGCTGTGGGATCTGGGTGGGGTGACACTCGTGTGTGACGTGTCCCTCTGCTCGTGTCCCCCCTGTACTCACCCCCTGCCCTCTTGGTGACCACGACGTGGGTGTACAGCACCTCCCCCTCCTCTGGAGGGGCTGGTGGATCTGGGTGGGCCCTGAGGGAATAAAAAGGATGTAGGGGAGGGAATGGGAGGTCTTGAGTATTGGGGTGAAATGGGAGAGTGTGGTTTGAGTCCCCCACTCACCTTTCCTGTTTCTTCCTGGCAGCTGCAGAGGAAAGAGGAGAGGGGTGACTGTGGGGTCCCCAGGGCCCTGACCCATCTCAGGATTCCTGAACTCCCATGGGACCCTCAGTCTTCCACAGGTCCTCCAAGAATCCCTAGAGCACCCCAGAATTCATGAACATCCTCAGTTCCCCGAATCAATTCAAACTCAAAAATCCAAAGCCCATCAGGGACAGAGACCCTCCCCACAAACACTCCCCAGGGCCCCTGAAAAAACCCCCAACATCCCTTCAGGACCCTCCAGAATCTCCCAAGCTCTGCAGCATCCCCAGCACACATCACAACTCTGGGATTGTGGATGCCACCGTATCATTGACCAATTCTGGGGACCTTTACAATTCCCTGGCACCACCATTCCCCCTGTGTCACCCACCCACACAGTGCCACCGGTGCCAGGTCACAATGACCCCCATGAGCAGGAGCAGAAACAAAAGGGCCCCTCCGGCCCCTGCAGCCACTGCAAGAACAGAGGGGGACACATCAGGGTCACCCATCACCTCAGGGGTCCTACACACCCTGGTGACCCTGTGTGACCCCACCTGTGTCCCTGTGTGTCGCAGTCTCCGGCGGTGTCACCTCCAGGACACCAGGTGTGATGGTGGCATTGTCCACAGGCACTGCAAGGACACAGACAGGGCTGATGCCACAAGGAGGGGCTGGCAGCCAGGAATGGGATAATAGGGAAAGGGGGATGGGTGTGGTGGGGGATGTCAGGGATGGTGTCACACCATGGAGGAGCGAGGGGACACAAGGAGTGATGGCAGGACCTGGTAAAGGTGTCTGGGGGACATGGAGGTGCCCAGGCAGGGCACTCAAGGAGGCTATGGGGGCTCCCTGTGCCCAGTCCTGCACTCTCAGCGCACCACAACGTGGAGCCGGGTGATGTTCTTCCACACGGCCCCAGCCTCGGAGCGCACCTGGCAGCTGTAATTCCCCGAGTGGGAGACCCCCACGTTGAGCACCAGCATCTGCAGGGACCCCTGCAGGCCTCTCACCACCTGCCCATCCTGATAGAACACGTGCAGGAGGGGGGCTTGGGGCCGCAGGGAACTGGAGGTGCTGAGGCAGCTGAGAGTCAGGAGGGGACCACTGAGAGGGGTTGGGAGGACCCTCCAGGGCAGGAGAGGGGAGGGGGATTGATGATCCTGAGTGCCTGGGGAGGGGCTCTGGGGGTGTCGGGGTGGGGGATGTGGGGTGCTCACCCTGAACTGTCACTGTCACTGGTGCTGACTCCTGCCACCTCCAGGGATTCACCCAGCCCTTGCAGTGATAGCTGCCACTGTGGTTCAGCTGCGGAGGGGACAGGGACAGCTCAGTCCCATTGGAGACCATCCACAGTTCCTTCTCCTCATGATAGAAGGACATTGAGGTGATTGGGTTGTTTCGCCAGCCCCGGCAGCGCAGTGTCACCGTGTCCCCCTCCAGCAGTGTCCGTGCTGGCACCTGCAGCACCAGCCAGTCTGGGGGACAGAGGGGTCCTGTCACACTTGATGGCACTGGGACGCCCCCATTAGGTCACACAGGGGACCCCAGGTCCCACATGTTTTTCCCCACACTGGGAAGCTCTGCGATGTCCTCAGGGCAGGGGACGGGCTCTGGTAACTCCAGGAGGTGACCCATGGAGTGGTGCCCATCCAGGGCCCTCGGGGTCCCCGTGGGTGCTGGGCTGGAGACACCCAAACACCCTCACCATCTGAGATGTTCACAGGGGGGCTGAGTGCACTGCCGGGTCTGTCACAAGTGTAGGTGCCACTCAGGGTGACAGTGAAACGGTCGAGTCCTGGTTCCCACCAGCGCTTCCCCTTCTTGTACCAGGTGGTGGCACTGGCAGTCCCTGAGCCATGGCAGGTCAGTGTCATCCGGTCCCACAGCACAGGTGGTGTCCAGGGGGGCTCCACGAGGATCTTGGTGTTCTGAGTGCCTGTGGGTGACAGGGGACACCAGCCTGCCAGGGCCAGTGCAGGGCTCGGGACAGTGGGATGGGACCATGGCATCCCCCGAGGACTCACCAGCAAGGCCAAGGGTCTGGGCTGGAAGGGAGAAGGGACAAGGCTCATTGGGAGTGGCACTGCAGAGACAGCAGCATGGGGAACCTGGCCATGGGGGCTGCCCCTGAAAGGTCTCAGTGGGGGCACTGGTGTGGCACAGATGTCTCAAGGACAGGGACACAGCAGCCAACCCATACTAAGGCATGGTTTGCCCATGCTCACAAACGTTATCCCAACCAGCGCCACAGCCACACACCCATGGCCTTGTGCCCATGGTCCAATTCCATTGGCACCTGTCCCATGGTAAAAACACATGGTACTTGTCCCCTTGTCCCTGCCCCTGCATGCCTGTCCCTGTCGCTGTCCCCGCAGCTGCCCCAGCCCCAAGGGTCCTTCTGCCACATCCTTGTCCTCACAACTCCATCCTCCTCTCCCTGTCCTCACATCTCGGTTCCACTCTTCCTGTTGCTGTTTGGCCACCCCACAACTCTGGTCATATTGGTCTCCATGCTCTGCTGGCATTGGGGACCTCAGGGGACCTCACAGCCCCCCTGTGCCCCCTCCCCTCCCCATCCCAGGGTGTCAGGCCCATGCCCGGGCACTCACCCCACAGGAGCAGCGCCACCTTCCCGACCATCCCGGTGTCCCCAGCCATGTGCACTGGCTGTCACTCGCTGCTGTGGCCACCGATCCCCTGGCTGGCAGCTCTTCAGATGAAGGGGAAGGAAGCGAGGTCACGTCTGTCCTCACGTGTAGGTGGCCCTTGGTGGGGGCAGGGTTGCCAGAAGCTGGGGAAAGGATGGGGACATGATGGGATAGTCGGGGGACATGGTGGGGATGGTGCTGCCAGGAGTAGGGGTCTCAGGAATGAGGGGAACCAAGGATGGGTGTCCAGGAGAATGGGGGTCCAGGGGAATTGTGTTCTCCATGCCTGGGGACATTCAGGGATGGGGGTGCTGTGGGAACATGGTTCCCAGGGATTTGGGGTCATGGCATGTGGGTGCCAGGGTTGGGAGTGCAGGGGGAAAAAGAGGACCTTCGGGAATAGGGGTTGTGGGGGAAGAAGCAGCCCGTGGGATGGGATCAAGGCAATGGTGATGCTGGGCAATGGCAGTCCTGGGATAGGTGTGCCCAGGGAGAAGAGACCAAGGCAATGGGGGTCCCAAGTTGAGTTCCCAGGAGAATGGGGTGCCAGGGATGGGCAGTGGCTGGGTGGGCACAGGGGTCACAGCTCCTTCATGGGATGCCTCAGATTTTGGGATGACCCAGAGCCCAGCACAGTCCCCAGACTAGGGCACCCCAGGGCTGCCCTGGGAGTCTCTGTGTCCCTGCCCCACACACCCCTGGGTAAGGTCCCCCCATTTCCTGAGTCAGCCATCCCATGAAACACTGGATGCCCAATTGCTTGACACAAAATTACACATCCATAGAATAAAAGCAAAAATGTTTCCCACACCATTATTTTCCCAATAAAGAACAAACTCAGCAAAAATAAAACTGACAAGGTATAAAACGCTCTGGTTTAGAGAATCCATTACTTTCCCGACCAATCTAGCACAATATACACAAAAATAAATCCCAAAAAAATGAGACTTTCTTGTTCCCTTTAGGAGCCCATTGGTACATCCCACAGCAGTATTTGCTTGTGGATAGCACAGAGTGTGGAATCTCCCTGAGTGTCCAACAGCCCCATGGGATTGTTCCCTGCCTGCTTGGCAGTAACCCAGCCTTGAAGGAAGCTTTTTCTTGGGGCCACATTTAGGAACTCTTCCCATTTTTCTCATTCCCACACTGAAACTTGACTGAATTCCCATGGAGGAAGGGAGAAAGGGAGGCACTGTCCATCCTTGGACAGTGCACAGCAATCTGTGGAAATGCCCGTGTGTGCATCAGGGTCTGATTCCCTGGTAAATCCACTCCAGCCTGCCCTGAATTCCCCTGCCTGGGCACTCCCTGCTCCTGCTGTGACACCCCTGTTCCCCAGCCACTCATGAGCAGCCCCTGCTCAATATTTCCACACTTTTCCCTCTCTTCTGGTGTGCACATCCAGAATGCAAACATTCTCTCTGGGAGTTTCCCTCAAGAAAGAGGGTCCAGGTCAGGTTGTTGAGCAGATTGTTGTTGAATTTGTAGAAGTTTTATGGTTTTCTCAGTCCTTTGGGTAAAGGCACAAAATGATCAATTGCTGCATTTCTAGACTGGTTCCCTCACAGCTGCCCTTGCAGAGGGGATTTCCAGCCAGCCCTGCTCTGAAAACCATCAAAGACCCTCACAGAGCCACTGCTTGGGCTCCCTTTGGGCTTTGTGCTTCTTGCAGGGCTGAGCAAACCACAGGCAGGCCTTTTTCCCCCACAGAATTCTCACCTCTGCAGCAGCTCTAAAGCTGCCAGAATCAAAGCCAAGGGGACAGGGGGGACCCTCAGGTGCTGGCTGCCATCTGGGGCTGGCCAGAGCAGGGCTGGGCAATGGCCATCCCTGTGCAGTGGGACTGGGCCATGGCTGGGCCCCACCCTTGCATTGACAGGGGTCCCCAGGATGTGCCACCCCTGGGACAGGCACCGGCCAGGAATGTGCAGGGACATTTCTGGAACTGTTCCCCTCTGGGATAGGACCCCCCATGCCAGGATGTGTCACCCCCTGGGGACAGGATCCTCCCAGGACAGGACCCCCCTGGATGTGCCTCCCCAGGACAGAACCCCCTCCCTTTCCCATCTGACTGTCAGCACAAACAGCCTCTTCCTTCCTGTTCAGGAAAAGAAAAGTGAAAAGGTTGAGGGGGCACAGCCCAACACCTCCTTCCCCCACAGTCTCCCCCCCCTTCCCATCCTGCTCCCCATTTTCCCCCTGCCCTGGCTCCCCCCAATCCATTCCCTGCTCAGGTGCTCTCCAGGACTGCTTATCCAGGAACCAGGAGTGAGGGGAACTGGCTCAAAGTGAGAAAAATAAGGAAAAAAAAGAAATAAAGAGTGGAAAATTTCAAGGGCAGGGGAGGGCACAGAGGTAGATCTATCCAGGACCCCCATGTGATGCCTACCAAGGAAATGAGCACCCCAGGGGGACAGTGTTTGGCCCTTAGTCACCCCAAAATCTGAGACACCCAGGGAAGGAGCTGAGATCCCTGTGTCCATCGAGCAACTGCCCATTCCTGGAACCTCCGTTCCTGGAACCCAACCATGCGACCCCCATGCTGTATGTCCCACCTTGCCTGAGTGCCCCCCACCCTGGGCTTCCCACAGCCTGTTCCCTGCTCCAGATGCCCCCAAGGATCATCAAGTCACGAACTGGGGGGATGTGAAATTGAGGGGTAAAATGATGGAAATGGAATAAAGAGAGGGAAAAATCACAGGAGGCTGGGGGACACAGACCCAGAGCAGCTCAGAATCTGTCTGGCGTGACACCCTGGACATCAGCCAGTGGCCTCAAGGATTGCTGGAAGGAGTCCCTGGGGAGTCTTGCTCCGGAATGGCCCTGGGGGCTCCTGAATGCTCCCTGCAGGGGCTGCAGGTTTTTCAAAGGACTTTGGGTTTGGCTTTTGCCTTGGAGTCTCTGAGAGGTTTGTGCAATCATGGCCTCCAATTCTCTGCTGTAATTAGTCCCTGGAGAGGCTTTGTCAGTAACAACACTCAGTGGGGCTCATTAATACTTCAGGGTATTTCAGGTTTTTTAAGGTATTTGGTTTTTCCCTTTTGATGCAGACTCTGTGAGAGGTTTGTGCATTCATGGCCCCAGTTATCTTCTTTAATGTGTCCCTTGAGAGCTTTGTACTGACACTCAGTGGGGCTCATTAATGTTTTGAGATACTCAAGGTTTTTAAGGTACTTTATGGATTTAAGACTACTTCTAGGTACTTTTAAGGTGTTTCCTTCCCACACTGAGTCTCTGAGAGGTTTTTGTGCCATCCTGGCCTCCAGTTCTGTCCTCCAAGGAGTCCATGATGAGCCTCTGTTGGGTATCTTCCTCCCTTCTGTTTTACAACAAAGATGAAACTGAAAGAATTTTGTGAGACTTTCTAAAAGCATCCAAGCAAACATGGGACAATTAACCATTCAGCAATCACTATGAGAATGAATAGTCCTGTTTCAGCTAGACCTTATCCAACACTTTAGTCCCTTGGATTGGAAGAGTTTATTGAACCACTCTTTGTTTTCCATGTGAAGGTTCTTGAACCCTTCCTTCAGTACCTGAATGCTCCTGTGGATTGACTCTCTGTGGCTGGAAAGGTTCATGCAACACCTGCCCTCAGAGTCCACACCGCCATGCCCATGTGCCCAGAGTAAAAACTCTATAGCTGTTCTGCAAGGTGGCCTGTGTGATGGTCTCTGTGTCTGAGAGCAGGCCACTCAATGTGAGGGAGGTAGCATTGGTTTGCTTACTTAACAGGCACCCGAGATGGTCTAATTGTCCTAAAGCTTTAGCTGCAGCCACGCAAGGTAGTCCAAATTGAGGGTGCTACCATCCGATACCTGCATTAAAGCTTTTAAAGTCATCTGTTTGATATCATCCAACACTTCTCTGGGAATACCTGCTGCTTGATCATCTGGTAGGTTGTGTTGTCCTTCTCCAGCTGGATGGTTGATTGTCAATTCTGCCCTTGCCTCATTTTTAGCATTGTCTGCTATTACTTGATTTAGTTATCATTTCCATCCCCTTTCCCACAGGGTGCATTCTGTAGGTGACATCAACATGCTCATAATATATTTTAAATCATAGGCAGTTAAGACATGTGCTGTAAACATTGCCCTCATTAGGCCATTAAAACAAGGTAAGTCCTTCCTATGGCCTTTAGCTGCCCTACACAGCTCCTTGATTTCCCCGTAAACCAATGGCTGATACCTGGGATTTTTCCCCCTTCTTTCATAACATACAAGGGCAACGAGGAGTTTCAAGGCTATTTTCCAGTGTTCTCCCTTAACTGGAGGCATGGCCCAGGGTGGAGAGGATGATTGACATTGGGGGCATATCCTGCAGTTTTTGGGGTGGAGTCTGGAGTTTCGTTCAGAGTGGAAGAGAAGGTTGTGGCAGCAGGAAGTGAAGGAACCAAGATGGAGGTAGGGCGTTCAGGCTCTGGATCATCTGGAAAATTTTTAATTCACTATTGATTTTAATTTGTTCTTTGAAGATATTTGGTCATGATCAGTGAGAATTAACTTAAAGCATCCATATACATGCCTTTCTACTTTGGGCATCCGGTTGCTTATTTTTCTCTTTCTCTGCCTTAGGTGGAACCGCCACAGGAACACCCCAAATGGGTTATGAGATGCGGATGTGTATTGTAAAAACACAGTAGCAAAATGGGCAATAATTGTCCTGCGTTTCCCCAAATCCACCTGCAATCCTACGCAGGTGAAACTGTCATTGTCTCTGCGAATCCTCGCCGAGGTTCCTCAAAGCAATGATGCATCTGCCGGCACAGCACAATCCAAAATCCTGTGTAGTGCTGGCCTATCCATCAGCTAACCCCAGCTGACATGACTGAATGTCAGGGTCCCTGTTCGGGTGCCAAAGATTGCAATGAGGGTGGCTGTGACAAACCTTTTGGGTTCCCCAACTTCAGGGCAAGGGTGGCAAAAAATGGAAAGAAGAAGATGCTGGGGAAGATGAAACAGGAAAGCCTTATAAATATGATTGCCTGGCAAAAGATTGTGAAAATATGAAAACTATAAGTGAGATTTAAATGAAAGCAATCTTTGAGACACCTTAGTTACTGAACAACTGGAAAACAATGGTATGGCTGGCTGAAGGTAATCCCCTTTTGATGAAACAATACCCTTTGCTTGCAGACAGGTCCAAGCATCAGAGCAGACTCTAGTAAATTGGCAGAAGGGGTCCAAAAGTAGCTTTTAGGGTTTAAAATGTAACACAGTATGGAAATGTAATAATTCTTATAGGCTGTATGTAAATGCTATGAGATTTGTATATTGTACTAGATTGGTTAGTGAATACTAGAATATGCAGCACAGAAGAAGATTTATTGTATTGTAATGGGAACTATCCTCCTCTTTCAGGCATCCATTTTGGGCGTCTCTTTCAAGCTCTTCTTCTGGATCTGCTCTGAGCTGTAGCTGGCAGTTCCAAATAAGGCTCCTGCACCCACACCCTTTGCAATAAACCACAAGTTCCAAGACCTGGCTTCAGAGATCTCTCGTCTCTATCCATCCCAACCATCCTAAGCCCCGATGCTCCTACAAGCAGGATCAATGGAGTTGCCCTGTCACAGACGTCTTTTGTGAAAAATCCTTTCTTTAGGATTTTTCCTTCTGGGAAGCTGAGGACCCAGAAAGGGAATGTAAACAACTGTTATCTGCTGCTGTGGAATGCAACAGGGGCACCTGTGATTTGCCCATGTTGCATGTTTACAATTAAGGGCCAATCAAAGGCCAAGCTCTCTCTGGGACAGAATCAGAGAGAGCTCCTTTGTTTATTCATTCGTTTTCTATTCTTAGCTTAGCAGCTTCTGAGACTTTTCCCTCTATTCCTATTAGCACAGTCATAATGTAATGTATAGCATAAATTAATAAATCCAGCCTTCTGAACATGAGGTCAAGATTCTCACCTCTCTCTTCACCCCTGAAACCCTTGCAAGCCCGGCAACATTGCCCAAAAAGAACTTTCGTAACAGGGTGAAAAACAATAAACATGGAGAAGTCGAGCATGTAAGAGGGGCGGGACTCAAAGACCCGAGATAAAGGCGAAGTAACAATATATTACCTCGAGGGTAGAACACTCTAGAACAATAACCCTATAGGGGAAACAAGTAACCAATAGGGGAGGAGAACTTGGACAACTTAGCAAAACAATGCTAAAAGCTCATAGGGGAACTCTCAAGCTCACCCTAAGTTAAACTAATGATTCCCAGGGCTTGAAACTCACACCCAGTTTTTCCAGGGTAAAATCTGGCTGACTCTGAGTTACAGCTGGGCCAATTCCCACACCGCTGCTTTGCTCTGGTCCCTTGGGACCATGTGGCCAAACAGAGCCACAATGATGTCATTGGTTCCACGAGGCTCCACATTTTCACAATGGTCTCTTGGATCCATGGTGAACTGCAGTGTCACAATGGCTCCTTCATTTCACAAGGCTCCCAAGTGTCCCATTGGTCTCCATAGGAAGGAAACCATGGAGCCCCAGTGTTTCAGGAGCTGATGAACAGCAACCACCAGAGGCCAATGCAAGCCTGACCTTTCTGTCTTGGCAGGTTTGCTTGCAGCAACTTTTGGATATTTGAAATCATGAATACAGAGTACTAATTTAAAACATTTGTGCCTGGAGAAGAGGGATGTTTCTTTTTCTTTCATAAAAAGAAAAGCAGAAATCCCTTTCCAGTGTTTGGAAAAAAAGTGAGGGCTGCCCCTCAGGAGAAAAAGACCATTCAGACTTGTCTGTCCTGGCAACTTTTGTCTGGGAGCAATCCTTTAACACAGAAATTTGGAGGTGGAATCCTAATTTTGGACATGGATACCTGGAAAAAATGGACAGTTCTTTTTCATTAAAAGAAGAGCCCAGAGCCCCAGTGTTTCAGGGGCAGATGGGAGTGGCCTTCCACCTTCCAAGGTCAGCCAGACCTGTCAGATGACCCCTGGGAGGCCAAGGCAGCCACACCTATTTCATGTTCGCTTGATTACACAGGGCCCTGCAGTGTCACAATGGCTCCTTGCTTCCATGAGGCCTTGCAGTGCCACTGTGGTTCTCTGACTTCCATGATGCCCTCAGGTGTCATAATGGCCCCTTGATTACACAAGTCCTTTTGGATCCTAATGGTCTCCATGGTTCCACAAGGTCCCATAGTGCCATAATGGTCTATTGGTTCCATGAAGCCTCGCTGTGTCCAATGAGACCTTGGTTCCATTGGGGCCTAGCAGTGCAACAATGATTCCCTTGGTTCCACAAGTTCCTATAGTGTCACAATGGCCCCCTTCCCTCCATGAGGCCCTGCAGGGTCACAATGGTCTACATTAATCCATGGGGCCTTGCAATGCCACAATACTCCGCATGGATCCACGGCGCCCGGCAGGATCACAATGGCCCTTTGGCTCCACAAGGCCCTGAAATGCAGCAATGGCCTCTTTAGTTCCACAAAGCCCTGCTGCTTCACAGTGGCCCCTTGGGACCATGCAGCCCAACAGAGTCAGAAAGATGTTCTTGGTTCCAAGAGAACAGAAAGATGTTCTTGGTTCCACGAGGCCCCACAGTGTCATAGCGGCCCCTTGGATCCATGGTACCCTGCAGTGTCACAATATTCCCCTGGTTCCAAAAGTTCCTACAGTGTAACAGGTTCCACAAGGGCCTGCAGTGTCACCATGGCCCAGCAGTGTCACAATGGTCTCCACAGAAAGGAAACAAGTGAGCCCCAGTGGTGCAGGGGCAGATGAGAAGCAGCCACCAGAGGCCAAGTCTAGCCAGACTTGACTGTATGGGCAGATTTTGTCTGGGAGTAACCCTTGGATATAGAGAATTTTAGACACAGAATCCCAGTTTTGGCTATGTGCGACTAGACAAGACAGTCTTTTTTCCATAGGAATAAAACACGGAGCTCCAGTGCCTTACGGTCAGATGGGAAGTGGCACTTTACATGTCAGATTCAGTGGGACATGTCAGACAGCCCACATGAGGCCAAACCAGGGAGACCTGTTCCATGTTCCATTGATTTCATCGGTCCTAACACTGTCATAATGGTCTCCTTGATTCCATGAGGTCTGGCAATGTCACAATGGCTACTTGGTTTCATGAGCCCCAACTGAGTCACAAGGATCCATTGGCCCCCCGCAGACCTGCTGTGAAACAATGGCTCCTTGTTTCTATTTAAATCAATCACAATCAAACCATAGTTTGATCAATGATCCTTGCTTCCATAGGGCCCATGATTTGCACAATGGTCTCTTTGATTCCATGATTCCTGGATTCCACAGTCTCACCAGAGTTTCCTTGGATCTCCATTGTCACAACTGACCCATGGTTCCATGAGGTTCTATCGTGTCACCATGGTCGCTGTCAGAGGCTGGATGAGATCAATGTCCCAAGACACCTTGGGATGCTCGGAATTCCCGTGTGGGGCCAGGGCCAGGTCAGGCCTTGGTTTGTGGTTGGACAGAGCCCCGCCCCCAGCCCTGGTCTGGCAGAGCTGTCAATCACACAGCAGGGGGTGATGTTAACCCAGCTCTGATTAGCCCAGCTGTTAATCAATCAATCATACACTAGCAGCTGGTGCTACCCTGACTCTGATTGGACAAACAACTGGCAGTCCCACCCCAGGGACGGGCCCATAAAGGCCCAGGAGGTTAAAGCCAGAGCACAAGGCCAGCGCAGGGTCTGGATCCTGCCTTCTTCTGGGATTCCTCTGTTAGCGATTCTGGAACCCCAGCAGTTGGTACCTATGTGCATTTCTTTCTATGCATCTTCTGTCTTTCTGTTGTTGTCTATTTCTTTTCCTTTGAGTCCTACTTACCTGGAACATGTTTTGGGTAACTTCACATGTGAAGTGTTAAAGGATTTTAGGTTAAATGTATGGGAATCCAAGGCACAGGGAATATTTCTCTGTCTGCTCTGAGGGGTCCTGACCTGTGGGATCTCAGCACCTCAGGATGAAGGTGCAGAGTGACCGAGACCACCCTTGGGGGGCTCGAGAGTCCTGGAATGTTGCCAGAAGTGTCTGGTGGCTGGACTTTGTTCCTACACAGGAGATGACACCTGTATGAGGACTGGGAGGATTTTACTGGGTGAATGGTGAAGGGATAAGTTAGTTAGAGTATAAAACACAGGGTTTAGGATTTCTGTACAGGATGTCTAGAGAAGTAAGATGGAGGAATTGGGGCGTGTCCTGTCCTTCTTCTTCTTCTTCTTGGCCTCCATCTTCTGTGGTGATGGTGGCACTTTGGGATTGGTCTTTACTAGAAGTGCACCGGTTAATAAGGGTAGAAGGTATTGGGGAAAAATTATAAATATTGTATATGTAACTTCGGGTATAAAGACAAGTGACCGCCCCGGGGGCTCTCAGTGTGCCCATGGCTGACTTGCTGTGCAGACCTCTGTCGGGCTGAAAGAAAATCTTTTAGATAAACAATTAATAAACACCGAGACCGAAACAAGATCAGAAGTCTCTCCTCATCCTTTGAAGCGCCGGGCTGTCCAAGGCCACTCTGGGCCTTTCCAGGCCACCTAAACAGCCGAGAAACCGACACTGACCCCCAGAGAAACACTGCCTTTCACATTTGCCCATGGAGAGGACTTCCAATACTTTGAGACAGATTACAATTTACCAAAGTGTGAAAAAGATTAGAGGGCGGTATACTGTGTCCCTTGGTGAGTTTTTAGGTTTTGGAATTTTTAGTATGGTGTAGATAGGAAGCCAGATTGAGGATTTGGGGTGTAGTCGCTTTCTTCTTCATCCACTCCATTTTCTACAGTGTTGGTTGTACAGGGGCATTGGTCAAGGAAAGCACAGTGCAGAGGTTATGTGGACAGTCAAGGGATGATTTATTGGTCAATAAGTAGAAATAATGTACATTTTAAGAGTTTATTGGATGAGACAACTTTGAAAG
Source organism: Melospiza georgiana (assembly GCF_028018845.1). Taxonomy (NCBI): domain Eukaryota; kingdom Metazoa; phylum Chordata; class Aves; order Passeriformes; family Passerellidae; genus Melospiza; species Melospiza georgiana. The sequence continues at coordinate 2,275,830 of NC_080452.1, forward strand.
ACCTTGAAACCATACATTTCAGGGCCATTTTACAGGGCTTTTCTGGCGTGCTGAGCCTGGTGTGGACAGCATGCAAAACTTTAGATAAGATAACAATAAACAAGAAACTGAAGACTGAAAAAGTCCCATGCATCTCTTTTATCTGGCACAGAGCTGCTGTAGGAGGGTTTCCCCACTCCAGGGAGCCCCCAGGAAGGCCCAACATAAAACAAATATCAACAACAGGGGCACGACAATGTCTGAAATAAGTAGGCTTATTTCCATAAAGTTGTTTACTGAAGAGTGTTGTGTTAATTTGCCGATCTTGTGGAATGTGTTGATTAAATGACCAATGAGGTCCACCTGTAGCAAACCAAAGCATAAAAGAAGAGGATTGAATAAAGTTTTAGCCCTTAGCCTTCTGATCTGAGTTTGTGTCATCTCTGACACAGTGGTGACATTTGGGGATCTATGGGAGTTACTGGGGATCCTTACTGTATTATGTGACCCAACAGGAAATTCTGTAATAAATTTTGCCTGAAGCTCCCACTGTGCCCATGACAGGAACCCCTGGAATGGCCCTACGAATGTGGGGAATGTGGGAATAGCTTCAGACAGAAATCCCTCTTGATCTGCCACCAGAAGATCCACACTGAGGAAAGGCCCTACAAGTGTCCCCAGTGTCAGAAGAAGTTTCGGACCAGGTCCAATCTCCTCCAGCACCAGTGGATTCACTCAGAGGAGAGGCCCTTCCACTATCCTGAGTGTGGGAAGGGCTTCAAGTGCAACTCCAATGTCATCACCCACCAACACATCCACACCGGGGAGAGGCCCTACGAGTGTCCCCAGTGTCAGAAGAGATTCACCCAGAGCTCTCACTTGACCAGACACCAAGGGAGGCACCAGTAAGGAAAGGCCTCCAATGCCCGAAGTGCAGGAGAATTTTGTGCACTGCCCCAACTCCAGTCATTGCAATATCCATGTTGGGAAGACCCCTGATGATCCATGTTCCCCATGATCCATGCTGGGAAGACACCTGTACTTTTCCTGTCCCTGCCAATGAAATTAGTGGGATAGAAGGACATGAGGGTCTGGCCATGGCCGTGTCATTACATTCACTCCCACCTCAGGTCATTGCCAGGGGCAGGAAAGGGAGTCTCTCTCTCACTCCCTGAGGAGAAGAGTGTCCTTTCCAGGCAGGGCAAATTGTGGCCAGGCAGACCCAGTGAGTTGGGTTGTAGTATTTCCCTGTAAACAGTTTTTCTTATCCCTTCTGTCATCAATATTATTTCTGTTTTTGTTTGTTCCTTATCTCGTTGTTGTTCCCAATAAATTTTTCTTATCCCAGCCAGGGATCTTTGCCTTTTGTGCTTTCCATGGGAGGCAGGAGGGCAGCGAGGGCAGCGCAGTTTTAGCAGGAGCAGGAAATTGGGGAATCCCATTCCTGAACCCCAGCCCGTGGAAACCGAGCATCCCAGCTGGTCCCAGCCATGGTGGCCATGGCAACAGCATTGGGAGTGGGTTCCTGGCTGGGGCTGTGGGAACCTCTTCCCTCTGGTGCCCAGGGACAGCAGAGGAGGGAACAGCTGCAGCTGAGTCGGGGCAGGCTTCGGTTGGATGTCAGGAAAAGGTTTTTGCCCAGGGGCTGCTGGGGCCCTGCCCAGGCTCCCCAGGGAAGGGTTCCAGCTCCAGGGCTCTCTGAGCTGCAGCAGCGTTTGGACAGCGCTGTCAGGCCCAGGCTGGCATTGTTGGGGTGTCCTGTGCAGGGCCAGCAGTTGGACTGGAGGATCCTGATGGGTCCCTCCCAGCTCAGCCAATTCTGTGGTTCTGGGATCCCATGAGCCTGGGGATGGGGCTGCCAATGGTTGCCATGGCAACGGGCTGTGGCTGCAGGCCTGAGCTTGTGTCCATGGCAACCACCCCTGGCATCGGGTCTCCATGGAGCTGCCAAGGGACTGACCATAGCAACAGGGGGCTGTTGATGGTTGTCTGGTAAGGATCAGATTTGTCACAAGCCTTCAGAGGGGTTCCATGGGGACTTTCCAAGAGTCTCCAGGCTGTTCAAGAGCTGCAATGTCACAAGCACAGACAGGGCCTCCATGGAGACCTCCCAGGGCTTTCTGGGGATGGTAAAGAGCCGTGTGGTCAGAGGCAGTCACAGGCATTCTGTGGTGACATTCCAGGAGACCTTGGGCTGCGAAGGCACCAATCTGTCACAGGCACTCACGGGGGCTCCACGGTGACAACAGGAGTCCCCAGGCTGGCAAAGAGCCGGGATGTCCCAGACACTCAAAGGGGTTCCTGTCATGGGCCCAGTGGGAGCTTCAGGCAAAATTTATTACAGAAACTCCTGTTGGGTCACAGGGTGCAGAAAGGATTCCCAATAGAACCCATAGATCCCAAATATCACTGTTGAATCAGAGATGACACAGACTCAGATTAGAGGGCTAAGGGCTAAAAAACAGCTAAAGGGCCGTTTTTTCAATCCTCTTCTTTTATACCTTGGTTTGCTACAGGTGGACCTTACTGGTCCGTTAATCAACACATTTCACATGATTGGCCAATTAAGACAACACCCTTCAGTAAAGAATTTTATGGAAAAAAGCCAACTTATTACAAGCCAAGTGTACAACTTATTTTCAGCCAAGTGTTTCCTCACAAAACTACTTGGATAACACCATATATTGATGTTTGTTTCATGTTGGGCCTTTCTGGGGGCTCCCTGGATGGGGGAAACCCTCCTGTAGCAGTTCTGTGCCAGGTGAAAAGAGATGCATGGGACTTTTTCAGTCTTCAGTTTCTTGTTTATTGTTATCTTATCTAAAGTTTTGCATTGCTGTCCACACCAGCCTTAGCACGCCAGAAAAGCACAGCAAAATGGCCCCAAAACATACAGTTTCAAGATCTTTTAAAATTGTTTCATCCAATTAACTCTTAAAACCCATGTTATTTCTACTTATTGACCAATAATTCATCATTGACTCTCCATATAATGTAGATTTTCAGTGTTTCTCTTTCCGGCTGTTTTACGCTGATTTATACTTGTCGGTTTTCTGTTTCTCACGGCTGTTTTATGTCCGGGGGTTCTCAGGGATGCCACTTGCTCGGTTTCTCGGCTGTTTCAAAGACCTGGAAAGGCCCAGAGTGGCCTTGGGCAGCCCGCGCTTCAAAGGACGAGGAGAGACTTCTGATCTTGTTTCGGTCTCGGTGTTTATTAATTGTTTACCTAAAAGATTTTCTTTCAGCCTGACAGAGGTCTGCACAGCAAGTCAGCCATGGGCACACTCCGCAACCCCTGGGGCGGTCACTTATCTTTATACCCAAAGTTACGTGTACAATATTTATGATTTTTCTCCAATACCTTCTACTCTTATTAACCGGTGCACTTCTAGTAAAGACCAATCCCAAAGTGCCACCATCACCACAGAAGATGGAGGCCAAGAAGAAGAAGAAGAAGGACAGGACACGCCCCAATTCCTCCATCTTACTTCTCTAGACCCCCCTGTACAGAAATCCTAAACCCTGTGTTCTACACCTTAATTAACTTATCCCTTCACCATTCACCCCAGTGAAATCCTCCCAGTCCTCATACAGGTGTCATCTCCTGTGTAGGATCAAAGTCTTGCCACCAGACACTTCTGGCAACATTCCAGGACTCCCGAGCCCCCCAAGGGTGGTCTCGGTCTCTCTGCACCTCAGTCCTGAGGTGCTGAGATCCCACATCTCCCCCTTCTGTTTGCACCAGGAAAGCTTCTTTTGCTATCCGATTCATAGCGTGTTTTAAACATGCAAATATGCATGGGATAACAAGTATGAGGACTAGTAGAATTATTAAAACATAGAACCCTACTCTTAAAATTCCTCTCTGTCGACGGAAGGGAACCAGGACATCATTTTGATCATCACAGGCTCAATTTTATTGATCAGTACGGCGGGTTAAATACAGTTAATAATGAGCTTCATACATATTGCAAAAGTTGAGCTCAGGATTGGTCAGCTTGCATATCAGCACCTACGCCTACTTCTACATTCCTATGGTTCTACTTTTGATACTTTCTACATATTCTTAGGATGTATTCAGGACTAATCTCAACTCCCTATCCTCATGTTGCAGCAAGGTCGCTGCTGACTCTTCCTTTTAGCTTGCTGACTGCTGACTTTTCTCCTTCAGTTTAACCAGTGGCATTATATCAGTGTGGCCTTTCTCAGCTAACCAATTATTAATAATGCTCTCCACATTTCCCCCGTTTTCTTCTTGTGCAAGGAGATTAGTTTGCCATGTTTTTGCTATTGTACGGCTGACCATGTTTTGGATACAGTTAAAGATACAAGGCAAAATAAGCAAAAACAGTAAAATTACACCCAGCAATCCTATAGCATAGATCACAAGGTTCCTCAGCCACGGTCCGAGTCCCAGGCCTTTAAGCCATTCGTCAATTCCTAAACCGTCTTCTTCCTTAAGTTTGTGAAGTCCCTGTTGTAACTCTTTTATCTTAGTGTGAATGGACACTGAATGATCAGACAGATTCATGCAACACATTCCCTCGAACTCTTCACATCCATGCCCTTGTGCTAAGAGCAAAAAATCTACAGCAGCTCTATTTTGCAAAACAGCATGGTTAACACTTTGCACATCTGCAGTTAGCATGTCTAGAATTTGTGATGTCTTGTTCAGCTCATTCTTTGCCCAGCATCCTAGTTGTTTTGCTAAATTCATAGCTTTATTGGCAGATCCTCCTGGTAAGATAGTTGAAACCACCACCTGTTTGAATGTGCCCCAAAACCGTGGATCTCCTATCTTGCTGCAGTCTAAGTCATGTATGCTACGTTTTCTCCTGTTTGAATTTTGACTCAGCTGCATTAGCAAGGACACATTAGGATGAAACAATGACAATTTTCCCAAAAAACAGGGTCCACCCTGTGGTTTAGCTGGTATACCATTCCACGCCCTGTCTCCACAAATCAAAAATATTCCTGTGGGTAATTTCATTGGTGCTGTGATATTTGTGCCGTTACATTGACTGTAATGCTGTGGAGAGAATTCACTCACATTCAGGGATGAATCTAGGGTGGCCCATGTTTCTTTAGGTTGGTTTAAATTCTGAGCACCCGAAAGTTTGAAGCTAAACCATCCACCAGCTGTAGTGTTAGATATGCTGGCATTTGTACTTCCAAAAAGATCCAATTCCTCAGGAGGAGAGTGCAAAGAGGTGTTAAGTGATTGGATTAGTAAGCATTGACGATAGCCATCACTCTGACCTGCAGTATACCCCTGTTGCACTGGCAATGTGATGTTTGACATGTTAGACATACATAAGGTTTGATTGTTTATCAAACTGCAAAATTCTCCAGGAGACCACACCGGAAGTTCCACCAGGCATGTTCGAAATGGGTTAGTGACTCCTCCAAGACTAAGACAAAGTGATGATTGGTTAGTTTGATTAGCAAGCGTTACCCATAAATTTTCCCTTGGTTGACTAAAGTGTGTTACTCCTACTGCCTCACTTGCTACAGCATTGAGCAGTATTACAAAAACAAACCTCATTTTTCTTTCTGCTTATATTGTTTTTTTTTTTCTTTCTTCTGCTTACGTTGTTTTTTCTTTCTTCGCTGTCTTTTCCCTGGTTCGCTAAATTGTCTATTGTAAGGCTGAGTCAATTTTTGAATACACTGATCTAATTCTAAATCAGCATCCTTGCTCACAAGTATAGCACGAGGTAAGTTTGAAGGCAAATCAGCTTTGCAGCGAGCTGCTATGATACGTGAGGCTCTAGTGATTTCAAATATTCTAAGGTTTTCCTGTAACTTCCACCTAAGATATGCTATAACCACTTGTTCTGCACTCTCAAAGAGCTGTAATCCTGTCCGTCCTGGCAGGCCAGTACTTTGTTCAAGAGCTCTAACCCAGATATGATTTCAAATCCACTTTCCAAAACAAGATGTACACCGTAAATATCCCAATGACTTCTGTGAATACCAATAAATCTGATTACAATCTGCACAATGCAAAGCTACCCATGCATAGCATTTATCTTTATCCTTTTTGCAAACATAACAAGGAAGCGAATGTAAGTAAGGACCAGTATAAAATTGTGTATCTTCAACCCAAAGCAACCAATTCAATGGTGGTGATCGCAAAGCCTCTTCAGCCTTTTTACTATATGAGGCTAACAGCTCAAGGTCTTTCTTTAACACAAGGTGTATCTTATTTCGTAATCGTAGTTCTTGTTCGTTATCCTCCTCAACAACTATATCCTCCCGAGGGTCCCACAACAGTAAAATTGTTCTAATCATAGAAAATTAATTAGCAATCACTGATACTCCTATTCAAATGAGACCGTTCCCTTTTTTGCCTTCTTTTTCTTATCTGTCTTCAATCTTACTGCTCCTAATTTCACTGGTCCTGCCACTTTCAAACTTAATTTTTGCAACTTATCAATGCAGCAATCTAATGCCCTATCAGGATCCCCTTGGAAGGGTCCTACAACTGAATGCTGTGTTAAAGGCACTAATTTCCTACACCTTATAGAAACTATACGTGATTTACTTTGAACTCTAATTCTATTTACAATACATTGTATTTCCCATAATAAGCAAGAACCTTCTGTTCAGGAGACTCATAAAGATTTAAAGCTATATATGCGTTTTGCCCCGTTTGTCGCCTTAATTCATCTTGCCAGCTTTTTCCCCACGTATGCTCGTGTTCACAAGTATGACACCACAAATCCCGTAATAATGATTGTTCTATCCAAAAAGTTCTTTTACAACCTCTACAATGTAGAGCTATCCAGGCAGCACAATGTGGATTGTGACAGTCAAGGCAATGTAGCTTCGCTGGATCTGTTAAATGAAAAGTTGATAATGAGTCAATGAAACCAATCAACTCCTGGACCGTCCGATAGTGACGTGTCAGTGCTCTGTCCACCGCTTCCGAGTACCCCTTCAATTGAAACAGTAGTGGTTGTAGGACTAGAAGCAGTTTCTTCCCCAGTCGCTCCCTGTCCTCCTCCATAAGGCGATCCACCAGAGGCTGCATCAAAAACAGGTTTAGTCCACTTAGCAGGCACCCACAAAGGCCCTGTAGGTGAGGAAACACAAAGATACCCCCGACCCCAATATAATACCTTTGCAGGTTTTTCCCATAATCCTGAACTTGGGTTCTTATACTTAACCCAGACCTCTGTTTCCTTAGTATTTTCCTGACCTGACCTCGGATGATGTTTCATTGCAGGGGGGGTATCATCTTCCCCAAAAATGCATAAATGGTTAATCACATACAAAACCTTAGCCAAACATGCTTGTGGATCTGTCAAATCTTGATGTTTTTCAATATACTGCTTAAAGGTACCGTTTGCTCTTTCCCGTAAAGCTTTCCTTAACTGTATCAGTAACTCATACAATCGTTTATTATTCACTTCCTTAATTGCTGCTTCCTCTATTCGTTTGACTACTCCTGCAACATACATAGAGTCTGTGACCACATTTAAAGGCTCCTGTAAGTTGGACACCGCCCATACTACTGCTAACAATTCCAAAGTTTGTAAGCTATCTGCAGGGTCTGCTGTGAGGAGTTGATGCTTCCATTGTCCTTTTTCTTGCCAGGTAACAGCAGCACACCTTGATTTCTTTCCTGCATCTGTAAAAACTGTAATAGCTCCTTCTATGGGGTTTTCTTCTCTTAAAGGTCGAGTGATCCAGTTCCATTCTGTCATCCATTGCAAAACTCTAGGCACTAATTTACTAGTCTCTACTTTAGCAGGTGACATCAATAATGCTTCTTGTAAATTCTTTGAATTTATCAAGTACCAGTCCAAGGTTTCTTTTTCCATAGGTAATCTAATAGTAGCAGGTTCTCTACCATCCACTTCAAGAATTCTGAGACGCCCCTTTTTGATTAATGCAGCCAATTGTTCAATTTTTGAAGATATTGTTTTCTTATGCTGTAGTGGTGGTGATAACCATTCCAACACCCGTATCTCCCCCGTTTTCTTTTGCAACTGAGAGAGAGCACCAAGCAAGTGGCAAGGGCTATTCCAAATAGTAAGGTCAATGGGGTGGTCGAGTTGTCGACGAGACACATACCCTTGCTGTACACAGTTACTAATTTGCTGCAAGGCAAGATGATGCTCCTTTGTCAGGTGTACAGGAGTAGTAGGGTCCACACCTTTTAACAAAGGTCGTAGGGCTTCTAATAAGTGATTTGGTATTCCCACAATAGGCTTCAGCCACTGTAAGTCTCCCAGCAACTTCTGTGCATCATGTAGAGTTTTAATGTCCAATTGTAATTCCAATTTTTGTGGTATCACTATTTGATCCGTCAAAGTCCATCCCAAATATTTCCAGGGCTTTGTAGTCTGAATTTTCTCTGCAGCAATAACAAGTGAATATGCAGCAAGAGTATTTTTAATGGTGTTAATCTGTAAAGAGGAGAATGGCTGTTGCTGTGCAAACAAAATATCGTCCATGTAATGATATATTATAGTTGCTGGCCATTTACGACGTAGTGGCTGTAATGCAGCGTCAACATAAAGCTGACATAAAGTGGGGGAGTTGCGCATGCCCTGCGGAAGAGATGTCCATTCAAATCTTTTATCTGGTTCCCCACGATTTATTGCTGGTAAAGTAAAAGCAAATCTCTTCATGTCATCAGGATGCAGGCCAATAGTGAAAAAACAATCCTTTAGGTCAATAATTAAAAGTGGCCAGTGTTCTGGGATCATAGCTGGATTTGGAAGACCAGGCTGTAAGGCCCCCATAGGTTCCATTTGGTCATTTACAGCCCTCAAATCATGTATCAAACGATATTTCCCTGATTTCTTTTTGATTACAAAAATAGGTGTATTCCAAGGGCTTGTGGACAGTCGCAGGTGTCCCTTTGTATATTGTTCCTGTACCAATTCATGGGCATGCATAAGACTCTCCCCTTTTAATGGCCATTGCTTAACCATCACTGGTGTATCCGTTTTCCAGGTGAGTGGAATGGGGAAAGTCTAAGCAATGGCAATTACCCCAAAGGGTGCTGATTAGTTAACACCACTCCCAATTGTGTTAAAATGTCCTTTCCAATTAAGCAGGAAACTGTAGGAGGCAGTTGAACAATTGAAAACACAGCAGATATTTGTTGATTCTCAATGCACACAGACAAAGACGGCGACCTGCTTGCTAATGTAAATCCTCCTACTCCTGTGAGCATGTTTGATGAAGGAAATAGAGGCCAATGTTGTGGCCAGGCTTCTGGAGAAATGATGCTAGTATCTGCTCCTGTATCCAATAATCCATAAAGGGTTATGCTTTGATGCCCATAGGTAATTTCAACCTTTTGTTTTGGTCTATTTTGTAAATCCACAGTTAAAAGTGTAACACCAGTAGAGCCAAAACCTTTTTCATCCCGTGCTTGCCCAGTAAATGATTGTATTCCTGATGTCATTTGTGACAGTGGTACCAATTGTGCAATGCGTTGTCCTTTTGTAATTTTAATCGGAGGATAAAGGGTGTAAGCCATAATTTGTATTTCCCCGGTAAAGTCCGCATCGATAACACCAGGCAAAACAAATAATCCCAACATAGTTATAGAGGAACGTCCCAGCAATAATGCTCCACATGTTTGTCCATTTAGTATAAGAGGACCCTTTATTCCAGTGGGTATCCTCTCAGGCCGGTTTGTCATTAGTGTGACGTCTACTGCTGCTGTTAAGTCCAAGCCGAGGCTCCTGGTTGTTGCGGGTTGCAGACAGGAGGTAGCAGCGATGTCACGGCAGCAGCTGGTGTCTCCGATGTCACGGCAGTAACTTGTGTCTGTCCCTCATTGCCGCATCGGTAACACTTGATGAATGGTCTCGAGCCTCTTTACGTGACTGCCAGTGAGCCGCTTTGGAGAGGAGCAAGAGCAGCTAACACCTGATTTTGAGTAGACTATGCTTTTGCAACCCTAATCCTAATTCCTTTAAGGCTTCTGCTATAAATGCCTGTGAAGCTGTTGGCATTAATGCCATTCACTCTAATGCTTCCTCAATAGTCCAGTTTGCTCCTAAAGTAGCTAACACTCTTTGGGTTGCTGGATTGCTATTTTGCAAAGCACACCTGCTTCAATAGCGCCCTGCAACACCAGCCCGATCTATAGCAGTAGCTGTTCTATCGATAAAATTTCCAAATGATTCTTCCCTTCCTTGCTTAATACCCATATAAGCTGGTAACCCTCCTGGCTCTTTAACCATGTCTATTGCAGCACGCACTAACCACATAGACTCTCTAAGTTTATCAGCTCCTGATATCATCTGTGCCTCTGTACGTAAATATGCCCCTAAGCCCATCAGCTCCTCTACTGTCACCCCATGTAATGGGTCTCCCTGGGCTCGTTGTACAGCAACCGATTCATTTACCAACGCATGCCAATGGGCATTAAATAATAACTGCTGATGCTGAGTAAATATCAACCGAACTATTCCTCTTAAATCATTAGGACATAAAACCTGAGTATTAAAAAGATAATCTAACATTTGCTTAACAGGTTCACTTTTTACTCCAAACTGACTAACCGTAGAACGTAGCTGAGTTAACAGCTTCCAATCTAAGGGAGTATATTCTGCTATATTATGCGTAAGGTTCCCCTGTGCATCATACTGTGGTGTGTATGTGACTGGACATGCAAGACTAGAAGCTATTTCCACCGCCTCACCATCCCCCATTTGCATTACTTCTTTCGCCAAAGCAGCCCAAGCTTCCCTCCTCTGTTTAGCCATCTCCCCCCATGGATCACGGTGCGCCCCTGGGATGGGATCTGGCCCTTTAAGGGTGCTATGCTGCTGGCGCTTCGGTGCAGACACCGAGGTTTCGCGCGGGGGGGGCAGTGAAGCAGAGGCTGGCTCGCGCGGGGGAAGCGGGAGCCCCCCCTCCCCCGCTGGAGCTGACAGTGAAACCGGAGCCGGCTCAAGCGGAGCCAGCCTGCGGGGGGCAATCACCCCCCCCGCTGGAGCCGGCTCAGGCGGGGAAGGTGACCCCCCCACCGAAGCTGTAACCGGAGCCGGCTCACTGAGGGGTAGCGGCGGAGGCAAGGCTGGCGGCGGAGGCGAAGCTGGCTTGCCCCTACTCCCACCATCCGACCCGCCTGAAGCTGGTGGCGGAGGCAAAGCTGGCTTGCTCCTACCTCCACCATCCGACTCGCCCTCCCCCTCTGACAGGAAAGGTGCAGACGGTTCCACTGCGCCTATAGAGAAATCCTCCACACCACTTTGCTGGGGACTCTTAGGCATAAGTACTTTAGTTACAGAGGGTGCCAAGGGATCATCTTCACGACCATACCCTATATTCCTCTTATGAGCTTCTGTTGCCCTTTCTGCTGCCTTTCTCTCAGAGACCTGCTGAAGTAACGTGTTATACACCACCCGCCATAACTTCCCGAATTTCTTTGCTGTCTTATCATCATCTAGTACTGTATCCCACAATATTTCCCCAAACTTTCTCCACTCTGATAACTCATGAACTGTATGAGGATTAGAAAAGATACCCTTAGCATGGCCATAAGCTAATAACCCTGGTAACTCCTTTTTTAAATCTATCCCTTTTATCCCACGCCGCTCTAAATAGGCGGTAAATAAATCATATGCCGCTTGCCTATCCATACCTATTAATCAGCGCGCGCTGTTGCAGCTCTCCAGGCTCCGGCGGACACGTATTGGCTTAAGTCACAGTTGTGAACCTTAAGGGTGCTTCAAATTCCGGCACCGTCCCGGCTGCTGGGACCCAAACCCAACTTCCCGACCGTGGCATAATCCCTTTTTCTTTTAATCCGAGAAAAAGGGCAGAGATTCGGTTATGCCCGCGTTCTCCACCATTTGTCGACGGAAGGGAACCAGGACATCATTTTGATCATCACAGGCTCAATTTTATTGATCAGTACGGCGGGTTAAATACAGTTAATAATGAGCTTCATACATATTGCAAAAGTTGAGCTCAGGATTGGTCAGCTTGCATATCAGCACCTACGCCTACTTCTACATTCCTATGGTTCTACTTTTGATACTTTCTACATATTCTTAGGATGTATTCAGGACTAATCTCAACTCCCTATCCTCATGTTGCAGCAAGGTCGCTGCTGACTCTTCCTTTTAGCTTGCTGACTGCTGACTTTTCTCCTTCAGTTTAACCAGTGGCATTATATCAGTGTGGCCTTTCTCAGCTAACCAATTATTAATAATGCTCTCCACACCTCTCCAAATGGGAGAGATGTCAAAGAATTCTACCCTTAAAATTCCTCTCCAAATGGGAGAGATGTCAAAGAATTCTACCATACATTTTGCTTTTGCTGACTAATAGGTATATTACCCCCATTGCTTACTGCAATGAATGAAAGAATGATGCAGATAAGCATCATAAAACTCATGGCTTCGCTTCTATGTGAAATCATTGTTTCGCTTTTCTTTCAGGACCTTAACAGAGAATTCCCCCAAAGTCCTTAGTTTCTTTTTATTTCTCTTCCGAGTCGTCTTGTGCAGTCTGAGTTTCGACTCCTATCTGAGTACTCGTTTCTTTGTTTCTCGGATCTTGTTTCTCGGATCCGCGTTTTCATGTTCTCGCACTCGAAATAGTTTCACGTGTCGTGCCGACACCCACGTCAGACCTCGCTCTGTGGAAACACAAGCGAAAGCCTTGCCCCCCACTAGGTGGCGCTGTCACAGGCCTCCCAAGCTCGACTGCCCCTCGTCCTGTCAACTGCCGTGTTCGTGATCTCGTTTGAGACCGTGTCTGCCTGGCTTTAATTCAGCTGGAAATGGAGCTTGAACACCAGAACGTCTCCCTTGAAGGGAAGGGACTGGGACTCCGAGGGTTATAACCAGAGGTACCAAGGCTGAAGAGGGTGTGGAGCCGCTGGGACATAGGATCCCGAGCACGGCCCCTCCTCGCCCGAGACGTCACAGGGGATCGGGCCTGCCCCCGCCCGCGCTCTACTCTCTGCCAATGCGTGCTCTCCGAGCCGCCCCCCGTCTCTCCCGGGCTGACATCACTCTCTCCCTCTTGTTCCACCTCCCAGGTCTCCTCCCTCGGTCTGCCCCTGACTCTGTCTCTGTGTCCATTCCTCCCGCCGGTGTGTACGGCCCGCCCCCCGCCGGCACCCGGGCCCGCCCCGCCCCGCAATTCGAGCCGAATTTGTCCGCAGGTTTTTGCGAGTTCTGCCCACCGCGCGCGTCTCCGGGACGGCCGCCACCCCCCGGCGCCGTGCTGACAAAAGCCGCACCGGGACATGTGTCTCCCGGTATCTCTTCACCCACGCTCCCCGCCGGCTCCGCCGCTGGCGCGCCGTGCCCCCGCGAGGAAGCGTCCCCCCCCGATCCCTTCTCTCTCCCCTGCACCCCCCCTTCCGATCCTGACTCCCCTGTACTCTCCGGAGTTTCAGGACGCTTTAGGAGTTTCCTGGGGTTTCTGGGTTTTGGGACCGGGGGCTTTAATATTATTTCTTGCTCTCTTTCTTCGAGAGCCCTTTCCCCCTGGCTTCTTAAGGCCAGAAATAATTTTTTTTTTTTTTTTTCGGAGCTTTGCTCCCCCACCCTTCTGCTGAGGATGCCGCAACTTTTCGTTGCTCTCCCAGTCTTTTCGACTGAACCGATATGCTTTTCCAGCATTACCCTTGCCGGCGAGAGCAGCTTTAACGCTGTCTCGTCTTTTTTTTTCGTTAAGAAATATCAGTGCCTATTGATTTCCTGCCAAAACCCCACTTCGAATAGCAGGCATGTTTCGGCCAGTGGGTAATTAAGCCTTGCCCACAACAATAACTGTTTTAATTCTTTCTTTGGGATCCCTTCTGTATATGCTTGAGCCATGCCTTGTAAGGCGGACAAAATTTCCCGTTGTTCTTGGGAGAGTGTGCAATTATGTTCTTATATTTTGACCTTCTCACCGAATCTGTCGTCAGAGCTGTCCGAAGCCTCCCGTCTCTGTCCAGCAGGTCACAGGAGAAGAATCCAGAGGCGCCTTCCGGTTCCGATCCGGGCTGCTCTGCTACGAACTGTCTTCGGTAGAAGCTGAGAGATGGAATTCTCAGTGACTGCTGTTTTTTGCAGACTCTTCTGGCCGTGTTTTTTTTCTTCTTCTTTTTCTTTTTTCTTCAGGCTTCTCTCTCAGGAGCTATCAGTGCTCTCCTGAGAACTCGTCCTAGATTGGAGCTGCCCTCTTTGCTCTTCAGTTCTTTAGCTTCAGCTCTTCAGGGCTGATCCCCCCCTGAAAGGGTTGGTGGGGAGTCGCCCACCCAGGGACGCCACTTGTAGATTTCCATGTTGTTTCTCTTTTCGCTGATTTAGGCTGATTTATTACCGGTTTATGTCCGGAGATAGCTCAGGGATGCCACTTGCTCGGTTTCTCGGCTGTTTCAAAGACCTGGAAAGGCCCAGAGTGGCCTTGGGCAGCCCGCGCTTCAAAGGACGAGGAGAGACTTCTGATCTTGTTTCGGTCTCGGTGTTTATTAATTGTTTACCTAAAAGATTTTCTTTCAGCCCGACAGAGGTCTGCACAGCAAGTCAGCCATGGGCACACTCCGCAACCCCTGGGGCGGTCACTTATCTTTATACCCAAAGTTACGTGTACAATATTTATGATTTTTCTCCAATACCTTCTACTCTTATTAACCGGTGCACTTCTAGTAAAGACCAATCCCAAAGTGCCACCATCACCACAGAAGATGGAGGCCAAGAAGAAGAAGAAGAAGGACAGGACACGCCCCAATTCCTCCATCTTACTTCTCTAGACCCCCCTGTACAGAAATCCTAAACCCTGTGTTCTACACCTTAATTAACTTATCCCTTCACCATTCACCCCAGTGAAATCCTCCCAGTCCTCATACAGGTGTCATCTCCTGTGTAGGATCAAAGTCCTGCCACCAGACACTTCTGGTACCATTCCAGGACTCCCGAGCCCCCCAAGGGTGGTCTCGGTCTCTCTGCACCTCAGTCCTGAGGTGCTGAGATCCCACAATATAATGTCTGCACTGTGCTTTCCTTGACCAATCACCCTCTGCCACCAACACTGTAGAAAATGGAGTAGATGAAGAAGAAGACAGGGACTACACTGCAGTTCCTCCATCTTGCTTCATATCTACACCATATTAAAATCCCAAAACCTAAATTTCTCACCCAAGTGAAGTATTATACTATTCTTTATTATCTATTTCACACTTTGGTAAATTGTAATCTGTCTCAAAGTATTGGAAGTCCTCTCCATGGGCAAATGTGAAAGGCAGTGTTTCTCTGGGGGTCAGGACCCCTCAGAGCAGACAGAGAAATATTCCCTGTGCCTTGGATTCCCATACATTTAACCTAAAATCCTTTAACACTTCACATGTGAAGTTACCCAAAACATGTTCCAGGTAAGTAGGACTCAAAGGAAAAGAAATAGACAACAACAGAAAGACAGAAGATGCATAGAAAGAAATGCACATAGGTACCAACTGCTGGGGTTCCAGAATCGCTAACAGAGGAATCCCAGAAGAAGGCAGGATCCAGACCCTGCGCTGGCCTTGTGCTCTGGCTTTAACCTCCTGGGCCTTTATGGGCCCGTCCCTGGGGTGGGACTGCCAGTTGTTTGTCCAATCAGAGTCAGGGTAGCACCAGCTGCTAGTGTATGATTGATTGATTAACAGCTGGGCTAATCAGAGCTGGGTTAACATCACCCCCTGCTGTGTGATTGACAGCTCTGCCAGACCAGGGCTGGGGGCGGGGCTCTGTCCAACCACAAACCAAGGCCTGACCTGGCCCTGGCCCCACACGGGAATTCCGAGCATCCCAAGGTGTCTTGGGACATTGATCTCATCCAGCCTCTGACAGCGACCATGGTGACACGATAGAACCTCATGGAACCATGGGTCAGTTGTGACAATGGAGATCCAAGGAAACTCTGGTGAGACTGTGGAATCCAGGAATCATGGAATCAAAGAGACCATTGTGCAAATCATGGGCCCTATGGAAGCAAGGATCATTGATCAAACTATGGTTTGATTGTGATTGATTTAAATAGAAACAAGGAGCCATTGTTTCACAGCAGGTCTGCGGGGGGCCAATGGATCCTTGTGACTCAGTTGGGGCTCATGAAACCAAGTAGCCATTGTGACATTGCCAGACCTCATGGAATCAAGGAGACCATTATGACAGTGTTAGGACCGATGAAATCAATGGAACATGGAACAGGTCTCCCTGGTTTGGCCTCATGTGGGCTGTCTGACATGTCCCACTGAATCTGACATGTAAAGTGCCACTTCCCATCTGACCGTAAGGCACTGGAGCTCCGTGTTTTATTCCTATGGAAAAAAGACTGTCTTGTCTAGTCGCACATAGCCAAAACTGGGATTCTGTGTCTAAAATTCTCTATATCCAAGGGTTACTCCCAGACAAAATCTGCCCATACAGTCAAGTCTGGCTAGACTTGGCCTCTGGTGGCTGCTTCTCATCTGCCCCTGCACCACTGGGGCTCACTTGTTTCCTTTCTGTGGAGACCATTGTGACACTGAGGAGCATTGTGGAACCAATGGGCCAGGGTGACACTGCAGGCCCTTGTGGAACCTGTTACACTGTAGGAACTTTTGGAACCAGGGGAATATTGTGACATTGCAGGGTACCATGGATTCAAGGGGCCACTGTGATGCTGTGGGGCCTCGTGGAACCAAGGATATCTTTCTGGGTCTGTTGGGGCGCATGGTCCCAAGGGGCCAGTGTGAAGCAGCAAGGCTTTGTGGAGCCAAGAGGCCATTGCTGCATTTCAGGGCCTCTTGAGCCAATGGGCCATTGTGACCCTGCAGGGCCTCATGGAGGGAAGGGGGCCATTGTGACACTATAGGAACTTGTGGAACCAAGGGAATCATTGTTGCACTGCTAGGCCCCAATGGAACCAAGGTCTCATTGGACACAGCGAGGCTTCATGGAACCAATAGACCATTATGGCACTATGGGACCTTGTGGAACCATGGAGACCATTAGGATCCAAAATGACTTGTGTAATCAAGGGGCCATTATGACACCTGAGGGCATCATGGAAGTCAGAGAACCACAGTGGCACTGCAAGGCCTCATGGAAGCAAGGAGCCATTGTGACACTGCAGGGCCCTGTGTAATCAAGCGAACATGAAATAGGTGTGGCTGCCTTGGCCTCCCAGGGGTCATCTGACAGGTCTGGCTGACCTTGGAAGGTGGAAGGCCACTCCCATCTGCCCCTGAAACACTGGGGCTCTGGGCTCTTCTTTTAATGAAAAAGAACTGTCCATTTTCTCCAGGTATCCATGTCCAAAATTAGGATTCCACCTCCAAATTTCTGTGTTAAAGGATTGCTCCCAGACAAAAGTTGCCATGACAGACTGGTCTGGCTGATCTTTGACTCCTGAGGGGCAGAATTCACCTATTTTTCAAACAGTGGAAATGGCTCTGTGCTTTTCTTTTTATGAAAGAAAAAGAAACATCCCTCTTCTCCAGGCACAAATGCTTTAAAATAGGACTCCGCATTCATAATTTCAAATATTTAAGGGCTGCTCCAAGCAAACCTGCCAGGACAGACAGTTCAGGCTTGCATTGGCCTCTGGTGGTTGCTGTTAATCAGCTCCTGAAATATCAGGGCTCTGTGGTTTCCTCCCTGTGGAAACCAATGTGACACTTGGGAGCCTTGTGAAATGAAGGAGCCATTGTGACACTGCAGAGCACCATGGTTTCAAGGTACGAATGTGACACTGTGGGGCCTCCTGGAACCAAGGACATCTTTGTGGCTCTGTTGGGCCACATGGTCCCAAGGGACCAGAGCATAGCAGCGGTGTGGGAGTTAGCCCAGCTGTAACTCAGAGTCAGCCAGATTTTACCCCGGGAAAACTGGGTGTGAGTTTCAAGTCCTAGGAATCATTAGTTTAACTTAGGGTGAGCTTGAGAGTTCCCCCATAAGCCTTTAGTGTTGTTCTGCTAACTTGTCCAAGTTCTCCTCCACGATTGGTTACTTGTTTCTCCTATATCGTTATTATTCTAGAGTGTTCTAACCCCAAGTGTACAAGTTGTTGCTTCTCCTTTGTCTCGGGTCTTTGGATCCTGTCCCTCATACTGTGCTCAACTTCTCCATTTCTTTATTGTTTTTCACCCTGTTATTAAAGTTCCTTTTTAACAACTCCATCAAATCCACTCCTTTTCATTTTTGCCTCCCTCGCCCTGAATTCAGGGAAACAGAGAGGTTTGTTGCAGCCACCTTCATTGTGACATTTGGTGCCCAAAGAGGGGCCATGACATTCAGGGCTCCCTGTGTCAGTCACATAAACTGGGGTTAGCTGATGGATAGTCCAGTACTCCCCGGGAGTTTGGATTGTGCGAGGCCCGGCGGATTCATCATTGCTTCAAGGGACCCTGCCCAGGATCTGCAGGGAAAACGACAGTTTCAACTGCATAGGATTGCAGATGGGTTTGAGGAAATGCAAGACATTAATTGCCCATTTTGCCACTGTGATTTTACAATATGCACCCACATCCCATTATTGATTTGGGGTGTTACGGTGGCTCTTACCCATAGGGCAGAGAAAGACAAAAATGGGCAGCCAGATGTCCAAAGTAGAAAAGAGCATATATGGATGCTTTAATTCTCACTGATCATGACATAATATTTTCAAAGAACCAAATAAAATCAATAATGAGATGGATCATTAAAAATATTTCCGATGTCTCTACTGGCGAAATTCATGCCACAGAATTTTGGGAGTCAGTGGGAGTTAAGTTGCACAACCTTTAGATCAAAAGGGACCCCATTGCACCCTCCCTGCTCTCCATCTTCCACACCATCTTTGAGACCCTTCACCAGCAAGCAGCGTGAAGGGTCTCAAAAACTCAATCCATTGGTCACTCCTAACTGGGGACCTCCCCTCAAACCTGCCTTTCTCAGATCTTCTGCATTAGTCCAAGATGGCAATGGCCATGCTGTCTTGGAGCATCATGCCCAGGACAGTTAAGATGGAAGGAGCCCGAATGTGGCTCAGGAGCGTGACTACCCGCCCTCCATCTTGCCTCCTCCACTTCCTGCTACCACAACCTTCTCTTTCGCCCTGAACGAACCTCCAGACTCCACCCCCAAAACTGCAGGCCATACCTCACTGTCAATCATTCCACCTTCATCCTGGGCCATGCCTGCAGAAATCCAACCCAGAAGTCCACCATCCTAAATCAAGGCCATTCTTTCCCAACACCTGACAAAATGGCAGTGCCCTGTGCCTCACCTTCCAGCAAAAATATAACCCCATGATCACAGACACTAAGCCCTATGGTCACATTATTTCTAATCCAAATGTTTCTGCTCAAAGATATTCTTCCTCCTCAGAAGACAGTTTGGATTCCACAGAGCCACCTCGCCCCTCAACCCCAGAAGATCCCTGGGAAAAGATCCAGAAAGAAGTAGTTAAGGAAGGACACTGGAATATAATCTCGAAACTCCTCATTGCCCCCGGGGCAGAATCCCAGGTATCAGCCATTGGTTTACAGGGAAATCAAAGGATCTGTGTAGGGCAGCTGAAGACCATGGAAGAGACTTACCTAGTTTTAATGGCCTACTGAGGGCAATGTTTACAGCACATGTCTTAACTGCCTATGATTTAAAATATATTATGACCATGTTGTTGCCACCTACAGAATGCACCATGTGGGAAAGGAGATGGAAGCGTTTACTAGATCAATTAATAGAAGAGTATGATAATACTGAGGCAAGGGCGGAATTGACAATCAACCATCTAGCTGGAGAAGGACAACACAGCCTACCAGATGATCAAGCAGCAGGTATCCTCAGAGAAGTATTGGATGATATCAAAGAGATGGCTTTGAAAGCTTCAATCCAGGTATTGGATGGTAGCACCCTCAATTTGGATTACCTTGGGTGGTTGCAGCTAAACCTTTAGGACAATTAGACCGTCTTGGGTGCCTGTTAAGTAAGCAAACCAATGCTACCTCCCTCACATTGAGTGGCCTGCTCTCAGACATAGAGACCATCAGACCTGCCACCCTGCAGAACAGCGATACAGTTTTTACTCTGGGAACACAGGCATGGCTGTGTAGACTCTGAGGGCAACTGTTGCATGAACCTCTCCAAGCCGCAGAGAGTCAATCCACAAGAGCACTCAGGTACTGAAGGAAGAAAGCTTCAAGAAGCTTCACGTGGAAAACAAAGACTGGTTCAATAAACACTTCCAATCCTAGGGATTAAAGGGTTGAATTATGTCCAGCTAAAACAGGGTCTTAGTTGTTGTATTGTTAATTGTCCCATGTTTGTTTCAATGATCTTAAAAAGGCTTAGAAAATTCTTTCAGTTCCATCTTTGTTGTAAAACAGAAGGGAGGAAGATACCCAACAGAGGCTCATCATGGACTCCTTGGAGGACAGAACTGGAGGCCAGGATGGCACAAAAACCTCTCAGAGACTCAGTGTGGGAAAGAAACACCTTAAAATTACCTAAAAGTATACTTAAATCCACAAAGTACCTTAAAAACCTTGAGTATCTCAAAGCATTAATGAGCCCCACTGAGTGTCAGTACAAAGCTCTCAAGGGACACATTAAAGAAGATAATTGGGGCCATGAATGCACAAACCTCTCACAGAGTCTGCATCAAAAGGGAAAAACCAAGTACCTTAAAATAATTGAAGTACCTTGAAGTATTAATGAGCCCCACTGAGTGTTGTTACTGACAAAGCCTCTCCAGGGACTAATTACAGCAGAGAATTGGAGGCCATGATTGCACAAACCTCTCAGAGACTCCAAGGCAAAAGCCAAACCCAAAGTCCTTTGAAAAACCTGCAGCCCCTGCAGGGAGCATTCAGGAACTCCCAGGGCCATTCCGGAGCAAGGCTCCCCAGGGACTCCTTCCAGCACATCCTTGAGGCCACTGGGATGTGGGCTAGGAGGGGGATGCTGAGGGCAGGACAAGGGGCTGACAGTGCCCAGCCTGGCTGGGGCTGTGCCAGGAGGCCCCAGGGCCTTAGGACAAGGTGTCTCCTCACAGCCCTTGGTGGCACAGACCCTGCTGTGCCCCAGGGCTCCAAGACTTGGCTTCTCTTTGTCCCCACCTGTCATCACTGCCTCCAGTTCTCTGCTCTGCCTGGGGCCTGGGGACACTTTCTCAGTCGTGTTCCTCAGTGGGACCCATTAAAAGTCCAAGAAACTTTGCAGTTGGATTCTGACTTGTGAGTTCTGGAGAGGTTTCTTCAGCTCCCTCTCAGGGACTGATGTTCAGGGCCTGAGCACAAAGGCCCAGAGGCTCATTAAAGTCCCTGTGCTGTGTCTATGCTGCTGAGCTGGGCTGGGCTCCTGGCACAGAGGCAGTTCCTGGTAACCAAGAAGAGCTTCAAAAGCACATTTCTCTTGATGAGCAGCTCTTCTGCCAGCCCAGCAGGGCTGGGGCACTGCCTGCAGCCACCCTGGGCACAGCACAGAGGCACAGAGGCAGAGTCAGTGCTGGGAAGGTGCTGAGAAATGCCTGGGGCAGAATCTGCCAGCCCTTGGCACAGGAACCTCTGGCTGCAGGACAATGCAGCTGCAGCTCCTGGAGTTATCTCCTGAAGCTGGAACATCCCAATGCCTACAGACTCTGTGAGTACATTATCTGATTTTCTCTTGTGCAAAGCAGCCAGGGGTGCCCAGGGCTGTCCTGCAGAGCAGGGTCCTGCAGCCCAGGGCGCTGTGCTGGGGCAAGGACTCTGCTGCCTGCCAGGGACAGCTCTCAGCCAGCCCTGGCAGCTTCTCCCAGCACTGCGGGAAAAGATGTGGGCAGGGGGAGGCAGCTGGTAAGGCTTGGAAGTGTTCTCCTTGTAGGATGTGGGTGCTGCATTATTCAGGACTGCTCCCAGCATGACATTTAAGAACAAAACATTTTTAAGTAGATTATACAGGGAGCACAGCAAGGCAGGGGCTGCATAAAAGAGAAAAGCCTGCTTTTTATTTTGCTGCTCTGGGTTTCCTGGATGGGAAATCACACATAGATATTCATGTGTCAGTCCAGGATGAGAAAAAAAAAATTTTTCTGAGATTTACAAAACAAGGTAGTGACAGAAATCACGACAGGTTCCCTCATAGGCAGCATCAGTGTCATTTTTCCAGACTCCTCAGGGTTGCTCTGACGTTGCCATCAGAGCCTGCAGAGCCAGAGCTGCCCCTGGGCAGTGCCAGAGCTGGGAGGGGTCTGGAGGGCAGAGCTGAGCCCCCAGGGCTGGGCTGGGCTCTGGCAGCACTGGCAGGGCCCAGCCCTGGGAAAAGGGAAGCAGCTGCTGGCAGACACAGCTCCAGGCAGCAGGGCCCTGAGCAGGCAGTGGGGAGAAAGTGACCCCAAGCTGTGCTGCGATATTTAAAGTCCTCTCGAAACCCAAATTCTCTATGATTTCTTTTTTTATAGATCCCCATGCCAAAGCAGAGCAAATGTCCAACAGCAGCTCCATCAGGCACTTCCTCCTGCTAGCACTGGCAGACACGCAGCAGCTGCAGCTCCTGCACTTCTGCCTCTTGCTGGGCATCTCCCTGGCTGCCCTCCTGGGCAACGGCCTCATCATCAGCGCCGTAGCCTGCGGCCACCACCTGCACACGCCCATGTTCTTCTTCCTGCTCAACCTGGCCCTCAGCGACCTGGAGTCCATCTGCACCACTGTCCCCAAAGCCATGCACAATTCCCTCTGGGACACCAGGAAAATCTCCTACACAGGATGTGCTACACAGGTCTTTTTTTTTGTTTTCTGTGCAGCAACAGATTTTTATCTCCTGACCATCATGTGCTACGACTGCTATGTGTCCATCTGCAAACCCCTGCACTATGGTACCCTCCTGGGCAGCAGAGCTTGTGCCAACATGGCAGCAGCTGCCAGGACCAGTGCCTTTCTCAATGCTCTTCTGCACACGGCCAATACATTTTCCCTGCCCCTGTGCCATGGCAATGCCCTGGGCCAGTTCTTCTGTGAAATCCCATGGATCCTCAAGCTCACCTGTTCAAACTCAATTCTCAGGGAATTTGGGCTACTTGTTTTTTTCCATCTGTTTAGGAATGGGCTGTTTTCTGTTCATTATTTTCTCCTATGTGCAGATTTTCAGGGCTGTGCTGAGGATCCCCTCTGAGCAGGGACGACACAAAGCCTTTTCCACCTGCCTCCCTCACCTGGCTGTGGTCTCCCTATTCCTAAGCACTGCAGCAATTGCTCACTTGAAGCCCCCCTCCATGTCCTCCCCATCCCTGGATCTGGCACTGTCAGTTCTGTACTCGGTGGTGCCTCCAGCCCTGAACCCCCTCATCTACAGCCTGAGGAACCAGGAGCTCAAGACTGCAGTCTGGAGAATGATGACTGGTTACTTTCAGAAACATTAAACTGCTGGCCAATTTCTGCAAATAATTTGAAATAAAAATCATCTTTAATACTTCTTATTTGGTTTAGCTGTGGTGGTATTTTTTCCTTCATTATAGGTATTAATATTGTCTATAAAATTGTCACTGTTTGCACTGATTCTTCTTTTGTTTCTCTCCACATTCCCTGTGGCCACAGACTTTGTCAATGAGGGGCTGCACCCTCAGTGCTTTAAATGAACTAAGGGATCTCCCAGCAGAGTTTTCTGCAGAGATGCCCTTTTGTTGCCTTCTCTGGAGCTGCAGCTGCAATGTCTATGTGCAGAGCTGGGGGCAGATCATTGCTGGCCCAGCAGCTGTGCCTAGCAGCAGCAGCACTTGGTGTTGCCAGTGCTGCTGCCCTGGCCCTGCCCCGCTGCCCTGGTGACCCTGATGTTGCTGTAGGACCTGAGTGCTCTCAGGGCCAGGCACAGTCCTGGGATGGTAGTGCCGGGGCTGCAGCAGGGACAGGCCATGGGCACTGCTGGGGCAGCTCTGACACCTCAGCCCAGGCCCTGGGGGCTCCAGGCTCCTTGCCCAGGCTCTCTCAATAACACTGCCAGGCCAATGCTCAGCGCAGAAAAGCCCCGTGAGCTGCCCCAGGCTGGCCATGGGCAGGCTGGGGGCAAACAGCATGGCTGGTGCTCTGCAAGGGCCCTGGGGCAGACGGGAAGGAGCAGCAGAGCAGGGGCTGATCCATCCCCAGTGCGCTGCACAGCCCAGGGCAGCGTCCAAGAGCATCCTCATGGAGCTGCCAACAACATTCCCCTCTGCAGCCCTGCCTCTCTACCAGCTCACACAGGTGCCCCATCCTTGCAGGCACAGACACGGCAGCACTGGCTCAGGAATCCCTCTTTGCATTGCACAGAGCAGGGGGAGCACCCCCATGCTGTTTGTGTGGGGACATGAACCTGAGGGAGCACAAATGCCTTCAGCCTCTGGGGCAGGATCATCCTACAAGTGCTGCAGGAATTGTCTGCAGGCTCCTGCAGTGCCTGGTGCTGCTCCCTTGCCGAGGCACCCCAGGCCAGGTGGGCACATCTGGGCTGCTGTATCTGGCTGTGGGGCTCACTGTTCTGGGCAGTGAGGAGGAGTTGCAGAGGCTCTGCAGGACTGACAGGATGGGCTTTGGGCCTAGCAGGAGAAGCTGAGGGACCTGGGCTGCTGGAGCTTCTGAAGAGGAGGCCCAGGGCTCATCCTGCAACCATTCCAAGGGTGGTTTTAGAGAATCCCAGAATCAGCAAGGTTGGAAAAGACCTTGGAGATCATAAAGTCCAACCTGTGCCCTGACACCGTCTTGTCTCCCCTGAGCCTCCTCTTCTCCAGGATAAACAACCCCAGTTCCCTCAGACACTCATCACAGGACTTTTATTCCAGACCCCTCCCCAGCTTTGTTGCCCTTCTCTGGACACACTCCAGCCCCTCCATGTCCTTCCCAAATTGTGGGGCCCAGAACTGGACACAGCACTCGAGGTGCTGCACAACCATTGCCCAGCACAGGGGAAGAATCAGTACCCTGCTCCTGCTACCTACACCATTCCTGATCCAGGTCAGGAGCCATTGGCCTTCTTGCCCATCTGGGCACACTGCTGGCTCATGTCCTGCCTGCTGTCCATCAGTCCCTGCAGGTTCCTTTCTGCCAGGCTGGTATCCAACCCCTCTGTCTCCAGCCTGTAGAGCTGCAGGGGTGGTTGTGACCACAGTGCAGGATCAGCAGATGGACTTTTTAAACCTCACCTTGTTGGATTTGGGCCCTAGATCCAGCCTGTCCAGGGCCCTGTGCAGAGCCCCCCTACCCTCCAACAGATCAACATTCCCAGCCAACTTAGTGTCACCGGGGTTCCGTGAGGGCCCCGAGTGTCCCAATGATCTCCATTATTCCATGAGGCCTCCCAGTGTCACAATGTCCCTTTGCTTCCATGGGACTCCTTGGTGTCACAAAGTCCCTTGTATCTTTGGGTCCCACAGTGTCACAATGGTTTCATGGTCCCTCCAGGCCCTGCAGTGTCACAATGGATCGTTGGTTCCATGTGGTCTGACAGTGCAGCAATGCTCTCCTTGGTTCCACAGTGTCACAATGGCCTCTTCATCCCAAGGGCCACCATGTTGTCAAACATGTTTTCTTCATTCCTGGAGTCCCTGAGGAGCAGCAGTGGCCCCTTGGTTCCATGGGGCCCTGCAGTGTCACAATGGCCCCATCATGACACCAGGTCCTGCTCTGTCACAGTGCTCGTCATGGTTCCACAAGGCCCTGCAGGGTCACAGTTGCCTCTTGGTTCCATGAGGCCTCAGAGTGCCACAATGAATTCCTTGGTGCTGCAGTGTCACAATGGAGCCCTGGTGACAAAAGATCCTGCAGTGTCACCAGGGACCCTTGGTTCCATGGGGCACCACAGTATCACAATTGTGCCCTCAGTTCCCAGAGTCCTTGCAATGGAGCAATGGCCTCTTGATTCCATTGTCCCCACGCTCTCCCAAGGGTCTCCTTGGTTCCACTGTGGCACAATGGCCCCTTGGTTCCACAGGGCCCTGCTGGGTCACAGTGGCCTCTGTGGTTGCACCAGTACCCAGACTGTCACAATGGACCCCTTGCTTCCATTCAGCCCCACAGTGTCACAATGGCCCCTTGGCTCTCTGCTGCCATGTCATACACAGTGTCACCATGGTCCTCTTAGTGCCACCAGGCCCCACAGTGTCACAATGGCCCCTTCCTTCCCCAGGGCCCTGCACTGTCACAATCATCGGAGAATAAACCAGGCTGCAAAAGGCCTTGGAGAGCATCAAGTCCGACAAGGGACTCAACACCACCTTGTCACCCAGGCCATGGCACTGAATGCCACATCCAGTCTTTCCTTAAACACTTCCAGGGACAGTGACTCACTCACCTCTATGGCCAGCCCATTCCAATGCCCAATCACCCTTTGTGTGAAGAATATTTCCTAATGTCCAGTCTAAACATCCCCTGGGGCAGCTGAAGGCTGTGTCCTCTTGTCCTGTCCCTGTTCTCTGGGAAAAAAGCCCAACCCTGACCTGGCTGCACTCTCTTGTCAGGGAGTTGTAGAGAGTGATGAGGTCTCCCCTGAGCCTCCTCTTCTCCAGGATAAACATCCCCAGCTCCCTCAGCTGCTTCTCACTGGACTTGTGCTCCACACCCCTTATCAGCCTTGTTGCCCTTCTCTGGACACGGTCCAGCCCCTCCATGCCTTTCTTAAACTTGGAGACCCAGAACTGGACACAGCACTCGAGGTGCTACCAAACCAGCACTGAGCACAGGGGAAGAATCACTGCCCTGGTCCTGCTGGCCACACCATTCCTGATCCATAGGAGTGCCAGGTATATGATGAGGGAAATGGTGGGGAGGGGGTGAAGGCAAAGTGTTCCTGATTGTCAGCCATGAAGGGTCTTGATTTTCATATCTATTCAGACTGCATTAGAAGGTGCTGGAGGGCAAGATCAAATGGACATTGCTGATACAAAAGTATAAACGAGAAATGAAAACTTAACAGGAGAGACAAATTCTACCTGTATTGTTTTCAATATAGGATATTCACTTTGAATACACTTCTGAAAATAAATTAATCAAAGAAGAATTGAGAATCTAAATTATTCCCAGAAGCTTTTTTTGTTCGGGTGTTTTGAACAAATATTTATGAGCTTTTCTCATTGAATTCCTGAACTGAAGAGCTCAAGAAAGATGAGGCTTCTCGAGGAATAAAATTCATGAGCAACCTCCAAGTGGCTGAGGATCCATCCCCATCTGAGCAGCAATGAACAGCAATGGGCACAGGTTTGTGACTGCCCCAGCTTTGGCATGGGCCCTGGGCCTGGAGCAGGAGCAGCTCTTGAGGGCCCCAAGGCCGGGGCTCTTGTGCTGCCCTGGGCAGATGGGATGGCAGCAGGGGCTGCAGAGCTCTCAACACCTCAGCCCGAGGGGAGCAGGGCAGCCAGGGAGCCTCCTTTGGCCTTGGCCAAGCACCTTCCCCCATGGCTGGGGCTGAGTCCTGTGGCAGCTGCAGCTGCTGCTGTGCCCTTGCCAGGGGCTGAGGCCGTGGGGCAGTGCCCTGAGCAGAGCCGGTTGTGCTGGGCTGGGGAGAGGCCCTTGGTTCTGCCCAGAGCTCAGGGCAGCTGACAGAGTTTGCAAGGGGCTGGGCCGGGCTCAGAGAGCCTGGACCAGAAACCATCATTGGCCATCTCAGCCCGGCTGAGTGTGCAGGGGCAGGACTCAGGCCAGGCCTTGTGGGGCAGGGCCAGCGCCTGTGCAAGGCATTGAAAACAGGCAAGTGGCCCAGAGAGGAGGCTGCTCTGTGCCCTTGGTGGCATGGACAGAGCAGGGAGGGGCCCAGGACATTTGTCAGTGCCAGCCTCTGTGCCCAGCCCTTGGCAGCCCTGGCTGCTGAGCCTAGCTTTGGCCTGGGCTGAGTTTGGCTGTGGCCCAGCTCCATCTTTCTGCAGGGCTCAGGGCCTGTTTCCAGCCATGGCCAGCCCTGGATGCCTCTCTGCTGGCCCAGAGGCCGGAAGAGCCCGGGGCAGGGCTGTCTGTGCAGCCCCGCAGGTGCCACGGGCTCTGCAGGAGCTGGCAGAGGCTGCCCAGCAGGGAGGCCATGGGGCACAGAGCCCCAAGGCTGCTGTGGGCACCACGGCACAGGGGCCGTTCCCAGCCGCAATGCCCCTGGCCTGGGCTGGGCCTGCACAGGGGCTGGGCCACCGTGGCTGGGCCAGCACAGGACCACAAAGGGGCCACGCAGCCGCTGCCGGGGCTCACAGCAGGGCCAGGCACACACAAGACATTGCTGAGCATGGCCTGCGCTGGCCAGGCCTGACTGTGTCAAAGGCAGAGCTCAGCTGCCCTTGGGGGCTGCAGCAACAGTCTAGAAACCAAAGAGCCTCCATGGCTGTGCTGGAGACCAAGGCTGCAGCAGGGAAATGCAGGGCTGCTGAGGGATGGGGAGGGCATTGAATTCCAGCACATACCTCAGCTCTCTGATGATCCTGGCACCATGCTGGGCCCTGTTTCAGACTGGAGCATGAGTGACATAAAACTACATCTAAAATGTCTTTGTCTAAAATCTTTCCTCTATGGCAATCCCTTGTGGAAAATGAAAATGTCAGATGTTCCTGGGATGTCACAAGGAGAAGGATTTAGATGTTTCTTAAATTTTATCATGTTCACATTTTTTTATGTGTGCCATGAAGAGAAACATTTCTGTGTCTCTGAGTCTCACCAGTCCCTGACTCCCAAAGACACAAACCTGATGAGTTCTGGTTCCTAGTCCAGGGCTGCACTTGGACCTCCCTCCATAGCCAGAGCAGAGCTCCCTTGCCCCAGAAAGTCCCTGGCAATGCAGGGATGAAGGAAATAGGACAGACTGTGGGGATCAGGGGCAGGGAAGAGCCAGGGAGAAGAATGACTTTCGCATTTGATGGAGCTGTGCCTCCCCTTGGCTTTGTGGCTGATAAGAAATGAACATCCCTCTGTGTCTTGGGCAGCTCCTTCTCCAAGGAAAGCAGGTGGGAGTTGGAGCCAAGGAGCTGAAAGCTGCAGATGCAGCCTGGGCTGGAGGGAGCTCAGATTTGCACAAGGCTGCTCTGAGTGCCAGGGCTTGGATGGGAGAAATGGTGGGATGGGGGTAGGGACAGAGTCTGATTGATTGTCAGCCATGAAGCATCTTGATTTTCATATCTATTCTAACTGCATCAGGAGATACTTGGATTCAGTGTCAATTGGTGATTGCACATATCAATTTAACAGGGAAAAAAAACCTAAACAGGACCTAAGAAATCTTTTCTCATTGTCTTTTTAAAAAAAATATATTCAGTTTGAATACAGTTTTGAAATCTGTCTAATTCCCACAAAATATTTGAACACTTAAATTATTCCCAGAAGCTTGGCTTGTTAAGGTGTTCTGAATGTTAATGAACCCTGGACACTGAATTCCTGCACTGAAGAGCTGAAGACTGAACAAGCCCCTGGAGCAGGAAAATTCAGCAGCAGCCTCCAAGTTGCTGAGGATGTCAGCAGCCCCCACTGAGGCCATCCCTGCCCAGAGACCGTGGGGGAATGGGCAGACAAGGAGAGCGTCCCTGGGGCTGGGGCAGCAAAATTCAGAGGCAGAAGCGGCTCTAGCTGGGCAATGGAGTGTGGAATATGGCTGGGAAAGCCCTGCCTGGGCTGTGCCAGGCAGGAGAGATAAGCCCTGACACCCATTCCCAAAAATTTCTCTTAATGAGACATTTAAAAGGAAATACAATTGTTTGTGTTCTTTGAGTTGGATGCACTGGAGAAATACCAACAAGTGGTTCTCAAGAGCTGAAAACAACCAAACAGCCTTTACTGTCAATTTTAGAAAATTAGAGAAGCTTGGCAAATGGTTTAACACAACATTCAATCAGTCAAAAATATATTTCACATTATCTTGGCCCATTCAACTTCAAAAATTCTTAGCTCATTTAAATTTAAGTTACTCGAACTTTGGAAGAGGAGGGAATAAGAAGACACAGAAAGAGAGAAAGACAAAAAAGATACAGAGAAGCACATACACAGCTATCAACTCCCAAATTCCAGTGGTGTTTAAAAGGAAATTACAGGAGGAGGTAGGGTCAAGATGTGTGCTTGCCTTGTCATCAGCTTTAAATACCCCTTGGTCTTCCTGTATCCCTCCCCCATATGGGACTGTGGGTCATTTGGTCATTAAGGAGCTGGGCTGGGGCTGCAGAGTTGGCTGTGGAGCATTGCCTGTGCTATGCCAGGGACTAGCAGACACTGTTGGGCTGGGATAGAGGCTCTGGTGGGATTGGGGCTCCAGGGCAGGGCAGTGCTGGGCTTACAGGGCAGGGCAAGGCTGGACCTGCCCCTTCCTCCCCCACACACTAAATGTTTCCAGACAAAAATCTCCTCCAGTTTGTCACAATAGGGAAGGTTGGAGATGAAGTCCCAGTTCTGGTCATGGGCACCTGGACAAGAAGGACAGTTCTTTTCCATAGGAGGGAAAGCATGGAGCCTCAGTGTTTCAGGAGCAGATGAGAAGAGACCCTTAACATGCCAAGGTAAGCTGGACCAGTCAGGCAGTCCATGGGAGGCCAAACCAGACAGACCTATGTTTTGCGGAAAAAAAAGAAACCTCACAACTTTATAAAAGTTGTAAAGCCCGGTATGTTTATTTACGACGCGCGCCGGACGCAAGTCCCCCAACAAGGCATGCGTACCTCTGAAGACCTCAGGTCTTCTTTTATCCCCCTTCCAAATGCATATGCATACAGTTTCACAATAAGTTCATACATATTCATTCCGCATGACATTTAGCACCAGTTCTTCTTTATCAAAGGAATTTCTAAGTTGGGGGCAAATCGACCTTGTGGTCTTTTCTGTTTTCCTTTCTCTGTCTCCTTGCTGTTTCGGCATGCGAGTTTTTCCTTCAGCTTTGGCCTCACAGACTTTTCACCTTTCTTAGACACTTCACCTAATTCAGAGTGGATCTTTACTCTGTCTCACCTATTCTGTGTTCCCTTGGTTTTATGGGGACCCATAGTGTCACAATGGACCCTCGGTTCAATGGGGTCCCAGAGTATCTCAATAGCTCCTATGTTCCAGAGGGCCCCAAAGTGTCACAATGGTCTCAAATGATTCCATGAGGCCTTGCAGTGGCACAGTGGTCTCTATGGTTCCCCAGGCCCCATGATGTCACATGACTGCTCTGTTCCATGAGCCCTGCAATGTCACAAAGGACCTTTGGACCCTGGGGGTTTGCAGTGTCACAATGGTCTCCATTGGCTCCACAGTGTCACAATGGACCATTGATGACAGAAGGCCCCTCTGTTTCACCCTGGAGCTTTGGTTCCTCACAGCCCTGCAGTGTCACAAAGGCCTCTTGGTTGTTCTGTGACGCTATGAAGTATCCTAATGGCCTGTCTATGGCTCCAGGAGGCCTTGCAATGTCACAATAGATCTTTTGCTCCATGAGGCCCCCTGGTGTCACAACGGACCCTTGGTTTGATGCAGCCTCTCAGTGTCACAATGATCCCTGCATTCCATGGAGCCACACAGCATCAGTACGGTCCCCTTGGTTCCATGAGATCCAGACATGTCACAGTGCTCTCCATGATTTCACGAGGCCCCACAGTGTCACAATGGTCCCTTTTGAGGTTTGAGGTTAAGTGAGGTTAAGTCACAAGGTCTATGCTAAGTTGAATGCTTCTGACAGTTGTTCTTTTGCTAAGCTGCAAAGTTTAATTAAAGTTATAAGCTGAGCTAGATGCTGTTAAAAGTTATTCCTATGTTATATTGAAAAGTCATAGGTTATAAGTTAGGTTAAATACTATTAAGTGTTTTTCTTTTGCTAAATTGAGAAGTTGAAAGTAGAAATTAGGGTTAACTTATAAGTTAACTCCCATTAAGTTTGAGCTCTGTTAAGCTTTTAGCTCATGTTCCTTTTATCATTTCCCTCAATGTCCTTGTGTCACACACACACACAGGGACAGTTCTCAGCTCATTTCTGGTTTGATTGCCTAAGTTTGATTTGGTTTTGTTGTTGCTTTGTTTCCTTGGTGTGCCTGAAGTGTCCAGTGAGGAGCAGAGTGACTCTTGCCAAGGAACTTTGTCCTGCTGTCCCTTAATATTAAATCTGGTTTTTGCTGATGCCTCACTGGGGATGTTTCCAGCGCTCACAAGCCCTCATTAGTAACAGAGTGAAGGAGCCCTGGCCCAGGCTCTGGCCCTGGGGGACATGGGGACGCTGCCTGGCGGTCCCTGTCCTTCTGTGCCACCCCCAGGGCCCTGGACCCGTCCAAAAGTCAGGCTCTGGTGTTGATGTTGTGGACTATCCTCTGGGGGAGGCTGCGGCGCTGGGGGTGGGAGGACCGGGGGGAACAGGGGACCCCACTGTGCACGAGCAGGGTTGGACTGCTCTGGGAGGGGAACTGTGAGGGGGGACGGGGCAGAGTAGCCTCATCAGTGACCTCATACAGCTGCTCTGTGATGTCACACAGCCCCCTGTGATGTCACACACCCCCCCATGTGATGTCACAGAGCCAAGTCTATGATGGCATCTGTGATGTCATACAGCAGTGTTGTGATGTCACATAAGACTGTGATGTCACAAAGGCAGCCTACGGTGTCACAATGTGTTCTGTGATGTCACAGCCTGCTCTGTGATTTTACACAGCCACCTGGTGATGTCACAACCCACTTTCTGGTGCCACAGATCCACACTCTATGACGGCAGGATTTGCTCTATGGCCTCACACCCTCCTCTGTGACATTACAGCCAGCTCTGTGATGTCACAACCCCCTCAGTGATGTTAAAAAACCCTCAAGAACTCAATTACACTGAAACAGCTAAGTGTCTTGTTTGAAAGAGATCCCTGTCAGGGGCACAACTGAGAAAGTGTCCCCAGGTTCCAGTCAGAGCAGAACACTGGAGGCAGGGATGACAGCTGGGGACAAGCAAGGCAAAGGTGTCTCTGGTGCTGAACAAACTTGGAAGTGGTTCAGGAATGCAAAGGGCATTCCTGAACCACTCAGGGCTCAGGGACAGGATCTGCCTAAACCCCAGGCCCTGGCCAGGCAGATCCTGTCCCTCCCTCCTTGCTCAGGACGCTTCCTGGGATGGGCACTGGCATGTGGGGATGTGCAATGCCAAGGGCAGGAGCATGGGGCGGCCCCTGCCAGGCTGCTGAGCAGGGACAAGGAGGCAATGAGACCCCAGCCCTGCAAGGGTCACTTGTCCCTTCATGGCCTCAGGCCCAGGCCCAGCAGCCATGGCCAACGTGCTGCCCAAGTTGGCTCTGGCAGGGCTGTCTTGCAGTTGCTGCCCATCCCTGTGCCCTGTGCAGCCCAGGCTGTCCCACGGTGTCCCTGCCCTGCGCCTCTGTCCCTGCAGGCTGTCGGCATCCCCCGGCTGCCCCACCTGGCTGGGCCCTTCCTTTGCTGACAGCTCTGCCTCCTGCCTGCCTCTGCCTGCCCACACAGAGCCTGGGGCTGATACCGAAAGGGTTAATTCAATTTTTACTGTCTCTGTGAACTTTTAGCACAGGAACAAGGCATTCAGCAGCTACTTTCCCAGCAGGGATGTTTGGAAGAGAAGACATCTGGCTCAAGAGTGCAGTCATAGAAAAAAGGACCTAACCTGGGAACTTGGGGTGGGTTTTATAGTAATGGGTAAACTGTAATACACATTTAGTGGTGCTGGTAGAATTACATGTCCACATAAGGTTAGGAGTTATCCCTCACTAGACCTCAGGGCTGAATAAATGATACCCACTTAAATAGCAAATTAGTGTTAATACTTATTCTGGTATTTCGGATATTTGGTGATGGCGAGGCCTCACAGAACCAAGGAGTCAGCTGTGACACTGTGCAAACTCATGGAACAAAGGGTCCATTGTGACACAGTGGAACCCCATGGAACCAAAATCCATTTTGGCACATTGGAGCTACATTGAACCAATGGTCCATTGTGATATTGCAGATCCAAGGAAAACATTGTGACACTGAGAAACCTCTTGGTGACCATTTTGACCAGCAAGGCCTCATGGAACCAAGGGTCCCTTGTTAAACTGTGTGGCCTCATGGGACCATGAGCCATTGTGGCACAGCATGGCCACGTGGAGCCAAGGGGCCACTGTGACACTGTGGATCCAAGGAGACCATTGAGACTGAGGAACCTGAGGAACCTCATGGAACCAAGAGTCCATTGTCACACTGTGGGGCCCTGTGGAACCAAGGGGAGCACAGTGACTTTGTGTGGCCTCATGGAACAATGGAGACTATTCTGACACTTTGGGACCCACTGGAACCAAGAGGCCATTAGAGCATGGGAGGGCCTCATGGAACCAAGGGGACTACAGTAAACACTGTGGGCCACCATGGGATAAAGCATCCAGTGGAACCAAAGCTCCATTGTGACACAGCAGGGCCTCATGGAACCATGAAGGCCATTTTTACACTTGGAAGCCTTGTAGAACCAAATGGCCATCGTTGCACTTCAGGGCCTTGTGGAGCCAAGGGGACCACAGTGACACTGTGGGGCTCAGTGAAACCAATGCTCTGTTGTGATACTGCAAGGCCTTATGGAATCATGGAGACCATTGTGACATCAAAACACTGAAACAAGGGGGCATTGTGACCATACAAGGCCACATGGAAGCAAGGAACCATTGTGACACTATGGAGTGTTGGCAGACCAAGGGGCAGTTGTCACACTGTGTGGCACCATGGAACAAAGGAGTCCATTGTGACACTGCAGGGCCCCATGAAACTAAGGATTCATGGAACAGCGCTGGACCCCATGGAACCAAATGTCCATGGTGACACTGTGAGACCTCATGGAATCCTGGAGGCCATTCTGACACTTTTAGGCCTCGTGGAATCAAGAGGCTCTGCAGGGCCTCATGGAACCAAGGAGACCTTTCTGACATTGTGAGTCCCCATGGAACCAAGGGTCCAGTGTGACACCATGGAACCAAGGAGACTGTTGCTGGCAGTATAAAAGCTCATGGAATCAAAAGTCCATTGTCACATTGTGAGGCCTCATTGAACCATTGAGACCATTATGACACTTCAGGACCCACTGGAACCAAGGGGTCATTGTGTCACCACAGGTCTCATACAACCAAGGCAACCACTGTGACGCTGCAAGGTCTCATGGAAGCAAGGGGCCATTGTAACACTGTGGGTACCCATGGAAGCAAGGGGCCATTGTAACACATCCAGGCCTGGTGGACCGAAGGGGCCATTGTGACCCTGAGGAACCCAGTAGAACCAAGGGGCCAATTTGAGACTCTGAGGCCTCATGGAACCAATGGGCCATTGTGGCATTGCACAGTCCCATGGAAACAAGGAAACCATTTTGACCCTGCAAGGCCTCATGGAAGCAAGGGGCCATTGTGCCAATGTGGAGCCAAGGAGACCATTGTTACATCACTGGGCCTCATTGAAACAAAGATCTGTTGTGATTCGACAGGGCCTCATGGAATCAAGGGCAATTGTGATGCTGCAGGGCCCCAAGGATCCAAGAACATGAAGCAGGTCTGGTTGGCTGGGCCTCCTGGGGGCTGCCTGACTGGCCCAGATGACCTTGGCATGTTGAGGGTCACTTCTCATCTGCCCCCTGGAGTTCTGTGCTTTCCTTTCTGTGGGAAAGAATTGTCCTTCTCCTTTGAAATGGGAGGAGGTTCATGGCCAAAATTGGGATTCCTTCTCCAAATTTGATTATATTCCCATATGAAACCTGCCAGGATAGACAGCTCTGGCTGGCCTTGGCCTCTTGGGAGCCACTTCTCATCTGCCTTCAAAACACTGGAAACCTGTGCTTTTCTTCCCATGGAAAAGAACATCTTTAAAGTCCAGGCATCCACGGCCAAAATTGAGAATCCACCTTCAAAATTCCTTATATCCAAGGATAGCTCCCAGACAAAAGCTGCCAGGGCTGTCCAGGTTCCTTTGACTTCCTGAGGACCAGCTCTCATCTGCCTTTGAAACACTGGGACTCTGTACTTTCCTTCCTGAGGAAAAAAACTGTCCTTCTCGTCCTGATGCCCATTGATAAAAGTGGGGTTTGGACTCACAATTTCTATCTCTCCAAGGATTCTTCCCTGACAGCAGATCTGGCTGGCCTTGGCCTCCTTGGGGCTGCCTCTAATCAGCCTTTGAAACACTGGGACTCCACCCTTTCCTTCCTATAGAGAACTCTCATTCCAGTCCAGGAACCCATGGCTGAAATGGAATTCCACCCCCAAAACTCCCCATATACCCAAAGGTTGCTTTCAGACAAAAGCTGCAAGGACAGACAGGTCTGGCTGGCCTTGGCCTCTGGTGACTGCTTCTCATCTGCCTTCAAAATCCTGGGGTTCTGTGGTTTCCTTCCTGTAGAAAAGAACTGTCCCTCTTTTCCAGGTGCTTTTGGCATCAGGCATTTGACCACTGTATAGGGATACAGGAGCTCTGTGCTCAGTGGGGTGGAGACTGAAGAGAGCAGAGGAGAGCCCTGGGAGGGACTGAAGGGTGGTTTCAGAGATGGTGGATCCTTTTGACATAGTAGGGAACAGCTGGAGAAAAGAAGAATTATTGCCAAGTTGGGGAGGCCCAGACTGACACTAGGAGAAAAGAATTTACCTGCCAGGGCAGGGCTGTGGTGCAGCACGTCCCCAGCAGGAGCCTGGAGCAGCCCAAGGCTTTGTGTGGGCAGGCAGAGGCAGGCAGGAGGCAGAGCTGTCAGCAAAGGAAGGGGCCAGCCAGGTGGGGCAGCCGGGGGATGCCGACAGCCTGCAGGGACAGAGGCGCAGGGCAGGGACACCGTGGGACAGCCTGGGCTGCACAGGGCACAGGGATGGGCAGCAGCTGCAAGACAGCCCTGCCAGAGCCAACTTGGGCAGCACGTTGGCCATGGCTGCTGGGCCTGGGCCTGAGGCCATGAAGGGACAAGTGACCCTTGCAGGCCTGGGGCCTCATTGCCTCCTTGTCCCTGCTCAGCAGCCTGGCAGGGGCCGCCCCATGCTCCTGCCCTTGGCATTGCACATCCCCACATGCCAGTGCCCATCCCAGGAAGAGTCCTGAGCAAGGAGGGAGGGACAGGATCTGCCAGGCCAGGGGCTGGGGCTCAGGCGTTGGCCCTTTGCATTCATGAAACATATCCAGGTGTGCTCAGTATCAGAGACACCTTTGCCTTGTTTGTCCCCAGCTTCCATCACTGACTGCAGTGTTCTGCTCTGACTGGAACCTGGGGACACTTTCTCAGTTGTGTCTCTGACAGCGATCTCTTCAAAGTCCAAGAAACTTCAGCATTTCAATGTAACTGAGTTCTTGAGTGTTCTGTGAGATCATAGAGCTGGCTGTGATGTCACAGAGTAGGGTGTAATGCCATAGAGCAGACTCTGCCATCATAGAGTGTGGCTCTGTGGCATCAAAGAGTGGGTTGTAACATCACCAGGTGGCGGTGTAATATCATAGAGCAGGCTGTGACATCACAGAACAGACAGTGACATCACAGAACAGACAGTGACATCACAGGGTAACTTTGTGACATAGCAGTCTTCTGAGACATTGCAGCACTGCTGTATGACATCACAGGGTGACATCATAGAGTTGGATCTGTGATATCACATGTGTTTTGCGTCATCTCAGGAGGCTTTGTGACATCACAGGGGCAGTGTGACAAAGCAGAGATGTCCATGTGACATCAAGGCAGGTGTTGTGATGTCATAGGGGTAGTATGATATCACAGAGATAGCTGTGTGACATCACAGAGTCTGTGTGACATTACAGGGGCTGTGTGACACCACAGGAAGGCTGTGTGACATCACAGAGGGGTGTGTGACATCACAGGAGGCTGTGTGAGGTCACTGGGGAGGTCACTCTGCCCCGGCCCCCCTCACAGCTCCCCTCAGAGAAGTCCAACCCTGCTCGTGCACAGCAGGGTCCCCTGTCCCCCCGGGTCCCCCCGCCCCCAGCCCCGCAGCCTCCCCCAGAGGATGTTCCATGAGATGGACCCCAGAGCCTGACACGGGGATGGGGGGCCGGACCCTGGGGGTGGCACAGGGGGACAGGGACCCCCCGGCAGCGTCCCCGTGTCCCCCAGGGCCAGAGCCTGGGCCAGGGCTCCTTCACCCTGCTACCAACGAGGCCTTGAGGGCGCTGAAAAAATCCGCAGCAAGAGATCAGATAAAACCAGATTTAATATTACAGGACAGCACCACAAAGTTCCTTGGCAAGAGTCACTCTGCTCCTGACTGGACCCTTCAGGCACAGCACGGAAACAAAGCAACAACAAAACCAAACCAAATCCAGGCAATCAAGCCAGAAGTGAGCCAAGAACTGTCCCTGTATGTGTGACACAAAGACAATGAGGGCAAGGATAAAAGGAACACGAGCTAAAAGCTTAACAGAGGTCAAATTAATAGGACTGAACTTATACCTTAACTTTAACTGATACCTTAAACTTCACAATATAGCAGAAGAACAGCACTTAACAGTACTTACCCTAAGTTATAACATAGGACTTTGCATTTTAACAGAAGAATAACATTTATTAATATTTCACTTAGTAATAACTTATATGAAACATAGCAACTTAGAAAAAGAACAACTCTCAGAAGCATTTGACTTAGACCTTGTGATTCAACCTCACTTACAGGCATGATTGACTCAGCTATCCAAGGCACTCCAACCCCTCAGAGAGCAGCATTTCTGCCACATTTCCCCAGCACAGGCACTCCTGTGTGCACACAGACACAAAGAGTCAGTGCAAGGCACCTGGGAGAAATTCCCCTGAGGGCAGGAAATGCTCCCTATGGATTCCTTGGCATCTCCCCAGTGGGTGAAGGGTTGAGCCTGGAGGAGTGGGGGGATCAGCCCAGGCTCTGTGGTTGTTCAGGATCCCCGAGTGCAGCAAACGGGAGAGTTCCCGGCTGGGGGAGGCCCCACTCAGAGGGAGTCGCTGGCCCAGGAGAGCTCCAAGGGCTCCTTTTGGAGCGCTGTTTGCAGGGCCCCAAGAGAGGGGCTTCAGTCCCAGCAATGGCTCATCCTGGCCACACTTGGCACCAACAGCTTTCTTTGGCAGGGTGAGAAGAGGGATGTTGTGCCACTGAGGGAACAAAACCAGTTCCCACGGCTGGTCCTACAGAAGCCAGGAGCTGCTTGGGCAGCAGCAGTGCCTGAAGCAGACAGTGTTTGTGATGAGTGGCAGAGGAGCTGAGCCCAGGGGCTGTTGGCCAAGGCCGAGGCCCAAGGAACATTTCTCAGCTGGCAGGGCAGCCTGAGATGGGGAGGGGGGAATGCAGCAGCACAGGGCCCATGGAACCAAGGGATGATTGTGACACTGTGGGGCCTTGTAACACCAAGGGATGAGTGTGACACTGTGGGGTCCTCTGAGGCCAAGGGACCATTGTGACACTGTGGGGCCCTGTGAGACCAAGGGGCCATTGTGACACTGTGGGGCCTCATGGAATCATGGAGAGCACTGTGACATTGCTGGTCCTCATGCAACCAATTGGACTGTACTGACGCTCTGTGACTCCATGAAATGTAGGGGTCATTGTCACACTGAGAGGCTCCATCAAACTAAGGATCCATTTGTGACACCATAGGGCCTCATGGAACTATGGAGACCATTGTGACACTTAAGCGTGTCTTGGAACCAAGAGGCCATTGTGACAGTGCAAGATTCAATAGAGCCAAAGGTCTATTGTGACATTGCAGGGCCTCATGGAATCATGGAGACACCATTAAGACACTTCACAGCCTCATAGAACCAAGGAGACCGTTATGACACTAAAGGGCACTATGGAGTCATGGAGACCATTGTGACACTGAGGGGACTCATGGAAGCATGGAGACCATTTTGACACTATGAGGATCCATGGAATAAGCAAAGCATTGTGACACTGTGAGGCCGCATGGAACGAGTGAGACCATTGTGGCCCTGGGGGACCCCACAGAACCAAGAGGACCATTGAGATACTCTGGGGCCTCGTGAAACCAGGAGACCTTTTTGACACTGCAGGGCTGCATGGAACCAAAGGTCTATTGTGACATTGTGGAACTCCATTGAAACCAGGGTTCATTGTGACCCTGCAGGGATGTGTGGAACCAAAGATCCAGAGTGACACTGAGTGGCCTCCTGTAATCAATGGTCCATTGTGACACTGTGGAGACAAAGGAGATCATTGTGACACTGCAAACCCCCAGGGTCCAAAAGTCCATTGTGACATTGCAGGCCTCATGTAATAGAGGAGTTGCGTGACATTGTGGGGCACATGGAACCATGGAGGCCATTGTGACACTGCAAGGCCTCATGGAATCATTGGGACCATCGTGAAACTGTGGGGCCTTATGGAACCTAGGGGCCATTGTGACATTGTCGGACCCCATCAAACCAAAGGGTCCATTGTGTTACTGCTGGACCCCATGGAAACAAGTCACCATTTTGGTTGGACCTCATTGATCGAAGGCACCATTGTGACACTATGGGGCCCCACAAAACCAAGGGAACACAGAATAGATCTGGCTGGTTTGGCCTCCCAGGGTCCCCTACACTGGTCCAGATGACCTTGGCATGTTGAGGGTCTCTCCTCATCTGCTGCTGAAGCACTGGGGCTCCATGCTTTCCTTCCAATGGAAAAGATCTCTCCTTCTTCTCCGGGCACCCCTGGCCAGAATTGGGATTTCACCTCAAAATTTCCATATATCCAGGGATTGTTTGCATGGGAATATTGCCAGGACAAGTCTGGCTGGTAATGGTTTCACAAGGGTCACGTCTCACCTGTCCCCAAAGCACTGTGGAAGGCTCTGTTCTCTCTTTCCTATGAGAAAGAACCATCCTGCTTCTCCAGGAACCCATGGCTGAGATTGGGCTTCCACCTAAATGAGCCTTGCTTGCTCTTATCCTGTGCAAGCTGTTACAGCTCCAGAGCTCAGTCCCCAAGGGGACTGGGTGCCAGAAGCCAGCTTGCTCTCAGACCAAGGCCGCGGGACCGCCCTAGCAAGCAGGGAATATTCAGCTCTCAGTGATTAGGCAGCTCTTATGATTTCAAGCTCTTTGCTTGCTAGGTAGCTTTTCCCTTGGCCTAAGGCTCCAGCAGACGGTAGAGAGAGGAGAAGCAGAAGACGCTGGCTGTTCTACGAGTATGGCTTTATTGGAGGGTCTGTGAAGGGTCTCAG
Organism: Melospiza georgiana; assembly: GCF_028018845.1. Classification (NCBI taxonomy): domain Eukaryota; kingdom Metazoa; phylum Chordata; class Aves; order Passeriformes; family Passerellidae; genus Melospiza; species Melospiza georgiana. Next base: position 2,316,796 of record NC_080452.1, read on the forward strand.
CTCTTCTTCTTCCGAGTTAGTAGGGGTACAGTATGCTACTTTTATACCCTTGGCCCAGATCCAATCCTGACCAATGGCAGAGGTGTTAGTGACCATAAGTGACCAATAGTAGGGTTAACAACATATTGCCTTACATGGCTATAGGGATAAGGTACAAGGTGGATGTCCCTGGAGACAGGAAACTTCTTTGCCGCTGTGTCAGCATTCTATTCTCCAAGGGGCCCTGGCTAAACCTGAGGGGTTTACTACAACTCCACTTTCTGTTTTTACAAAAAACGCATTCGCAAGAGTTCTTTTGAAACAGTGAACAAGACACAAGAACATAGCTAACACAGTAAAAATTACAAGGAGAATCAACAACAATCCCTTAACTAAAGATGCAGCCCATCCTGTTAGTCCCCATTGCCCGAAAAGTTCATTGACCCAATCTGGGATTCTTTCTACTTTCAAGTCCTTCACGAGATGTTTCCGTTTCTGGATGTTCGCATGGACGGACTCCGAACGTGAAGAGAGGTTGAAGCAGCACATTCCTTCAAAGTCCTCACATCCATGTCCGTGGGCAAGCAGCAGGAAGTTGATTGCTGCTCGGTTTTGGAATGAAGCTTGTCTTGTGGTTTCTTCTTCCTTTAAGAGATCACTTAAGGCTGCTGATGTGGCATTAGCTTGTTTACTGAGCCAGCACTCAAAGTGATTGATTTCACCGAGGCTTTAGCTGCAGCTACCCAGGGTAAAAACAGAGAGACAGCAATCTTTTTTGGTCTGTTCCAATCATATAATCTCGGATCACAATTTTCATCAAATTCAGTGTAGGACCTTTTTTCACATTTTGATTCTCTTTCTTTTTTCCAATTATGTAACAGGGTAATGTTTGGAGTAAGGGTAGAAAGTTTTCCCAGAGTACAGGGACCTCCCTGGAGTCGGGAGGGGATCCCTGCCCATACTCTATCACCACAGATGAGAAACATTCCCTTGGGTAGTACTTTGGGATGGAGAGAGGACACAGAAATTACACGAGCTGTGTAATTGCACCAATCATGAGGGTTATAGGCTTTGTTAACTGGTGGTAGATCTTTTCGATATGCGTTTTTGTGTTGGTCAATTTCTGGCCAATCATTTTTCGGACGCCTAAAGTAAAATTTGACACAATATGTGGCCTTGGAGGATCCCAATAGATCCAATTCTTGGGGTTCCTCTCGAGCATCTTGCAGAATTTTTGTCCACTCGTCCCAAGTATCAGCCCCATTGGGTCTCTTACCTGTGGTGCGGAGAACCTCTGAGTTCTGGACAGGCCAATCATCTGCTATAAAGGGAATTCCTACTAGACATGTAGAAAGTGGATTATCAATGCTTCCCATAGACAAGCACATGTTGTCTTGTTTTAATGTTTTTGCTAAGGTTACCCAAACATTATGGCTGGGCTGTGGACTAATGCAGACGAAGGCACGCGGTGTGGTGTAGAGCATCCAGGCAGCGGTGAGGACAGCACCGACGGAGATATTTTTCATCTTTGGGCAGGATTAGGGCTTCTGATAGGGAATATAAGCACAATTTGTTATCTTTATTATGAGAGGGATTTCTGCCTTGTTCTTTTCTGTGTTCCTCTCCTCCCCCCCTTTTTCTTTTAATTTCTAAGCTGCACTACGGGAGGAGGACCGGGTAGAAGGTTATGAGGTTTTAAGGTTAGGGAAAGGGAATAATAAGGCTTTTTACAATACAACACACAGTGTAATAACACATAATTCAGAGAACACTTTTTTGTTAAGGCTACCTGTGGCCTATTACAGCAGACTGTTATTTAACTTTCTGTTTTGTCTGCTGCCTTGTAATGGGGTGGTCTGTTCTTGTGTTTGTGGGTGTTCGGTGACGCCTTCGTCTCCAGGCTGAGCTGGTTTGGTTTTGAGGTGGTCTTGTGTTTGCCTCAGGAGAGTTCTTGTCCTCATCTGTAGTAGTGTTTGCTGTGCCTAAGTATGGTTTTACGTATTTTCCTGGGTACCACCTTGGACCTGATGGTAGTAGCACGTATGCATAACCTCTTCCCCAGGTAATCAACTGATAAGGCCCTGAAATTTGGTGTGTTTCAGGGTCTTTCACAGGCACAGGTGGTTTCTCTGTGAGCTTTGCTTGTGTGGTATTCGCAAAGTGGCGAAGTATTGGTGGGTCAGGCTCTGACGCTGTGCAGTTCAGGAAGTTGATGACATAGAGAGCCTTGCAAAGTCTCTCCACTGGAGATGTGATTTTCATGTCCCTGTTCTGTTGCTCGAGGACTCTTTTGGGGTTTACAGGTATGCCCGTCTTGTGTGCTATGCCCCATTCATTGAAGAACTCCTTCAACTTGTGGGAGGTATAGGCTGGCCCATTATCTGTTTTAATCTCCTTTGGTACACCCAGGGTGGCAAAAGTGAGGAGGAAGTGTTTTATTGTGTGCATGGTCTTTTCTCCTGCATGTGATGATGCAAACACTGCTCCTGAGAATGTGTCGACCGAAACATGCACATACTTTGACCTTCCAAAAGGGTGCATAGTGAGTTACATCTGTCTGCCACAGCTGACAGCAATTCAGACCTCGGGGATTGACTCCCGTACCCATTGATGGTATCTGCTAGTTTTGACCAGTAGCTCAGACAGGTAGCCACGATAGCTTTTGCCTGATCCTTTGAGAGCTTAAACATTCTCATAGGGGCAAGTACATTTTGATGAAAGAACGCGTGTGACAGCTTTGCCTGAGCAAAGATGTTAGGAACATTAGCAGTTTCTGCTGCCATAGCTAATGCATCTGCTTTCCTGTTGCCTTCTGCAACAACACCTGGGAGGTCCGTGTGAGACCTCACATGCATTATGTGATAAGGTTGTTTTCTGTGGGATATCAATTGTATTAATTTAGAGAGCAATTGGTATAACTTTGGGTTAGAGACCTCTTTGAGAAGAGCATGTTCTGCTCTCACAGCTATTCCCGCAACATAAGCTGAATCTGTGACCAGATTGAAAGGCTCGTTTTTAAATTTTTCAAAGGCTCTGATGACAGCTGCTAATTCTGCAATCTGTGGCGATCCTTCTACTGTCTGTACGTCAGATTGCCATTCTTGTGTTTGGGGGTCTCTCCAAGTAATCACCGACTTGTGGGATGACCCTGAGCCATCTGTAAATAGAGTTAGAGCCTTGAGAGGATTTCTACTTTGGATTCATTTTGGAATCAAATGGAAAGTTTCATTCTGGCTGAAAAACTTGTGTTCTGGGATGTCTGATGAAGTTTGACCCGTATAACTGTCCAGAGCAAACTGTAGGCTCGCATTGGTCTTGATTAAATCCTCAAAGTCTTTAAGGGTTATTGGCAAATATATGCATTCAAAATCACTGCCTGAAAGGGAGCAAAGGCGAGTCCTAGCCTTTTTTATTAAGTGTGCTATAATCTCCTGGTAGGTGGTAAGTGTCTTTGTAGGCTGACAACTTGTAAAAACCCACTCCAGTATCAACAAAGGATCTCGCAGCTGAGGGTCCCATTGGAAGATCAGTCCATGGAATCTGGGTGCTTTTCCCAGGATGATGAACTGGAAAGGCAGACTAGGCTTGTAGCGATGGGCTTTGCGTGAAGACAGGGCTTCCTGGACTTTGATGATGGCACCTCTGGCTTCCTCTGTGAGAGTGCAGGGAGAGTCCAGTTCCTTGGGTCCACGAAGAAGATTGAAGAAGGGAGCAAGGTCCTCTGATGTAATTCCTAGCAGTGGACGCACCCAGTTGATGGATCCACACAGGCTGTGTAAGTCCCTGAGGGTTTTTGGGTCATCGTTGATGACGATCTGCTGAGGTAGGATAGTTCTTTCCCGGATCTGGACTCCAAGGTAAGTCCATGGCTCGGTGTACTGAATTTTGTCCTCACAAATTTCCATTCCTGCCTTTTCAATGGCTTCAATAGTCTTTTTGACCGTTTTGTCCAAGTAAGCTTTGTCTGAAGCACACACCAGAATGTCATCCATATAGTGATAGATGATGGCGTCCGGAAATGATTTCCGAATGGGAGACAGGATGTGAGACACGTACCACTGGCAGACAGTTGGCGAGTTTTTTAATCCCTGAGGAAAATAACGCCAATGGTATCTTTTGAGCGGAGCTTCCTTGTTAATAGAGGGAACGGAAAAAGCAAACCGTGGAGCATCCTCAGGATGTAGTGGTATGCTGAAGAAACAGTCCTTAATGTCTATGATAGCAAGTCTCCAGTCTCTAGGCAGCATCAATGGGGAGGGCAGGATAGGCTGAATAGGGCCCATGTCCTCGATGACTTCGTTGATTCTGCGAAGGTCGTGAAGAAGTCTCCGCTTGTTTGTACCTGGCTTTGGTAGAATGAAGACTGGAGAGTTCCAAGGGCTTTCGGACTCCACTATGTGGCCTTTTTTGAGCTGTTCTTCCACGAGGGCGTTTAGGGCACGCAGCTTGGCTTTCTTTAGGGGCCACTGCTCAGTCCAGATTGGCTTGTGGCTTTTCCAGGTGAGACGGGATATTTCTGGCAGCGTGCTCAACTCAGTGGCCCCAGTCAGAAATCCTGAATGGGAATACGTAGGGAAGCACCCCACTGGGATAAAACGTCTCTTCCCCAAAGGGTGATGGGGGCCCTTACCACAAATGGACGGATGGTTGCCAGCTTGCCTTCTGGCCCTTCAACCAGGATGTTGTTCTTGCTCCTCATGGATACTATAGTTCCACTGATCCCGGAAATCATGCCTGCAACAGGTTGTAGATCCCAGTGTGCTGGCCAATCTGAACGGGCGATGATGGCCACATCTGCACCGGTGTCCAGCATCCCTGGCAGGTGGGTCTTCTCTCCTTTGCAGGAGAGGCCGCACTCGATGGTAGGCTTGGATGGTCCCATGACTTGTGCCCACATAGCTGTAGGGTTGAGAGGAATCTGTTCCCTGTGATTCTTTGGGAGTAAAAATGCCTGAGCTATTGGAGTTCCCTTAGAAAGAAAAAATGGTAAGTCTATGCAGTATACCTGCATGAGGATCTCTTGTCCCGGCTGCACTGTCAGCACTTCCGGAACAACGAAGATTTCCTTCGGAGTATTAACAGAATCACCTGTAATTAAAATGTCTGAAGGACTCCCTTTAGGTCCATATTTTCCTATAGGAACACGGTGAACATTCTTATCATTAAAGTCAATGGACAAAGCAGTTAGCAGTTGCCGGCGGGTACCTCTCTGGGTTGTCCCATGGGTTGGGGCTTCTCCTTTGGGTCTGGAGCAGCCTGGGTACGTGAGTGATTGGGTCTTGGTGGCCTTTGATTTGTATTCTGTGCCCGAAGGTCGAACGGGCGCCTCAAGGGGTTTAAAGGACACGATTGATAGCGTTGCTGATGTTGGGGTCTTTGATAATAATTCCGATGGTGTCGGGGGGGTGTTCTCTCCAGGCACTCCTTTATATAATGTCCTAGCTCTCCACAGTGATAGCATTTAGCTTGTTCTTTAGAGGTTATGACTGCATATGCACCAGAAACTCCTTCAGCAATACCCTTAGCAACTGCTTGGGCCACTGTATTTTCAGTGCACATGTGACGTGTACAGCATTCTAGCATTTGCTCTACAGTGAGGTCTGTATCCACGGGTAAAGACTTCAAAATGGCCTTACATTTCTCATTTGAGTTGCTGAAAGCAAGCTTACATAAGAGTTCCTTTCTTGCCTCAGTACTCTCTATTTGTTTCTCCAAAGCATCTCTAAGTCTGTCCACAAATTTTATAAAGCTTTCTTCAATGCCTTGTTTTATAGTAGAAAAATGCATTGTTGGCATTGACTTATCCTGCATAAGAAGCAAGGAGGTTTTTGCTGCGATTGCTACATCCTGCAGCGCTTCTTTATTCAGAGTTTCCATTTGTTCTGCTGGCTTTTGAAAGTCTCCTTCACCGGCCAATTGTTCAACTGTGAAGTTGGTCTTAGTAGCATCGGCAGTATATTAATCTGATAACGTTTTTAAGTGTTTCTTCCAATGCCTATCCCATAACAAATATTCTGCCGGTGACAGAAGGCATTGTGAAAAATTTTTTACATCGTGAGGAAGCAAGACATGTGCAGAGAACATGGCTTCTAGGAAATTTCTAAAGATATGTGAACTACGTCCATGTTCCTTGGCTATATTTCTCAATTGTACCAGTTCTTTATTAGAAATTGGTTTCCATGCCTTGATATTAGATTCCCCACCATTCCTTCCTTGCCTGTTCTCAACCGGAAAGTCTGTGATTTTCTGTGCTAGGTCCCAGTTCCCAGACTTTGTAGCTTCTATCTTAATAAGAGCCCACGGGTCTATATTAATCTTATCAAAATCAGATTCATCAGAAGAGCTCTCATTGTCTGAGGAACGCTGTGAGGGATATGCTACCCGTGAATTCCTTTTTTTTTTCGTTTAGAAGCATTTTTCATGGTTTTCAGTGACTGGCCAGAAGTTGGCGCTATTGGTTGAGGGGGGTAGCAGCACAGCAGGGACCGGATTGGGTGGGGGGATGACGCCACAGGTGGTCTCTGATCCGTTCGGGTGGCAGGAGGGTTGGGTCAGGGGTTGGAGGGATGGGTGGGGGCAGGGGGGGTATGGGGGCTGTGGATGCACGCCTGGGGGGTTTGGGGGTACGCAAGCAATGCCGCTGGTTTGGGGTACTACAGGTATAGGGTGAGCTGGTGTTACTGCACATGTGTGCGGCTCGGCGCAGGAGGACAGGGTGTGGGCATGGCTCAGGAAAGTGCCGGGAGGGGCCGGGACGGCCGGGGCGGTCTCGGCGGGGGCGGGGGCGGTGACGGCGGGGAGGGCGGTCGCGGGGGCGGGGGATAGCAGCGCAGGGTTGGGTGGGGTGGCGGCGATAACGGGACCGGGGAACGCGGCAGGCGCGGTGGGGGGAGCGAGGGGCAGGGCGGGGGCAGCAGCGGGAGCGGGGGATACCGCGACGGAGCAAGCGGGGGCGGGGAACGGCAGCGCGGGGGTGGGGGGGACCGGGATCGCGGTGACGGGAGGCGGCAACGGCAGCACGGGCGCGGGGGGAGGGAGGAGGGGGTAGAGCGGCGCAGGGGGAGGGGTGGTCGCAGCGGAGGGTACGGCGGCAGGGACAGGGAACGGGGCCCCCGGGGCCGGACACGGGAAGGAAGCGGAGCCGGGGGGGTGGGGGGGTTTCAGGAAGCTCTGCAGGGGCCAGCGACTCTCTGGCCTGCAAGGCACATTCCCCTGTTATCTTATCAGCACAATTAGCATATGAAGAGGAAAGATCTGTTAGTTAGGAACTTTTTTCAGAGTTCTATTTTTCAATCGTTTTTGTTATTGTATGAAATAAAGGTAAGAAGTTAGTAACAGAAAAGTCCTGTTTTGTTTGAGACATACAAATGGTGTTTCCAACTGTATCCCAAAAGGAATATTCAGTAATTGTGGTCTTATCAGTTTCAGGGAAATTCAGCACAATCCAAGATACAAATTTTTTAAGAGTCTTTTTTGACAGACTAACTTTAGAAAAAGTGAAATTGTTAACAGATAAGGTTTCTACAATGGTTAAATATAAGTCTCTCTCATGTGTTGTTAGTCTTAGGGTGCTTAAAAAAGTACCCACGATTTTTCAAGCCCTTTCCACAGAAAAACAAGAAAAAAAAGAAAAAAAAAAAAGAAAAAGGTTTTTAGAGCACCCAAAGGTATGCGCACAATCTTAATGCTTACGTCCTTTGGGGTCAGGGGTCTGTGGAAGGGTGTCTGCTCCTCAATTCTCCTCAGACTTTATCTCGTCCAGATGTTTCTTGAGGGTCAAATTGAGCCTTCCGCAGAGAGGATTTTCTAAAACGAAAAGTCCTTTCACAGAAGGAGAGGCTTCCTGAACAGGCAATAACAGGAGGCCCTGAAAGGCTCCGATGCTCCCGTGACACTTCGCTCCTGGGGGCCAGGGTCCGACAACACGTTTGGGCCGCCACTTAAATGAGCCTTGCTTGGTCTTATCCTATGCAAGCTGTTACAGCTCGAGAGCTCAGTCCCCAAGGGGACTGGGTGCCAGAAGCCAGCTCGCTCTCAGACCAAGGCCGCGGGACAGCCCTAGCAAGCAGGGAATATTCAGCTCTTAGTGATTAGGCAGCTCTTATGATTTCAAGCTCTTTGCTTGCTAGGTAGCTTTTCCCTTGGCCTAAGGCTCCAGCAGACGGTAGAGAGAGGAGAAGCAGAAGACGCTGGCTGTTCCATGAGTATGGCTTTATTGGAGGGTCCGTGAAGGGTCTCAGCTCTTCTTCTTCCGAGTTAGTAGGGGTACAGTATGCTACTTTTATACCCTTGGCCCAGATCCAATCCTGACCAATGGCAGAGGTGTTAGAGTGACCATAAGTGACCAATAGTAGGGTTAACAACATATTGCCTTACATGGCTATAGGGATAAGGTACAAGGCGGATGTCCCTGGATTCAGGAAACTTCTTTGCCGCTGTGTCAGCATTCTATTCTCCAAGGGGCCCTGGCTAAACCTGAGGGGTTTACTACACACCATCATAGAGGGGATTCTCTGACATGTCAGTGCAGGCTGTGACATCATGGCATGGCTGTGTGACATCATAGAGCTGGCTGTGAGGCCAAAGTGTGTGCTGTGACATTACAGAGTGGCAGTATGACATCACAGAGAGGATCTGGTGACATCACTGAGGGGGTTGTGACATCACAGAGCTGGCTGTGCGTAGTGGTTTGAGAGGAAGAAGGCTTTCAGGGATATGCTGTGGTCACCAATAGGTGTTCAGATTTTAATATTGGCACCTGGGGACAATGCATACACCTCTGCGAACACAGGGGTTAAAAAACAGAGCACTCCCATTGGAAGTTCTCTTGGTTTTCGTTGGGGAAAGAGTTCGGATTTCTCCTCTGTCCAGCTGCTGCTGCTGGGCGGGAGAGGGGCAGCCATATGGCCAGGTGAGGTAGGCTGGGCTTTGGACAGAGATGGGAGGTGAAGAGGCCCCGGCATGGAAGGATGGGAGAAGCACCAGGAAGCATCGGGCAGGCCACTCCCCCCAACAGAAAGAGAGAGTGTGAGCTTGTGCCACCTTTAAATTTGATATCATGTGCTGGCAGCATAGCCCGGCCGCAGACGTGCAGCAAGAAGGTGTCCAGCCGGCTGTGTTTTGAGAATCTCCGGGTGGTCGGAGCCCGAGCTTTTAACCCTTTTTTGGACAATGAAAACGTTGCAGAACATTAACTTTTCCTAAAAGAGAGATAGAGATGAAATGGAAGAAGGAAATGTTCAAGTGTGAAGGTCTGGGCAAGTGAAAGATGCAGAAGAGAGAGAGAAAAATCTTAAGTGGGAAGAGATGATGGAGTGGCTTAGCTGAACTCTTCTTGTTATAGCCATAGACAGAACCAAGAGTCTTGTGACACAGAGACTGCATCCAGGGGGAGGCAATGGCTCAGAGCCAAGAGGGTTCAGTGTTGGTACCCCTCGGCCCCAGGGGGTGAAATCTGGGGAAGACAGGTGTCCCAAAGGTGAGACTGTGCTCTTTTTGGAGCGAGACAAAGCATCCTTGAAAAGACAAGCCTAGATGCAGTTCTAGTCCATGTGCAGTGGTAGGAGCACTAAGCATAGAAAGAGGAGGTCACGACAGCAGATGTACTGCAAGCAGTGCGAGTGACATGAGAACACACAAAGTTTCAACAGTGTTTCCAAAAGAAACCTATACCACAAGAAAGACTCCTCTCCTCTTGATGAATTGAGAATTCATTATCTAAAAAGTGGTGATAGACTAAGAGTTGCTGATCTGGGGGATAGATGTATTGGAATTTAGCAGGGGGAGGAGGAAATGTTTTTAGAAAGTTTTCATTTTCCCTGTGTGTTTCTTGTTATTTAGAGTTGTAGTTTAGTTAATAAAATTTTCTTTATTTCTAAGTGAGAGCCTGCTTTGCTTATTCCTAGTCACATCTCACAGCAGAAAGGTATTTTCATGACGGCACTGGCATTGCACCAGTGTCAAACCATGACACTGTGGCATTGATAAGTGCTCAACAAACATCTACAAAACTTCAGCCAAGCCAGCATTCATCCTGGCACCACTCATCAGCTCAGTGAAGAAGAACCCTAACCCTAAACCCTAACCCTAACCTTAAATGCTAACCCAAACCCAAAGCTTAACCCTAACCCTAGGAGACGAGAAGATAACAATCATGTCAAGATGTTATCTCTGTTACCAATTTAGAGTAGGATTGCAGAGTAGGGTTGTTGGAAGAGTTTTGTACCATAGGATTATAGATTAGGGTTGTAATTAAATGAAGTTTCTGAAACATCAACTCATTTGGAAGATTCTCCTCCTTCTGACCCCTTCAGAAAATTCAACATTTACTTCTGAATTACCAGTTGTTTTTTATTGGTGCTAAGTCACACATATGACTTTTTTTGTATGGTTTCATAAGTGAGGAGGGCTCTTTTTCATTCATCCTCTCCAGATCACACTGCCTTTGGAATACCAACCACTGGCTGGTTTTGGCACAGCTGTGGTATTTCTAGTTGAGGCAGAAAGAGCAATGGCATTTGCAGGAAAAACCAAAGGAGGAGTGGGGCAGCCAAGACCCTGTGCAGGTTCAGGCCTTCAGCTGTGACTGGAGAGCATTGGGGTTCCTGCCACTTGGATTTGGATCCCTAAATGCAATAATCTCTTTGGCTGGAGGAGAGCCTTGCTCAAGTGAGAAAGCAGAAAGATCAGAGAGGGTGCTCAGGAAGGTCTCCTGTGGCGCAGAGCTGTCAGTGCCTGTGAGGTGAGAGCGGGCCCGGCCTTGCCCGGGCTGGAGCCCCAGCAGAGCCCCGGCAGAGGCCGGAGCAGCCTGAGCTGCTGGGAGAGAGGGATATGTCTGAGGGTTTTGCTTGAGGAGTGAGCTGATTTGGAAGAGAGCAGCATAATCTCAGTAGGCAATCTGTGTTTTCTTCATTAATTTCTGAAAGAAAATCACAATGTGTTGCACACAGGTAGGGAGACTAGGAAAGAAAGGCCTTTTAAAATCAGGCCTTGGTTTGTGCTAAATTCCCAGCTGGCCTGTTACGTCTTCTACGTGCAGCCAGCTAACTTCCTATGGGAAAAGTCTTAAGAATAAGTGCAGTTAGCACAACAAGCTATTGTGCTAAGAAAACTGTATCTGTAATAAACAAGAAATCTGTCCCATGAGCGTCCATGAAGGAAAAATGTAATCACCTGAGTAAGAGTGAGTCTTAGCATGTACACACCAAAATACCTTCTAAGCAATTAATTGTTTGGAAAGAAAACTACCAGCCAGTTGAACACAAGGTCTGTGAAAACAGTATAAAAATGAGTTATGTGAATAAAGAATTGGCTTTCCCTGCATGAAGAAACTGAGTCCCGGCTGCTTTACTGACACAGCAATGTGGCTTCACTCAGCAAGAGCACTTGCAGGGTGTATTGATGAAACGCTTGTGTTTGATTCCCAGAATAGGAAGGAGAGGCGTGTAACAAACAGGGCTTAGTCTTGTGAATTCCTTTAGCTTTAAAGGAGTGCTGAACCATGTATTCCCCCACTGCAGTGCTTACTGTGTGCAAGTGGCGATCTTGGCCTTGAGAATAAGGAGAGTGGTCCTGCTAAGAACATAGCTGGAATGCATTCAAAGGGAAGAAAGTGTTTTTAGGAGGCTCTTGACCACCAAAGGAGAATTTGAGCATTGGGAATATTTCCCAGACAACTGTGTCAGGAACCAGAGTCGTGTCCCAGGCCCAGCCGCATTTGATCCATGTTTGAGCAGGTTGACAAGACAATGAAGAAAAATGTCTTGTTTAACAGGTGGGACCTTGACCTTTCAAAGAGAAACAATGTGTTGGTCAATCGGTGGGCAGTCAAGCTTTGAAAAGGGAGCTGTGCATAATGGAACCCTCAATGGCAGGGAGTCATGGAGTCATCCTGAGCCATCATCTCACAGCCAGACATGTGTGAGCTGATGCTGTAACTGGGAAATTCCACTCCTGAGCAGGAGACATAAGGCCTGGTTCTGAGCTGGAAGGGTGAGAAGGACGAGATGCACAGCATTTTGATCCAGGGGATGTCCTGGAAGTGCACTGGCTAACTGCCCCTGCTGCCAAGCACCACACTCCATCTCCTTCTCCTGCTCAGCGGATTTTTGGGAATCCAGGGGTTGGTATGTATTGTTTGCTACTGCAACTAATGGAATAAATTTGCTTTGCAAGCTCAGTTGTGTCTTAGGTTCTTTTGTGCATAGATCTCCTCTTGAACCTGTGGCAACAACCAGCAGGGACCTACAGGACACTCCTGTCTCATGTCAGTAAATTCGGAGAAGTGATTGAAATATGTCAATAAATTTGGGGTAATGTTTAGCTTGGGAGTTTCAGCAAAGTATTGAACATGTCTTAGTTCGATGGATACAAACTAGTAGGTGAGATAGCTGGGTATGCAGGGCTTAGGGAAGTGATTCCCTATGCACCCACCACTGAAACAAAGTAATGCCTCTTTCTAACCCAGAGCTGGCAGCAGGGATCAGGCCCTGCTTCGTAACTTTCATTTTGGCAGCTTCTGTTAGCAGGTAAGAAAGGTCAAAATGAAACATTTTCCAGCTGGCTTATCCTTTTAGGCACCAAAGCTCTGTGCCACGGGTGGCCTGGGTGTGTGCAGAGCAATGCAGCCCCCACAAAGCCCTTGGTTTCCCCACAAGTTGCCAGTTTCACTACTTGCAAAGGGGAAGAATGGCAGAGATGTACATCCACAGGAGTCCACATGTCCAATAAATGTGCAAACATGTGGGGAGATTTGTTAAGAAGCATTTCAGCTGTGATGCCAACAGTGGCTTCTCTCCTGGTTCTGTATGTTCTTGATGAGTAATGCAATGGTTGGGTCTGACAATTAAGAAGCAGATGTTATGTGGATGTTCAAATGAGTAGTGATTATATTGTAATATATCCTCCCATAGTCCTCTTTCCCGTCCCCCTTGTAACAGCCTGGGTAGTCAGGGCATTTGGGCAGGGCTGGCTTGTGACCAGCAGGCAGGGTGTAACAACACCTGACCTCCAGTCAGGATGCAAGAAAGTAATCTCCACCAATGGACAGCAGAGAAAGAGTTGACTGGCAAAACTTTTGGAGGGGCTGAGGGTATAAAAGGCAGAGCATCCTTTTTGGAGATGAGCACATGGCTGCTAGTCACAGAGACTCCAAATGCTGCAACTTTTCCTTAGTCAGTCCTTTGTTAAGGTTTACTAAACCTTTAAAATTTTAAAAGTGAGAGTCATTTCTCACATCTGCAATGCTGTGGGCCATTGTCTTGGTCTGGTTTCCTTTGCTTCTGTCCCATCTGAGTGCTCAGCTGGGGTACAGGCTGTAGGTGCTTGGGGCACTCCTGGAGTTCCTCCTGGATCCCCTGAACAACAGGGTTTGGCCCATGAGGGGGATTTTTGGTGCTTTGTGACAGATGAGAATTTCCCAGGCTCTTTTGTGTTTTCTGTAGGGAAGGTTGGTTATTGCTTTGCATAAACTCACAGACCAACACAGAGCTGTCCCTTTGTGATGTCAGGGCATGGTTGCCACGCCGTCATAGTGGCATCAGAAGGTTGCCTTGGTGCACAGAAGGCCTGAGTGTCAGAGCAGCCCTAGGCCTTGCTCAGATCAGGGGAACCTTCCTGGTCAAAGCATCTGTCAGTAGGCAGCTGCCCACTGACACGAGGCTTGTTTTTTTAGCTTTTAGAAAAATTGCAGAAATGCCAATAGTTAACCATCTGGCCACTGCAGCTTTTGCTGCAAATGGCATTACTTATTCCATTTATTATTTTATGAATTTCACACCTAAGTAGAGGCTTCTCTTCTGCTTAGGTTAGGGTGTATCCTAACCTGACTTTTGTATGTCTTTCTGCTCTTTCTTGGGGGCTGAGTTTCTGATTTTGAAACAGAAAGAGCATTAGGATGCCTCTGCTTTGGTAAAGCTCCTGTCAAGAGGTTCAGCTAAAAAGGGGGTGTCTGTAGCCACAGGGGCAGCATTTGCAGGGGAACCTGCAGGGCTTCCGTTCCCTCCACAGGAGAGAGTCTGTGGCAGCAGAGTCTGTCATTTCCTCAGGTTGCTGGGAGAAGCAAGACACCTTTGAAAATGTAGACTGGCAGACCTTCTTTAAGGCTTTCCAAAAACTCTGCAATTATTCCCAGAATTCAGAGAAAGCTTCTTTCTTTTTAAATTTTGTCATGAAAGGATTTGACTAACTTGACCTTTTACTGAGTGCTAAAATAGTTGGTCCCTTTGAAAGGAAGTGCTGCTGTGCTTTTCCACAATAGAACTGCACCACCTGCAGGGGGATTGTGGGGAAGCTTTTTTGGGCAACTGTTTGCTGCAAGTTAATCAGAATTAGTGCATGACACTGAATGAAAAAAAAAAAAAGAGTACCTGAAGGAGATTTCAGAAGCTGTCTTATGTGTTGGGTAGAACAGGAGCATTGAGTGTTAAAGAACAATTTGCATTTGCTTGATCATATTTGTATTCAATTACTGGCTAAACAGGCCAAAGTATAGGCACAAGCAAAAAGATTGTCCTGATCTCCTGCTGGCTGTGTGAATGAAATGTGTCTCCTGGAGGGGTGTTGTGAAATGGGAAATCATCTCTGTTCGGGATGACTTGTTCTGTGGAATTCAGCAGCCCAGGCAGTTTTATGAGAGCATCTGGTTCATTTTCCCTTCCAACTACAGGACACCTGAAGCGTGTATTCAGCAGTGCTGAAGATCCTGAGGTGAGTGAGAAAGGAACATTTCGTGTTCCTGGTGCTTAAGAATTGTAGAGGAAGGTGTGAGCTTGGCCAGTAGCAGTAGACTGTAGAGGGCCAGCTAGGAAGGCCGAAAGCAAAACCATATTCATGCCTGTAACAAAAATAATAACGGCAGAGATAGATATTTTTAAATTTCCTTCTCAGAGTTTGAAGAACTAAAAACCTAGTTTTGAAAAGAGAACGATGCTTGCAGACAGCAGATAGGGAAAATTTAATGAAGAGCGATTTCCTGTACAGTTGAATTAGATCATTTTAATTTAAAGAGAGGGACTTAGAATCCTATTCCTATCAAACTTAATGATATCTACTTGGAACATAAGGTGGTAGAACAGGAAGGCCATCTTGCAATGGTGCCTGCTGTATCTGAAGTGCAATGGGCACCTTTGTGGCTGGGGAGCTGCGTGGGCCCAAAGGACGCAGGGCTGGCGGCCGTGAGCAGCTGAAGAGGAGGCAGCGTGGGGCCAGGGGGCCCAGAAGGCCAAGGGCACGGTGGCTGTGCCAGCAGCAGTGGGGCAGCAGGAGTAGGGCAGGGAGCGTGGCCCTGTGCTGGGCAGCGCTGTAGCCACAGCTGGAGTGCTGTGTGCAGCTGTGGGCCCTGGGAAGCAGAAAGTCATGGAGGGGCTGCAACGTGGGCACAGAGGGACAGGGGAGCTGGGCAAGGGGTGCAGCACAAGGCCAGGGAGGAGGTGCTGAGGGAGCTTTAGCCTGGACAATGGGAGTCTCCTGAGAATCTCCTCAGTACATTCAAATATTTAGCCACTTTTGGACTTGACTTTCCCTCTCTTTTTTTATTGTTATTTTTGCTTTACTTGGAGGAGGAGGCTTATTGATTTTCTTTTTCTCCCAGCTAAGATTCTTTTTGCAATTATTTCCTGCCCTTTTACAGCACTGGGACTGGTTCTGCTCCAAGTTTCTATTCCAAGGTGTCACTTCTGGGGAATGCAGTATTTTTGCATGAGAACTCATCATTTGGTGCAGGGATATTGATGCGGAAGGAGCTTTTGTGGTTCTAGGCCAGCCCCTATGGCCTTACAGATCATCTCGAGCTTAACAATGCCAGTGAGTTTCTGCAGCCCAGGGAATCAGTGTGTGTTCTGTTTGGGAAGTGAGTAGGAAATCAATGCCCTTGCATTCCAGCTGGTGCTCAGAGATCACAGGGGCTGGGAGGGGCTGGGCTGCATTTCTGATTCCAGCCACTTCAGCACCACCAGTGTGGTCGAGTCCAAGCGAAGAACTTGCCCGAGCACAGATGCACAAAGAGAGCCGTTCCCAGTGCAATGCTCTGGGTGTCTGATTGCATTCCATAAGGACCTACATGCTCCAGATTCCCCAAGAGTGTGCGTTACTGAAGCAACAGGAGAGCAAGTTCAGGATTGTAGCTGAGTGAGGCACTGGCTACCAAGTTCTGATGTGTGTAGCAACAGAGAGGACAGTAAAGAGAGATTTCAGTAATGAGATCTGTCTATCTATGTATCTATGTATCTATGTATCTATGTATCTATCTATCTATCTATCTATCTATCTATCTATCTATCTATCTATGTAACATTTACATAATTGAAGCTTCCTGGCTCTGGTCCAAGGCAGTTGGAGGTGCAAAGGTCACCTAAAGCATCCCTTTCAGGAGAGGATTAGAGACATGCTTCCTCGACCAATTCTGAGCAGGCGGAGATGTTTTCCCCTCCAGATCTGGTGGGGTTTTTTCCCCTCAGAGTTGTTTTCCTCCTCCGGCCTCTTCTGCCCTCAAGTCCCCAGTTAATTCTATAAATTTCTGCCTGTCCTAGAGAGGTGCAACAATTCCATGTTTAGGTGGTGTTTGGTGACTCTGGTCACACATGCATTATGTGACACATGGTTTCCTTCACTGGCATCCCCAGGGCTGTGTAACTGCATTCATTCATGGGGCCTTAGGAGAGTCTTCTCTTTCCCTCAGCAGCAGCAGCAGGGAGCGGTGGCAGGGTCAGGACGAGGAGGAGGTGGCTGCCCTGGCCCTTTGCTCCCGGGCCCCAGGCCAGGAGGGCTCTGGCTGCAGCAGGGCGCTCTTCGGGCAGCCCCTGGCAGCCTCTGCACGGAGCACGGCATGCTGCCCCATCCTGCTGGTGCCACTTTTCTTCAGCAATACCCTAGCTCCTCTTCACAAGGAAAAAACTCCAGCAATCTAAAAAGAGATAATTCAAGTACAGTTCTACCTGCCTTTGTATTGTAGTTCAGGGCATGTATTTTTTGGTCTAGAATTTCATGATTTTTATGAAAACATGCATTCATATCTTCACTTTTTTGTGGTTTTAATTATTCACATACCTAAACACTCCATTTTAAACTCCTGATTTATTGCAGTTGGTAATTTTGAGGTAGTGTATTTTAAAATGTCACAAAACAACACCCTTTGGGTAGTTTTTCTCACTCTTAAAAAAAAAAACCATACGCCATTTAGTCTCTGTCTCTCCAAGTTGGTTCGTATCAGCCCATTTTTAATCAGGGCTACAATACTTATATAGGATTTAGAGAGGTCCAATGAAATGCACACCAGTGATTCCTCTTGTGGAATATCATGGCCCCACCGTAAAGCCTCTATTTACTTTTTTTTTTCTCTCATTAGCTCAACAGCAAACACATGTTTAGTTGCAAACTTACATAAGATGAGCAAAATCAAAATGATGTGAGGGGCCTTTGGGAGCTCCTTGCTGATCCTTCTGCTTCTTCAGCTGAGCAAGGCTCTCTGATCCAGGCAAAGAGATTGCACTTAGTGCTACACAACCATTTGCTGGAACTCTGCTGATTTCTAGGAACAGCTGGAGGCCTCTATCTCCCCAGGATGTTTTGGCTGAGCCAAGCTTTGCTGGGTTTTGGCTGCAAATACCATTGCCCTTGCTTTCTTATATCCACAAGTACCATGGCTGGGCAAAAACTGCCACGAGGGGCATCTTCCAAAGGCACTTTGGTCTGGAGTTTGTGAATGAACGAGAGCTTCCTCCACTTCCAAACCACATGAAAAAAATAATGAACGAGAACTTGCAATCCTTAACGAACAACTGACAATTCAGAAGTGGATCTAGAGCTTCTGTACGCAACGAAAAGGAAGGCAATCTTCTAATGGAGTTGTGCTTTCATGAGTTTTTCTTCTGACTGCCACTCACAGCTGGCACTGGAAAAAGTCACATCTCTGCAAGCGTCAGTGTCTTCTGTCTGCCATCAGTTGTTTTGCTGCAACAATCAGAACAGGCATCAGGCTGGAGAGAGGCTCAGCTGATGCTAGCAACAGGAGCTGCCCCAAGGAGAAAAAAGACATGAACTTTTACCTCCCAAACCCATCTCCCCAGAGGCTCAAGCAGGATTCCTCTGGTGCCCAGAAATACAAAGAAATAGGGCTGAGAAGACCCTTTGCAGCTATGTGTTCATGCCCAAGACTTTGCTGATGCCATTTGGGTTTTGCCTTTTTTCTTTTCTGTCTTTTCTGTATTCCTTGCACATCAATTTAGAGCTCTGTAGGCTACTCGATTTGTGACTACTTTTCCCAATCCTTTTCCATGGCCTTTGCCTAAGCAGAAAGACAAACTTCCAGAGCTCCAAGCGCCAGGGGGTAGAAGGCCCCAGTGTTATCTGGGTTCTTCCTGGGATAGACCCCTCCAGGGAGCTGGTGGACTCACAATCCCTGCAAGTGTGAGATGCAAAGCTGTGTTTCATGTCAGGTACAACCAGGTGAAGTATGTACTTGCAAATGCGAAATGTGTGGACATGGACAATGGGATAGTTGCGAATTCTAATAGCTGAGGAAAATAAAGCATGGAAAAAGGCCTATGAACCTATCTTTTGTTTGCAATTAACCCCGGTTGATTTAGGAGCATTGGAATTAAGGTGTTAAGGATGTTGCTTTTTCCTTGCATTTAGTCCATAAAAAAAAAGGCTCTGCAATAATAACCTTTTGAAGTATAATTTTAGAATATTACTTGTATCCTTGAAACTGTAGCTTTGGAATGTATGTAAAGGAAATAGGCTTATCTCATGCCTTAGTGAAGCAGAGAAAAACAGTTTGAGAAAGGAGATGAACATCACCTCAAGGATTTATGGGTTCAACCAAGGGAAGCTGGACATCACTGTTATGAGATTTATAGTCTCTGCAATTAAAAGGTGGACCCACATCTGTGGAGATAGACCCCACCAGATGGGATTCGTCTTTCTTCTTTTGCAAAGTGGACCGTCACCATCTGGGGATACTCCTTTGAAAATACATCCTGAGAAACTAAAATCACAATAGTGTATAGAATTGTGATGTAATGATTTGGAATAAAAATTGCTGATGAGTAAAAATTGGAAATAGAAACTGTTAAAAAAAAAACTGATGAGTACCCCTATATATACCTGTAACCATCAATTATTGGTGTGCAGTCAGAGGGAAAACTTCCCCCACTGTACCCAGTGCTGTTTTGCTCATACTTTACCATATTAAATAATAAATTGGTTTCTGCTTGAATATTGGCCTAGTCAAGCTTCTTATTCATAACACAAGCCTTTAAAAGAAGACTGGATGTGGCACTCGGTGCCATGCTTTAGTTAAGGTATTAGGCCATAGGTTGGACTCGATCATTTTTAAAGTGTCTGTCTTCCAAGCCAGACATTCTGTGATTCTGTGACTGAGGCAGCTTTTCCTGCAGCCCTGGAAAGGGCTGTGGGGGCCCTTGGCCAAGGACGGGGATCAGGGCTCATGGAAAAGCAGCAAAGGGCTCAAAGCGAAGGCTGAGAGGGCAGAGCTGCCCCAGCGCGGCCCAGAGCGAGCCTCATCTCCTCCTCCTCACCCTGCGCCCTCTGCGCTGCCCTTTGCGGCACCGGCGGCTCCTCTCGCTGCGGGGCTCCAGGGCGTGCTGGGGCCGGGCCCCTCGTCTTCGGGAAGCGCCGGAGCCTCGGAGGCGAGCGGCTGCTGCTGTGGCCGGCAGGGGAGAGCTGCGGCTGCGGCCCTGGGCACGGCGAGCTGCCGCTATGGCCGGCTCCTGCCGCAGCTCCTGCCTCTGCTCCGGGCTCTGCTCCTGCCTTGTGCGCACAGACACGGCCGAGGGCTGCTCGGCAGCTCCCTGCTGCTCCGCAGCGGGCCGGGCCGGGCTGCTGCTCCCTGCGGCCTCTGCCGGCCCCGCCGCTGCCGGCCCCCGGCCGCGCTCCCGCCTGCCTCTGCCGCAGCCGGGCCCACACGGGAGGCAGCACATTGCGGCCGGCTCGGAAAAGCCCTGCCCGCAAACCGCCCGCCACGGCCTCGGCCTCAGGGCACAGGCTGCCGGCGTCCTCGCAGCTGCGAGCCGGCCCGGGCCGCCTGCCGGCCTCGGCCACAGCTCCCGCCTGTTTTTCCATGGCCGCGGCTGCTCGGCACAGCGGGCTGAGCACAGCCAGCGCCAGCAGCAGCTCCTCACGGGCCCAGGCCCTTGGTCGCTCTGAGCCCGCCCAACCCCGAATTCCAGCCCTGAGGGGCTTGGCATCCCAATGCATCCCCTGGGGACAGCAGAGTTGGCCGCTGAGCTCAGCCCATGGTGACACCACCAAGTGACCAATGGAAAATTCACCAAATCCTCATCAGAGACAAGAGAAACCTCCCATGGTGCCTGGCAACCTGAAGCAACTGCGAATTCCAGATCATTCTATCCATGTAGGAAAAGAGGCTTTTACATTAAAGCAGAAAAGAGTTATCTAAAAGGAGGGCATGAACAAACAACAAAGTTATTTGGACTCATGCTTCTTGTGTCTGTTAGAAAGGCCAGGAGCTGATGCACTCCTTGCTCTTCTGACACGGCTCTCTCTGTTCGTGATGTGGGACAGCGAGTGCTGATGATGTCCACGAGCTGATGCAAGGCACAGGGACAAGGATGCAGCAGGCACGGTGCCAAGCTGAGAGAGGGATAATCTCTGGCAGTGGCACTGAAGGAGAAGAGTTTGCAGGCAGCGCAGAAAATGGCTCTTTGTTTCACCTCTTCTTTCAGTGCTGCTAAGAATGTAGCCTGGAGCAAGCTGGGAACACCAGAGCCTGGAGCCCTTTCCAGGCACGGCTGCATCAGACACAAACCAGCAGGGGACTGAGGAGCCCCTGGGGTGGCAGTGAGCAAGCTCGGGCTCTGCTCACTGCTGGTGGCATTTTCTATTCAACCATCTCCAAGGACTTCTCTTGTGCTCTGTATTTCTAAGGATTTCCCCCCTTGGTTTTTTTTGGTTGTCTCCTACACCTTTTTTTCTCCATATTTTCCTACCCTGTCAGCAGCAGCCCCTGTCCAGAACTGGCTCTAAAATATCAGCAAAGTAGCTAGGAACAACAATGGGGGGAATCCTGCGGCTCAGGAATTCATGCCAGAGCCCTGCCTGTACCTTATGCTTTGTCAGGACCTCCTTCTCTATGCAGAAAGTAAGGATTGGTGGAGTTTTTTTGCCAAAGAGCTCCAGAAAAGCAAATGTTGTGCTAGGTTTCTCAGGAATGTATCCGTTAAGTTCATGGCTGGCAAAGAGAAAGTAAGGCCAGGGTAGCAGAGCAGCTGGGAGCTGGTCACTCCCTGCAAAGGGCTGGCGTATGATGTGAGAACACCACGTTCCAGGAGGGGCGAGCAGGGTCAATGTGCTCAAGGTGCTGCCAATGAGGTTTGGGTTCACTTAGAGAGTAGTCAGGAGCGGTGAGCACTGCAAGATCCAGCTGCAGTCCCCATCCATGTCCCTTTCAGTGGTGGCTTTAGGGTGTCTGCAGCCTGGATCCAGAGCGCCCTGGGGGGCTCCTGAGGCTGCCTTTGCACTCAGGGTGAGAATGCCCAGGAGCCA
Organism: Melospiza georgiana; assembly: GCF_028018845.1. NCBI lineage: Eukaryota > Metazoa > Chordata > Aves > Passeriformes > Passerellidae > Melospiza > Melospiza georgiana. The sequence goes on from NC_080452.1 coordinate 2,338,297, forward strand.
CTGAGGCCGCAGTGGGGACCAGGGCTGGGGCTTGTGGCCTGGCAGGTGTGGCTCTGGGGGCTGTGACATGCCAGGCCGTGGGTCACTGTCACTGCCCTCCGCAGCCCCGGCTAGCTCTGTGATGCTCCAGGGACAATGACAAGAGTGGGGAACTGGCTAGGTCAGGGTTTGCCTGAGCCAGAACCTCTAGGCCAAATGCCGAGCAGTAAAGACCCCTGGAGGGCCGAGTGAAGGAAGCAGAGGAGGCTCTTCTGCGGTGTAAAGGGCAGCAAATTCATCAGGAGAGAGCTGGGAAGGTTCTGTGGGGAAGAATTCCCAAAGGGAACAAATGACGAAAGATTCCCCCAGCCGCCCTGTGCATGGGTTTTTAAAACCTTTCAAAACAGGGGGTGGAGACCATATAGTAACCAATAAGTGACTCTTGGGGTGTGGTTTTGAGGGCTACAACAAATCAGAACAAGGGGAAGAGAGAGCGTTGGGATAGGGATTGGGTCTTAGGGTGAGGGACAGGGAACTTTCTGGAACAAAGGGTAGGGTTTGGGCTGATGGATGGGGCAAATAGGCTGGGTTGTCTTGACAGGCAGGGAAAAATCTGGTGAGGAGGAAGGGGATTCCTTGATGGACACTTGGGTAGGAGGGCATAACATAGGGGAGAAGCTGACTGTAATAACTTGGGGAACACTTGAACATGCCACTATATAACAGAACATTTGACTCAATAAACTAACACAGTGCAACACAGAAATTCTGGGTTTCGGCAGCTGAGAGGTGGCACTATTAGAACTCGCAGCAGCTGGTGAAAGCCATCGCTGTCCTTCAGGTTCTTGTTGTGTGGGAAGGTGCTGTGAGTTGTGGTGGCTGCACTGCCCCTTTGCTGGGAGGATGATCTGTACCAGGGCAGAGCAGAAAGCTGCCATGGTGAGCAGAACATGCTCAGAGCATTACAGTTCAGAGAATGGCACTGCCCCTGAAGGGCAAAAAGCTCGAAAGCATAGAATTCTGTGCAGAACTGTTGCACAAATTTTCTCTTCTAGAACATGCCCATTTTTGTATGCTGTAAATGAATACTCTGGATTTTATAGAATACATGGGTTTTTTTCTTAAGGTTTTTTGGAAAAACTCTCAAGTTTATTTCTGTTTGTATTTTACATCCAGCATGCATACAGGGGTTTTTTTGTTGTTGTTGTTATTATTTTTCTTTAGTAAATACTTAGGGGAAAAATACCTAAGCATTCTTTAATCCTTTGGGATATTGTGGGTAATATTCTTAGAAAGAACACCTTGTTGAACAAGTGTGAAAACACAGAGAGAGAGAAAATAGCATAAAAGTCTTTTAGAACAGGGTGTGTAATAAGGACTGCAGAACTGAGTAATTCCTCCAAGTGTAGAATTAGCAAGATATATCACCAAGAGTAACTGCCAAGATACTTCCTTAAATAAGGGGAAATGTGACCTGCAGCCATATGAAGTACAGCCAAAGCAAATGAAAACCTTTGGAAAAGAGGGAATTTTGCCAGTGACATCAGTCTGTCCGGATAACTGAGGGATGCCCATCAATAGTGCACTACATTCCTCAATATTTGCAATGTCTTTTCTCCCAATTTCTGTGAAATGAATAAGCTGCAGTTGTTTACCATTAACTTAAGCTCTTAGGGGAATTACCAAGCACCATGTATGTTTTTCTGTAGCTGAGCAGGACTTGAGTTTCCCAAATCTTCTACAAAGCAGAAGGGAACCACACAGTTACTTGTGCTAATGTTAATGAAGGGTTTCATGAAAGCAGGTGAATGAGAGCATTGCACTGTAAAACTTCCACATGCAAGAAAACAGGAGTCCACTTAGAATCAAACATAGAAGGCTAGCATAACATCAGAAAAGGACAAAATGAAATTGCTAGACAGGAACGGATGCATCAGAGATTAGGTGTATCATTTCTGATACATCTGCATGCATTTGCAAGCTAAAACAAAAAAAGAAGGGCAGAGATAATAAGGAACGAAGATTTTGAAATTGCACTGTGCAGAACAGACACACGAACCACCAGTGTGAACACAGCTGGGAGATCCAGCTTGGAGATGGATTAGAGTGAAATCCATTCACTGAAGGTCTCTGGTGCACATGAGTGCAAAGACTGAGGAAAAAAGGAAAAAAGTTCAATTTCTGAAAGGTGTTTAGATTGCTGGAAGCATTGTCTAGAGATCTAAAAATCTAAAGCCTCAGAGAATCTGAAGCTAAAACATCCCCAAATGGATTGATAAGGTATGATGTGCACATCTCTGCTGTTTTCAGAGTCAGTGAAATTGACAATGAGTGGCTGGAAATTAGGAATGCCCACCCAGATTTTATCTCCATTACTTTAAGAACACCTTAATAAGGCACTTCAGGAACTGAACACTGACATTCTCACCCTGCTCTATTTACTTTACATTTGAATACAGGCAGGTAGAAAGAGAAATCGGGCTTTAATTTCTCCCCAAATTACCTGTTGTACTTTCAGGTTAGGAGTAGATGTAAAATTCAGCTAATCACTCTCTCCATCCCTGAATATTCCACTAGTGAACTGACATACAGAACATCCTTTTTCCCTTTTGTACCTTCCTAAAATGGTGCCCAATGAACAGGACACTTGCATAAATCTCACAGAAAATCACCAAAATTGCTGAAATTAACTCTCAATTCCATGATAAAAGCTTCTGAGAAAAGGCTTGACAGGATCACTGAACAAACTGAAACTTGGAAGAGAAACAGGCATTTCAGCATTGATCAAAGGGAAAGAAAAAGAAATGCTGTAAAATTTCCAACTGGAAGGTAAGGAGAAAGACAGGAAGCACAGAAAGAACAAGGCCCTGTCAGATGACCTGTGCAAGGTAACTTTGTGCCCCAGCACTGTTAGAGGACATTCACTGTCATTGGTGCAGGCAGCTGGAGACATAAATGCTGATTGATTTGTGGGCCACAGTCTTGATAGGTGCAGAGGTGGTTCAATAACCTGACATGAGGGAGTTCCCTCAGAGCAACTGGGATGGCACAAAGAAGTGAACAGCTCACCACAGCCTGGCCCGCTCGGCTGCTTTTCCTTCTGACCCTCCTGGGGAGGCTCTGACATTTCCTCTGCCCTGATGGAAGCGCAGCTGCTGCCGAGGGAAACGTCCCCACACTCACTCAGTGTTCCCTGTGCTTGCCAGATGTCCCATCTGCTGTCCCTGTCCAGGAGAGCTGCTCTGCTCGGGAGGAGGAGACCGAGCGAGAGCCTGGGAACATCGGCGGCTGCAACCCCTCCTGATCTAGCGCTGTTTATGGATGTGTAGCTAGATTTGGATAGTTACAAGTATAGGGATATTTATATACACAGACAGATATTTGTATAGGGATAGTATGTGTGTATATTGTTATATTGATGTGTGTATTTTCATCTGTTTACATACTTGTACAGCTCTGTAGCTGTGCATTTCTATTGCTGGGGATGTATAGAATATTCTATTGGTCCATTGATATTTGTGTACTTATAGACAGGTTTGTTATGTTTGTATTATATTGTCATGTTATATGTCATGAAATATGTAATGCATGTTTACATCTCTATATTGTTATGCCTATATATACATTTACTTCTATTTATTATGTATGGAGTTGTATAGTTCTAAAATTCTATTTATTTAGTTCTGGATCTGAGATTCTTTAAAGAGGGTTATTGATGTTTCTGTATTTGTATATGGGCTGTACAGTTGTAGTAATATGTAATAAATTTAATTGTTAAACTTCAATTCAGTAACTTCAATATTTGTGTACAGTGAGTTGTTGCAGAGGGTTGCAATGAAGTAATTTTTTTTTTTCACTGAAGTTGATATCTCTATATATTTACATAGCACAATTCTCAGAATAAATTAGGTTTTAATCATAAATTGATATTTCTGTGTTTCTATATTGGTAACACAGGTGTTTTAATTTAAAATAAATTTCATTTTTAAACGTAAGTTAATGTTTGTGTATTTGTACATTAGTAGCACAGGTGTAACTATCTGCAATAAATGCAATGTTTCAACTGAAGTAAGTGTAGATTTGTGCTACCCAAAGCCATGGGCAGATGTAAATGCTGGAGGATTTTGGCCATGCCAATCTCCGGCCATGCCCAGCACCTGCCCCACCTGCACTCAGGCTGGGCAGGGGAAGCGCAGATTTGGGCTGGCAGCAGAGCCCCACGTTGGCTCAGAACTCGCTGCAGAGGCTCATGAGAAAACTCCGGGGCTCCACTGAGCACAGAATCCAAGCAGGAGCCACCCAGGGAGGACAAATCCCTCATCCCACAGGTAGCTCTTTAGGAAAGTGCTCCAAGTGTCCCCCTGAAGCTCATCCCAGAGACCAGAAGCCAGCAGGGATCCTGAGCCAGCTCTGCTGCCTTTGGCAGCACTTTGGCAAATGAGCTGCAGCAAGGGGGAGGCAGCAGCAACTGTGGCTGCTGCAGGCTGGGGATGAAGGAAGGGCCATGGACAAAAGTGCTGAGATGCCCCAAAATCCAGAGGGAGGCTGGAGAGCTGGGAATCAACTTGGCATTTCAGTGCCAAGCTCTCAAAGGCCCTGAAATGATGGAATCCCTTTGTGTCAAGTGACCTGGAGGAACTGACAGGGAGTTGCTGCTAGGATCAGCAGTAGCAGAAACTAAAATGTACAAACACTAGGAGATCATCTAATATCCCCCACAAGCAATGGCTTCAAAAATTATCTCATGTATTTATTATATTATATTACATTATATTATGTTATGTTAAGTTATTATTATATTAATCAAAATATATAATATATAATATGCATGAAATTTAATGCACATGTATTTTTGGACAATTTCATATTTTTATATATATTTTCATTTAACATATATATTTGAAATAGTCTTTAAGCTTGGGAGAGTGAAGATTTACAACAGTGCAAAACCATCTGCACACACAGCAGTCAGGCCCCGGGGGCGTGCATGCACACCCACCCACTGTGCTTGCTCTTCTCAGCATCTCAGGGCTGCTGTTTGCACACAATTGGGATCAATTTAACTCAACAGAGCCACGAGTGGGGTGTCCAGCTTGTCATGAACACTCATGTGGCAACGAACAACAGAGAGCTGTCAAATCACATTATCATAGGTCATTTCATTCCTGCTGGGCACTGCGGAACTCTTAAAAGACACAGAAAAGGGGTGGAAAACATTGGCATCATGCTACTGCTGGTGTCCTCCTGGAGAAAAAAATCTGTTGGGTTTCTTAAGGTGGTAGCTTTCCAAAACCTAGGAAAACAGCTCAGTAGTGGTAGCCCAATTGTGAATGGTTTTCTTGACTTGGCAAAGGCTGGGGTGTAAACAATGGACTTTGTCCTTGGTCCAAATCACCTGCCCTCACCTGCAGACAAAAGCACCACCACCAGCACCAGCTACATCACTCAATTTTCTCAAAAAGCTGTGTTAAATTTGGGAGAAGAAAGGAAAACACATCAGACACTGTGGATTAATGACAAGACTCTGAGGAACAGTTCCAAAGCAAAGGGCAGCAGCTTCTCTCTGGGCCACTCCTTGTGCTCCAAGGCAGCCAGGCTGCCCTGGCTGCCCAGGACCCTGCGCCCCACGGGCTCTGCGGAGCTGCACAGCGGGGAGGCAGCTTCGGGCACCTCAGCCCCTGGGCAGGAGGGGCTGCTTGCTCTGCAGGGCTGCCTGTGGGCAAAGCAGGATGCTGGCCTTCTGCTCTTGGCCCCAGCCTGGCCTTGCAGGGCTAATGCTGTTCCTGTCTCAAATGTGCTAAAGACAGACTTGTTTGTTTGCAGCTCTGCACAGGTGTAATTTGCACCACAAAATACTGAAGGACTAAGGCCTGAACAACAGACCCTGACTGAAGCCTCAACAACAGGACCTGAGCCAAAGCTGCCCTCTAGATCACCTTCCCAATCCAATGTTCTATGTACCTGCTCCTTAACCAAGTGTTATTATCAAAAGGAATGTTGCATCCATTCACTGGTGAAACACGTCTTCACCTTTCTGCATGAGGAAAATGGACAAGGCCACACCTGGCCTTGGTTCCTCCTTGAGCCCTGGCCAGGCTCGGGGAGAAAACCAAGAGGAGAATGACACCAGCTGTGCCCCCAGCAGAAGCTCTGGCACATTGCTCGTCCAGCACTGTCAGAGCCGGGCTACTCTCACAGCGCACTCGGGAGCCTCGTGGCCGCCAAAGGCGGAGGCACCGCAGGATTTCCCGGTTCCCGGCCGTGGCTCTGCAGGGCTGGGCTGGGACAGCTTCCCCCAGCTGATGTGCAGCTCTGGATGAAGGGGAAACCATTGAGGTACCCGGTGATATATCTTACTTAATCACCAGAGGCACCCTTTTGTAATAATGCTGAGGTGCATTGCTTAGCTTATCCTTTCCTGACTCTTTTTTGCACTTCTGCATTACAGGAAATCACACTGTTCCTTCAGCTGGTGTGTCTGCATCTCTGACACTCCCCACCATCAAAACAAACACACAGCCAGTTTAGCACGAGACCTGCCTCTCTGCCAGCCCATCTCTTGGCACACACCCCTGGTGGCCATCTCCACAAATGAAATTCCCACTTTGCAACTTCCTTTTCTGCAGGCAGGTGAGAAAAGGAGCCACTTCCAGTTCTGGACACCTCCAGAAACCAGGATACCCACAGAAGAGCTGGAGAAGTGAGCAGTTTGAAACCCAACTGCTTCAGGGTTTAAACCTGCCTTTATCAAATGAGCACACACCAACCTGTCCCAGAGCAAAAAGCAGGCAGGAAAGAGAAGCTCCTCTCCCACAACAGCAAACTCTGTGCTTCCTTCTGTTCTAGCTGGAGAGTGGAGGCCATGGGCTGCACCTCACTTTGGGAAGGAACCCTGGGAATTGGCTTGATCTGGGAGGGCAGCAAAAGGAGTTCTCCAAAAAGTAGGAAAAGATTCTTTGGAAGGAATAGATGATGACAATATTTCTGCAGAAAAGCATAAAAAGAACAATTGTGGGGAACAAACATTTCCAGACCCGAGATGAAGATCCTTGGGGCAGCTTCAATTCCCCCGCTGCTGGCATGCCTTGGTGATTTTGGGGAAAAGAAGCATCTCCCCATCCGTTCTGCCATCGTAGTGGCAGTAGGGTGCAGGCCTGTGGCAAGGCCGAGCCTGCCTTGGGGGCTGGGCCTGGGCTGTTGGGCTCGGGTCCCTGGGCCAGGGCCACCTCCCGGCCTCCTGATGGGTTGGGGGTTTTGCTTCCCCCTTCCGGTCCTGGGACACCGTTTTGTGGGCCAGGCCTGGGGTTCCTGATCCTTCCTTCCACATGGGCCAGGGCCCCCAGGGTCTTTCTCGGGCTGCTCTGCTGCTGCTCTTTCCAACAAAAAAAAAAAAAAAAAAAAAAAAAAAAAAAAAAAAAAAAACCAAAAAAAAAAATTTAAATAAAAAGTGTTGAAAGAGCTGGCAGCAGCTCAAAGGCATTGAAGGGGCCAAAAATGAGCTTCAGCCCAAGTTGTTCAGTAAAGGGCTATGGCTAAGACATTCCACGTTCCAGAAATTTTCTCGGATTTTGATAACTATTAATGGACTTTTCTGTAGCAAGCCTGTTTCAGGACCAAAAGGGACTTTCAGAGATGGCAAAGAGGAACATATTCCGTCCATGGACTTTTCCTGAAACTTAGCTCCTTGGACTTGGATTTTCTTTGCATTGTTTTTGCATTTTCTTATATTGTAAAATTGTTTTAGTGATATAATAGAATTTTATGTTCTACAGGTGAAGAAATTCCCTGTTCATTCCACAGGAGCACTTGAGTGAAGTTTGATGGGCAACAGATAACCTGTCAAGTGTTGTTCCTTTCCTCTGCATGAGCCCAGCAGAGAAAATTACAAACACTTTTCTTTTTAATTTAACTAAATAAAAAAGGTGACATGTTGCAGACATCTTTTATGAAAAATCCTTTCTTAGGATTTTTCCTCCTGAGAAGCTGCAGTTTCAGTAACAAAATGTAAACAATGATTATCTGCTGCTGTGGAATGCAACAGGTCCACCTGTGATTGGCCCATCTTGGATCTTTATAATGAATGGCCAATCAAGGACCGAGCTATCTTGGACAGAGTCTGAGAGAGCTGCCTTTTGTTATCATTTTCTATTCTTAGCTTAGCTAGCTTCTGAGAGGAAACATTCTTTTTCTTTTTAGTACAGTTATAATGTAATATATATATCATAAAATAATAAATAAAGCCTTCTGAACATGGAGTCAATATTCTCGTCTCTCCCTTCACCTGAAAACCCCTGTCACCACGGTCACAGGAGGGTCTCTCTTGCCTTGGTGAGCCCTCAGCCCTCTGTGATATACCTCACCTCAATGCACACTTCAGGTACTTTGTTGTTTTCTTTTCCTTCCTCCAAAACACCAAGAGATCAAAATTCTTGGTAAAAATAGGACTTCTACTTTCAGGAAAAGCCAAAAAGAAGCTCTGCAGGGCTTCTTCCTAGATACAGATAAAATACTCTGGTGATCTTATCACACCCTGTTCTCAAACTTTTGGCACCAGCTTCTACTCTGGAACACCATGACTTCCTTATAATCTGAAAGAGGGAACAAATCAAACCTCAAGAACAGGTCCTACCTTAAAAACCAGTGTTCCTCCCACCAGAAACTTCTTTTCCTGTTGTGGCAGTTGAGTCATGTGATGATTGACTCTCACAATTAATAGAGAAAGATAATGTGTGTGAAAAACGCATATTATATGGCTCTATGCAGATATTTACCATATGTATTTTGATGTATTGATTAGTAGTGCTGTATTAACATTTTAATAATATGATAAATGTAGTCTTGTAATTAAAAGGTAGCTTTTGTAGTTAAAATAAGAACTATGTCAGTGGGAGTTTTTTAAGGAAGGAATGAGGCACTTGCACCAGATAGCAGCCACAGGACACCTGAATCTTTCAGAGAAAAAGAATTTATTGCTCTCTTATCAGAAGAAACGAACTTCTTCCTGCCTCGAAGGCAGTGTAAGGATTAGAAGGAAGAAGTTGATGATGACCAGACAGAATCCTGTATTTGAATGGAATTTATGCATCATGTGTGAAGTGTATGAATATGCAATGGGTTATTGTTTTTAAGGGTTAATCCTTCGTTAACGGGGGTCCTTTTTCAGGGTCCTGCTGCCCAGAAAAAGGTACCTGGACATCCGTAACTCTTTGTCTCTATTGTCTCATATTGTCCTAATTCAACTTGTCCAAATTATTCTAATTGCATTACTATTTTTAGAACCATTTTATTACTATTAAACTTTTAAAATTTTAAAAACAAGTGATTGGAGTTTTTCACAATGTATATAGGTTAAGAAAAGTTTATAGATTTATAGTTGTGCTGTACCCCTCACATGGTTATCAAGGGACAGCTGGGGTTGGGACATCTGGGAGGGCTGGCGTGTCACTATGGCCACACCTGACCCCCAGTCAGGATTTGAGGAAGAGATCTCCACCAGTGGAGAGCGAAGAAGGGGTTGATGGACAGAACTTCAGGAGGGGTTAAAGGGTTAAAAAGGGAAAACCTCCATTGTGAGGGGGCTGAGCACATGGCGAGGAAAATCATTTGCTCCTGGTGCTGTAACCTTTTTTCTTCATTCAATCTTCTGTTGTATTTTTGATAAGCTTTAATAAACCTTCCTAAACTATGAAAAGTGGGTAGCTATTTCTCACACTGTGGTCTGCAACCCTCACTCTTTATTACAATAAAATGCTTTTGTTTATTAGGTTTACATCAGTTCCAGATGCTTTTATGAGCTTTTATGAGCTTTTATGCCTTTTTATCTATATATGTTTAATACCACTATCTGCTTATTGCAACATTCCAGGAATCCCTTTTGACTCTTCTCTCCATATTCCTGCAGAAGGTCAGGTCACTGTGGGTTTTACACCAATAAAAATCCAGGCTGTTCAGATCCTAGGTGTTGGCAAATTTAGCTGACTAGAGACTGGCAAAGTACAAAGCCGTGGCTAATTCCAAGTTCTGCACCTGCTAGATAGTGTGTCCTTGGGCCTAGCTGTAGTAGGATAACAAACAGTGAAAGAGACATGAGAAAAGAGAGATGTAGCCCCTAAGCAATGAGGAAGAGTTAATGGTATAGTTTAACCAATAGATTGCTTGGCTTACAGAATATTCATAAGCTTATTATTTGCTGTATAAGTGTTTGATGCTTTCTTCAATAAACTGGACCTGTGATGAACCATCTGGTGTCCTGGTCTCCTTCCTTCAACACCTAGGTGTGATGGGCAGGCACAATTTCCCTGCTGACACAGGGACTGATGACAAACCCCTCTGTTGTCACTGAAACCAAAAGAAAGGAGGAAGTTTCTGCCCATTGGAAAGTCCCCGTTTGCCCTGAAGGACTCTGCCTCTTCTTTCTCAGCAGCAGCTCAGCAGCTGGACGCCAAGAAGGACAAGAGAGGGAGAGGTGGTTGATTTGTGTGACAATCTAACAGCCCTTGCAAACAAGGGCTTCTAGTACTGATCGGACTAGGTTCTCATGGGCTAAGCTCTTTCCCTTTGAACTTAAATACCCACGTTCCTCCCGTATTTTCCCAAATGTATGAACTGTCCCATATGCATATTGGGAGTCCGTATAAATGGTTCCCCGGTCCCCCTCCAGTAAGTCCAGTCCCCTTTTCAGGGCATATATTTCACAACTTTGGGCTGACCAGCTTGGGGATAGTTTCCTTTTTTCTGCAATTTGTAATGTTTGTAATGTTTCTCCATCTATAATGGCATAACCGGAAGCTCTTTTTCCATTTACTACCCTCGAAGAGCCATCTATGAATAAGCTTCTTCCAGTTGCTAGAGGCTGATCTTCCAAATCTTCTCTTACTTTTGTTTGGAGATAAACCAATTCTAGACAATCATGTTCTAAATTCTCTATAGGCTCTCCCATTAGGAATTGTGCTGGATTAAGGGGATTTGATGTGATAAATTCTAAGTCCTCTGCATTCATTAGTATTATCTCATATTTTAATAGTCTAGCATCGGTTAACCACTGCGGAGCTCTCTGTCTCAGTACTGCCTTAAGATCATGAGGAGTATGCACTTTAATTTTTCCCTGTAAGGTCAATTTTTGAGTCTCCTCTATCAGGATTGCAGTTGCTGCTACTGCCTGTATACAAACTGGCCAGCCTCTAGCCACTGGATCTAACAATTTGGATATGTAAGCCACGGGTTTCCTGCACCCTCCCCACTCTTGAGTTAATACTCCATAGGCTATACCTCCTTCTGCACTCACAAACAGGTCAAAGCCCTTCCTGAGGTCTGGTAAGCTTAGGACCGGGGCAGAAGACAATTTGTTTTTTAAGTTTTCCAATTGTTGATCATCTTCAGCTGTCCAAATTAGGGGTTCTGGATCTACTAGTTTATTATACAGAAATTTCACACTCTGTGTGTATTGATCCAACCATAACTTACAATACCCGAACAAGCCCAGGAGTTTTCTCACATCTCTTTTCGTTTTTGGGGCCGGGAGAGCTAAAATACCTGAAATCCTGTCAGGGCTTAGTTCTTAGTTTCTTATACCCCCCCCCCATTATGTGCCCCAAGTATGTTACTTCTGATTGCACAAATTGTAGTTTCCCTTGGGAAACTTTTAGTCCTTTCTCCCCCAGAAAATTCAAAAGTTTAATACTAGTTTGTCTGACCTGATCTTTTTCCTTTCCTGATACCATCAGGTCATCAACATACTGCAAGATCTGCACTTCTTGTTCAGGGACAAATTGTTCCAACAAACTCTCTAAAGCTTGTCCAAAGAGATTGGGGGATTCAGTGAACCCCTGTGGTAATCGGGTCCACCTTAACTGTTGTCTCCTTTTCGTACTCGGGTCCTCCCATTCAAAGGCAAACCAATCCCTACATTCTGTTGCCAGAGGACATGCCCAGAAAGCATCCTTCAAATCTATGACAGTGAACCAAGCATGTTCTCGTGGAATTCTGCTTAGCAGACTATATGGGTTGGGCACAACTGGATGTCTGGCAATGGTTCTTTTGTTGACTTCCCTCAAATCTTGTACCAGCCTATATTTCCCTTCAGCCTTTTTAACTGCCAGTATAGGGGTATTATGTGGTGACATGCAGGGTTCTAAAATTCCCTCCTGCAACAGTTGCTCGATGACTATAGCAAGCCCCTTCTTTCCTTCTAGGGAAATCGGATACTGTTTAACCCGTATGGGTGAGGTATCATCCTGCATTTTTATTGTTATCGTTGGAATGTCTAATAAGCCTCTCTTTCCCCCCTCAGCCCATACCTCAGGGTTTATTTCTGCAACATCTCCTTGAGACAGCTTCATCACTTGTACTACCATCCTCCCTTCCCTTGGAACAATCCCAACCCCCAAATGGACTTGCAGATTCCTTCCTAACAAACTTTTTTCTAAGTTAGGCAGATAAAGAAAATTAGCTTTACATTGCCTTGAGTTTCCAATTATTTTCACTTCTTCAATCACCGATGCTCTAAATGGTCTCCCCTCTGCACCCAATACTTCACAAAATTGTCTCCCAATTTCCATACCTTGTGGTATTTTGTTGAGACAGGACTTATCTGCCCCTGTATCAACCAAAAATTCAAATTCCTCATTTAGGGGTCCCACTTCAAAATTTACCAAGGTCTCTTCTAGATGTTTCATCGGGTCCCCTATAGTAAAAAGCCCTTGACACCCCTAGTCCTCCCCCTTAAGAATCCTTCCTAAATTGTCCTGTTCCTTGGCTATTGCCTCATCGAGACTGAGCTTTTTACAAAACCTCCTGGTGTGTCCTGCCTCCCCACAGTAATAACACTGTCGTCCTCTCAAAGGGACTTCTTGAGGTCTCTCAACCCTTCGTGCACCTGTCAGTACTGGCCTACCTCTGCCTCCTCCTGGTGGTGGACCCGCCCACCCTGCACTTTCTCTAGCTACAGCAACCATGATCTTAGCCTTGGCCTTTACTTTTTCTTCCTCCCTCCTTAAATACACCTTCAATGCCTCCTTTAATAACTCATTAATGTCCTTCTCTTGCCAATCTTCCATCTTTTCCAGTTTTCTCCGTATATCAGGCCAAGATTTGGTAACAAATTGAATTTTTAGTAGCATTTGACCTTCTGGGGTGTCTGGGTCTATTCTAGAGTACAACTGGAAATTCTGCCTTAGGCGATTAAGCCAGGCAGCAGGAGCTTCATCCTTCTCCTGTGTACCCTCAAATGCCAATTGGGTATTAGTTCCTTTGGGAACTGACTCTTTGATCCCCCGTATTATCAAAGACCTATATTCCATCATGGCCTTCCTCCCCTCCTCCTGATTAGGGTTCCAGTTGGGCTCTGTTAGTGGCAATTTCTGTTCACCTGATGGCACCTGGGGTCCTGGACTGTTATCTTTCTCCCAAATTTTTATGCCAGCCGCCCTTATCATCTGGACCTCTTCCGGGGAAAATAATATACTCAGGATGGAATTCATCTCCCCCAAGTGTAGATATTTGGACCTAGAAATTGATCCACTTGGTTGGCTATGCCCACTGGGTCCTCAACTAAATGCCCCAACTCTTTCTTGAATCCTCTCACCTCAGAAGCAGTTAGGGGAGCATTCACAAAGCACACACCTCCCGCTATTCCTCCCATAGGAACCTCTCTGAGGGGAAAGAGTCTCTCTGCCTTGGAGGTCTTGGATCTGGTGCTACAGTAAGGCCCATCTTCAGATGCCAAACTACTTTGTGGGCTCTCTGGGTTACCCTGAATGTTCTGCCCATCAGCAGGTGTATTTGCTGATAGCTGTTTACTGGTCAGGGAGGCATTTGTGTCCCAACTAGGAGGAGGTAAAGGGACAGCAATAGGAGGGGGAGAGGGACCTGAGTAGATATTAAGCGGAGCTGGAGAAGGGGTGGAGAATGCAGCAGGTGGAGTAGGCACTCGTGGTGGTGCAGAAGGAACTGGAGGAGATACTGGGTTAATCATAGCTGAAGCTGAAGAGGTAGAAGGAGGAGTTTGAGCAGGTGGTAATGAGATGGCAGCCGGGGGAGGAACCGGACCTGCCATTTGAGGTGCTTGAAGAAGAGGATTATAAAGTGGAGGGGCAGAAGGAGGCAAATAATCCAGGGGATCCCATCTTTTACTAGTCCTATCATCCCCTCCTTCATTCCCCTCTTTCTTCCTCTGTACCTTACAAATTCGCACCCCTTCATCTTCAACAGCGCTCTTTACCCAGCAAGCTACATAAAATAATTGCTCAGGATCAGTATCCCCTAGAGCTGTCAGATAATTATTTAACTGTTGGCACATCCACTTATCCTTTGTCCCACACCAAGGCCATCCTCCTTGCAACTCTAATTCTGGCCACGCTTCCATACAATAATGGATCATTTTCACTTTATCTAATCCCTCCGTGGCCTCTATAGAATCCCATTTTACTAACAGTTCTCCTAAGGGACTACTGGGATGTATATACCTCAGTTTCTTGCCAGTCTTTTTACTATTGCAGCATCCCATTTTTCAGGTCTCAATAAAAAATCCCGAAGGTGCCTCTACTGACCGGGAATTTAAAAAAAAACCTTCTTTGAGGAGCTCCAGCCTCCTCCACTGAACTTCAAATTTCTGCCTGATGCTCAGGACTTTATACTGAAACAACTGCCCAGTCTCTTGATTGCCCAACTTCCCAGCGTCAGGTCTTACATCTATCGGGACTTGAACACACGAAGCCTCGGCCAAGAATCCGGGTCGTGCCTGACACCCTCAGTCAGGAAAAACAACTGCCTGATTTTTAGTTTGCCTAACCTGCCAATTCTTAGGCTTCACAGTATCAGGACTTAAAAGCAAACCGCAGCCTCCTTCGCTGGGGTTTGTGCCTGACTCCTTTGTCAGGACTTACTTTGCCTGCAGGGCTTGTGAAACACCCGAATCCTTCTCGGGACTGACAAATCTTACTCGAATCCTTCTCGAGACTTACAAAAGTGCCTGACCTCCCTTTGTCAGGATTTTGGGGTGCGTGCCACTCATACACAGTAATTCACTCCGCACGCCCGGAGTGGGGGGGCCCTTTATTCCCCCTTGGGAGACGACTTCACTCACGCTAATTCCACTCACATCCCCCTGTTCCTGGTGGTTTTCTCGCGAAAAAGCCGGAACCGCAGTACTGAGGGGTCCCTCTCACTTCGAAGGTCCGGCTGCCGGCCCTCGTCTCACTCGCACACACATGCGCACGTCTCCCACTCCCGCCACCAGGTTTCTCACCAGTCCGGTGCTCCGGTGCTCCTCTGCGTCGCTGTCCTGAGCCGGTCCCTCTTGGTCCTGGTAGCCAGCTGTCCTCTGAAGATCCAAGATGGCCAGTCCTGAGTCCTCTTGCGGCGTGGCTATCCCAGACAAGACCCCAGCTGAAATAAACAAAAGGGCCAGGAGACTTCTTCTCCTTTTTAATGCCTTTATTAAAAGTGATCAGCTCAGGATTGGGCGGCTCGACGGTCTGCAGCATCCGTCGTCTCTCCCAGGGCGACTCAGAGGAGGAGGATATGCACAGCTCTGTCCACCAGGGGCAGAGCTGGGGATCAGATCCTCTTGGGAGCCTTTAGGGCCTTCTGATCCCATCAGATGGTACCTCAGTCCGCGTCTCCCAGAGCTCCCAGACCTGGCCCGGGGGATCTCGAGGACAGGGTGAGGAACGATGAAGGTTTCCCGCATCTCTGCAGGCTTAGTGCTCTGCTCCTCACTTCCAGACATCACTCCAGTCTCTCAACTCTTATTTGGCTCGTTGTTTTTTTTGGGGTCTTCTCAGTACAGTGGAGGACCATGCTGCATTGGTCTTGGAGTCACTTTGCATAACCCCCCCCACCTTCTCAGGTGTCTTCACTATGAGAAAGGTACAACTTAGGCTCGGGCAAGGCTCTGCTAATACAAAAGGAGTGATTAGCCTCAACGACCCGTGATTACAATAACAAAACACACAGAACTT
This sequence comes from Melospiza georgiana, assembly GCF_028018845.1. Classification (NCBI taxonomy): domain Eukaryota; kingdom Metazoa; phylum Chordata; class Aves; order Passeriformes; family Passerellidae; genus Melospiza; species Melospiza georgiana. Next base: position 2,354,235 of record NC_080452.1, read on the forward strand.
GGGCAGGGCCAGCGGTCTGGCTGCCTTTTTGAAACTTTTTCTCATAAAAAAAAAAATTAACCGAATTTCTGTTCATAACATTCACCTTGGCAGCCATCACGGCTCCGGATGCGTCCCTGGGGCAGGGGTGAGAGGCTCCCAAAAATCCCCCAAAATGCCCCAAAAACGCCTCAAATCCCCCCAAAATCCGTGCCCCCCCCCCCCCCCCCCACCGCCGCCCTCAGGACCTGCCGCTTCCCGCCTTCCACCGGTGCCACCTCCCACTGGTCGACCTGCCTGTCAATCACAGCTTGCAACCAATCAGCGGCCTTGAAGGCGGTATCTAAAGGCCGCGCCATTTTGGTACTGGGGAGGTTTTGGGGTTCCTTTAGAAGGTCCTGGAAGGGTTTGGGGGTCCCCTTGGAGGGTCCTGGGGGAATTTTGAGGGTTTTGAAGGGATTTTGGGGTCCCTTTGAAACATCCTGGGGCATTTTGGGGTCCCCTTGGAGGGTATTGGCTGGGTTTTGGCGTCCTTTTGGAGGATCTTGGGGGGGGTTTTGGGTCCTCTTGGAGGGTCCTTAGGGGGTTTAGGGGTCCTGGGGGCATTTTGGGGTCCTTTTGGGTGGTCCTATGGGAGTTTTGGGGTCCTTTTGAGGGGTTCTGGGGGCTTTGGGGTCCTCCTGGAGAGTCCTGAGGGGGTTTTGGGGTCCCTTTAGAGGGTCCTGGGTGGGTTTGGGGGGTCCTGAGGTGGTTTTGGGGTCTCTTTGGAGGATTCTTAGGTGTTTTGGGGGGTCCTGGGGGTATTTTGGGATCCCCTTGGTGGGTCCTGGGGAGGTTTGGGGAGGTCCTGAGGAGATTTTGGGATCTTTTTTGGGAGAGTTCTGGGCAGTTTTGGGGTCCCTTTGGAGAGTCCTGAGGGAGTTTTGGGGTCCCTTTGGAGGGTCCTGGGAGGTTTTGGGGGGTCCTGAGGGGGTTTTGGGTGTCCTGGGGGAATTTTTGGGTCCCTTTGGAGGGTCCTGGGGGGTTTTGATGGTCCTGAGGGTATTTTGGGGTCCCTTTGCAGAGTACTGGGGAGGTTTTGGGGTCCCCTTGGAGAATCCTGAGGGAATTTAGGGGGTCCTGGGGGCTTTTAGAGTGTCCTGAGGAGGTTTTGGGGTCCCCTTGGAGGGTCCTGGGATGGTTTTGGGGGTCCTGAGGGGTCCCTTTTAGGGCATCCTGAGTGGATTTGGGAGTTCCTGGGGGTGATTTTCGGGTTCCTGGCTGAATTTTGGGCTCCTGGGTGAATTTTATGGTCACCCCCAAATGTTGGGGTGCCCCAATTCCCTCCCCTGCAGGCTCTTCTCTGGCCCCACAGCCCCCATTTGGAATTATGCCATCCACCATGTCCGGAACCAGCGGTGAGGGGGGACCCCAACATTGGGGAGGGTGAAAAACCCCAAAAATTGAAAGAGGACCCCAAAATTTAAGGGGAAGGAGCTTTCCGGGACTACAGCTCCCATCATCCCCCGCGCCCCACTGAGTTCCATTACAGCCAAGCCTACAGCTCCCATCATCCCCCGCGCCCCCCTGAGTTCCATTATAGCCAAGCCTACAGCTCCCATCATCCCCCGTGCCCCACTGAATTCCATTATAGCCAAGCCTACAGTTCCCATCATCCTCCGCGCCCCACTGAGTTCCATTATAGCCAAGCCTACAGTTCCCATCATCCCCCGCGCCCCACTGAGTTCGATTCTAGCCGGGCCTACATTTCCCATCATCCTCCGCGCCTACAGCGCTTCATTGAAGCCGGGCTTACAGCTCCCATTGCACCCCGTGCCGCCCATAGAGCATCATTGCAGGCCCCACCCCCCTGAACTACAGCTCCCATCATGCCCCGCGCTGTTTTTCCCGCTCTTTTTCCTGGTTCTCCCCTCACAGAATTTTTGGGGTGTCCCCACAGGAACGTGAAGAAGATGGGAGGACATCTGCGCTTGTATCCAAAATTTTGGGGGATCCTCAAAAATTTGGGGGTCCCTGGGATAGAAAATTCTGGAAACCACTAAATTTGGGGTGGGGGTGCCCAAATTTGGGGGTTCAACCTTAAATTGAAGGGGAGATTTTTGGGGGATCCCCAAATTCTTCCTTAACTCGGGGTTGAGGTACGGGCACCTGCAGGAGCTGGAGGTGAGGGGGGACCCCAAAACCTGAGGGGGAATTGGGGTCAGATTGGGGGTGGGGAACCCAAGATTTTGGGGGGTTCCCTCAGATTTGGGGACATTTTGGGGAAATTTAGGGATTTTTGGGGAATTTTCAGGAATTTTAAGGGATTTTTTTGGATTTTGGGGATTTTTTGGGATTTTTGGAGGGGATTTGAGGGAATTTTGGAGGGTCCAGGGGAGTTTTGGAGCTTGAAATGGGATTTTTTTTCTGGGAAAAATGCAAAATTTTTGGAGAATTTTTTTGGCTTTTGTGGGAATATTGGGAGGGATTTGGGGGGTTTGGGCATTTAAAAGTCATTCTTCGAGGGATTTTTTTGGGAATTTTGAGGATTTTTTGCGGGATTTTTGGGGAATTTTGGAAAAGACTTTGGGGAGTTGTTGGGATTTTTTGACAACCTCAGGGATATCTGGGTGAATTTTCTGGGGAATTCAGGTGGATTTGGGGTCCATTTTGAGCCTCATTTTTGTGGGATTTTGGGGGGTATTGGGAATATTTTGGAAAATTTGGGGGGGATTTTTGGGGAGAATTTTGGGTGATTTTTGGGGGGAATTTTGGGGTTTTTTAAGGTATTTTAGGGGAATTTTGTGGATTTTTTTGGGAATTTTTTGGGGAATTTTTGGAGATTTTCGGATATTTGGGAATTTTCAGGGTTTTTGGGAATTTTGAAAAAGACTTTGGGATTTTTTGACAATCTCAGGGCTACTTGAGGGAATTTTGGGGTGAATTTGGGAGGATTTAGGGTCAATTTTGAGCCTCATTTTTGTGGCATTTTGGAGTTTTTGGGGGACTTTTGTGGATTTTTTGGGGGGAATTTTAAGGATATTTTGGGGGGGCAATTTTGGGGATTTTTTGGAGGATTTGGGGCCATTTTAACCCTCATTTTTGTGGAATTTTGGGGTTCTTTTGTGGAGTTTTCCCATTTGTTTGGGAGTTTTGGGTATCATGAGGATGCTGGGCACAATCTCAGGGATTTTGGGGTGAATTTTGGGCAGATTTGGGTCCATTTTGAGCCTCATTTTTATAAAATTTTGGGGATTTTGGGGGAGATTTTTTTGGGGGACAATTTTTGGGAGATTTATTCAGGGAGTTTTTGGGGGGGAATTTTGGGGATTATTTTGGGGGGGGAGTTTTGGGTGAATTTGGGCAGATTTGGGGGTCAATTTTGAGCCTCATTTTGGGTTTTTTTTGTGGGATTTCCCCAAACTTTGGGAGTTTTGGGTATCATGAGAGCCCTGGGCCCAATCTCAGGGATATTGCGGTGAATTTTGGGTGCATTTTGGGCTGAATTCAGGTGGATTTGGGTCCATTTTGAGCCTCGTTTTTATAAAATTTTGGGGTTTTGGGGGAATTTTTGGGGGAATCTTGGGAATTTTTTTGAGCCTCGTTTTTATAAGATTTTTGGGGATTTTTTTGGTGGGGGGTTGGGGGGAATTTTGGAGAGTTTTTGGGGATTTTTTTCAGGGAGTTTTGGGGTCAATTTTGAGCCTCATTTTTGAGGTATTTTGGGGTTTTTTTTTGTGGGATTTTTCTCGGTTTTTTGTGAGTTTTGAGTGTTGTGAGAACCCTGGGCACAATCTCAGGGATATTGGGGTGAATTTTGAGGTGAATTCGGGCAAATTTGGGCCAATTTTAACCCTCTTTTTTGTGGAATTTTTGGTTTTTTTGTGGTATTTTCTCAATATTTTGGGAGTTTTGGGTATCGTGAGAACCCTGGGCACACTCTCAGGTACATTTGGGTGGATTTTGGCTGAATTCTGGTGCTTTTGGGGCTGTTTTGGCGCAGGCCGCTCCGCCTCTACCAGGCCAGCAGGGGGCGCTGCGCGCAGCCCTGCAGCGGCTCCGGAATGAGGTGCGGGACCTGGGGGATGCCATTGCAGACACACAGGAAACGGTGCAGCGCCTCGGTGAGTCTGGCCGGAAACGTGGGCCTCGCACAAAGGTTCCTACCCTCAAAACCTCCATTTCTGGGGCTGCCCACCCCCATATTTTGGGGTCTGCGCCATTTTTGGGGTCTCATGATGCCAATAAGTCCCAATTTTGGGGTCCTCACCACAAATTTGGGATTCCTTGCCCACTCAAAACCCCAATTTTGCGGTTCCTGACCCTCCCCTAACCCCAAATTTGGGGTTCCTGATGCTCCCAAACCCCAGTTTTGGGGTCCCTGAACAACTCAGACACCAATTTTGGGGTCCCCACCCCTAAATTTTGAGATTCCCCCGATTTTTATTGTCACAGAACCTCTGAACCCCAAATTTGGTGTCGCTGAACACCCCAGCCCCAAATTTGGGGTCACTTTCCCCAATTTTAGGGTCCCAGCACCCCCAAAACCCCAACTTTGTGGTCCCATGTCCTCCTAGACCCCAATTTCGGGGTCCCTGGGCCACTAAAGCCCCAGTTTGGCATCTTCACCCCAAATTTTGGGGTCCCCTTTCCCAATTTTGGAGTCCCTGGACACCCCTCCAACCCCAATTTTTGTGTCTTTACTGTATTTTGGGGTCTCTAGCCCCAAATGTTGGGGTCCCCCTGATTTCCACCATCCCAGGGCTCCCATAATCCCGACTTTGGGGTTCCTGAACCCCCAAACCACAGTTTTTGAGTCTCCATCCCCAATTTTGGGGTCCCAGAAACCCCCAAACCCCAATTTTTCTTCAAGCCCTAAATTTGGGGTCCCCTTCCCCATTTTTGAGCTCCCAGGACCACCAAAACCCCAAATTTGGGGTCTCTGAACCCCCCAAACCCCAATTTTGGGGTCCCCTTCCCCAATATTTTGGTTCCCAGGATCCCCCAAAACCCCAAATTTGGGATTCTCACCCCAATTTCAGGGTCTTCACCCTCAATTTCGGGGTCCCAGACCCCCCAACCCCCAAATTTGCGAGTTCTCACCCCAAACTTTTGGGGTCCCCTTTTTGCCTTCCAGACGGCTCGCTGGAGCAGGCGCAGAGGTGGTGGTGGGCGGAGCTTCAGCGAGAGGCGGAGTTTTGGCTGCTGGGGGCGGAGCCGGGCTCGGCTGGCCTGCGGGACGGCCACGAGGGGGCGCTGAGGGCACTCCATAAAAGGTAAAAGGGGCGGGGCCTGAAGGGGGCAGGGTGGAAGGGGCGGGGCCTTGCAGTGTTTCCTTATATGGGCAATGGGGGAATTTCCTTATATGGGCAATGGGGGAATTTTGGGGACTTTTAGATTTTTTGGTCCCTGACTGAATTTTGGGGCCCTTCAGGGGATTTTGGGTGATTTTTGAGGGGATTTTGGAGGATTCTCTGGGACTTGGGAAGATTTTGAAGGGTTTTCAAGAGATTTTTTGTGTCTCTCAGGGATTGTGAGGAGATTTTCGGGCATTTTGAGGAGAATTTGGGGTCCCAGAAGCGTTTTTTTAGGATTTTGGGTTCCTGAGGGAATTTTGAGACAATTTGGAGGATTTTGAAGGGATTTTGTGTTCCTAATGGGATTTTGGGAAATTTTGAAGGGTTTTGAGGAGGTTTTGGGGTCCATGAGGGGATTTTTGAAGACTTTTGTGGTTCCTGAGGGGATTTTGGGGTCCCTGGTGGGAATTTTCAGATTATGGAGGATTATGAGGAAATTTTGATCAGATTTTTGGGTCTCTGAGGTGATTTTGGGGGATTGTAAGGCAATTTTTGCTTTCTGGGGGGATTTTTGGGGTTCCTGAGTAGATTTTGGGGTTTCTGAGGGGATTTTTTTGGAATTTGGGGAGATTTTGGGGTCCCTGAGGGATTTTGGGGGGACTTGAGGGATTTTGGGGGGATTTTGTGTTCCTAAGGGGATCTGGGGTGATTTTGAAGAAATTTTGAGGGGTTTTGGTTGATTTTGAGGAGACATTGGGGTTCTTGATGGGATTTTTGGAGTTCCTGAGTGGATTATGGGTAAATTTGGGGGATTTTGGGGCATTTTGAGGAGATTTGGGGTATTTTAAAAGACTTTTGGGTCCCCTCAGGCTGGGCCAATCCCGGAAGGAGCTGTCGGCCATCTTGGCCACAGGGGCGGAGCCGGAAGTGCTGGTGAGTGGGCGGGGCCTGACATGGTGGGCGGAGCCTGGAGACCATTCAGGGACCCCAAAATCAGCCCAGGACCCCCCAAAATTCCCCCAGAATCAGCCCAGAACCCTCCAAAAATCCCAAACTTCCCCCAACCCCTCCCCCTCTGCAGGTGTCATCTAGGCCCTGTGCAAGGCCAATGAGGTGGAGCTCCAGAGGCCACGCCCACACAGGTAAGCCACACCCCTTCCTCCTTAACCCCTAATTAACCCCTCAACTAATCAACTAATTAACGAACCCCAGAGCTGCCAATCACCCCGGGAAGGCTCAGGAGGCTCCAGATTGGTCGGAACAGGCTGAGGTGGGCGTGGCTGGCTGGGGAAGGGGGCATGGCTCTGCTCAGGCCACGCCGTCTGCTCTGACACATGGCGCCCCCTACAGTCTGTACTGATTGGCCACAGCCCAGAGGCAGTGCTTTGGGCGCTGGAGATCCTGGCCAATCAGAGCACAAGGTGGGTGGGGCCTGAAGGAGAGAGTGGGGCTTAAAGGGGAGGGAGTGGCCAAAAGAATGGGCGGGTCTTAAAGGGGTGGGTGTGGCTTAAAGGGATTAGGTGCATTAAATGTTGGGTTGTGCTCAAACAGAGGGGTGTGGCTTAAATGGGTAGGTGTGGCTTAAAGGGATGGGTGGGGCATAGACATAGGTGGGTGAGGCTTAAGAGTTTGGTGGAGGTTACAGGCATGGGCAGAGCTTATAGGAGCGGGCAGGGCTTAATGGAATTGGTGGGGCTTAAAGGAATAGGCTGGGCTTAAATGGAGTGTGTGGGCCTGAAGAGGTGGGTGTGGCCAAAATGACTGGGTAGGGCTTAAGTGGGTGGGGCTTAGAGGGGTGGGTTGGGCTTAAAGGGGTGGGTGGGGCTTAATGGAGTGGGTGGGTTTTAAAGAGGTGGGTGGAGCTTTAAAAGGTGGTTTGGGCTTAATTGCATGGGTGTGGCCTAAAGATGTGGGCGGGGTTTTGAGATGTGGGTTCAGGCTTGAAGGGATTGGGTGGGTTAAATGAGGGGTGGGGCCTAAACAGAGGGGTGTGCCCTAAATGGGTGTGTGGGGCCTAAGTGGGCGAGTGGAGCTTAAAGAAGTGGGTGGGGCTTAAAGGAATGTGTGGGGGTTAAAGGGGCGGGCAGGCCTTAAACAGGGGGTGGGTGGGGCTTAAACAGTGGGTGGGGCTTAAAGGGATGGGCAGGGCTTAAGGGGGTGGGTGTGGCCTAAAGGGGCATGTTGGGCTGAAAGGGATTGGGCAGGGCTAAAATGGGTGGGGCTTAAAGGAGTGGGTGGGGCTTAAAATGATCAGTGCGGCCTAAATGGGTGGGTGTGGCCAAAAGCAATGGATGGGGCTTAAAGGGGTGGGTGGAGATTAACGGAGTGGGTGTGGCCAAACTAATGGGTGGGGCCTAAAGGAGTGGGTGTGGCCAAAAGGAATAGGTGTGGTCTAAGTGGGTGGGAGGGAATTTTGGGGTTTTTTAGGACATTTTGGGGTCCCTGAGGGGATTTCTGGTGCCGTTGGGGGTGTGTCTTCACGTCTGTAAATCACAGAGATCTCCTGGCTGGCCCCACCCCCTCAGCCAAGGCCCCGCCCACACTGAAGAGCCTCCTGCAGGTGAGGGGGGAGGGGAACAGGGTTGGGGTCAAAATTGGGGATTTTGTGGCTTCTTGGGGTCAAAATTTCAGATTTTGGGCCTTTTTGGGGGTCATAATTTCAGATGGGGGATTTGGGGCTTTTTGGGGTCAAGATTTTGAATTTGGGGGATTTTGGGGGGGATTTGGAGATTTCTTGGGTCAGAGATTTGCATTTTGGGGAATTTTTTGGGGACTTGAGGGATTTTGGGAATATTTAGGTTTGGGATTTGGGATTTTTGGGGGGATTTTGGCAATTTTGGGGTCAGGATTTGGGGTTTGGGGGCAGATTTTGGGATTTTTGGGCTCCGCGAGTCCATTTTTGGGGTTCCTTAGCTGGTTTTGGCGTAGTTTGGGGGTTTTGGGGTGGTTTTGGGGTTTCTGAGTCCATTTTCAGGATCCTAGGGTCATTTTTGGGGTGGACTTGGGGCTTTTGAGGGTTTCTGAGCTCATTTTTGGGGTGGATTTTTGGGATTTTGGGGTCCCCAGGCCATTTTGGGGTCCCTGATGTGCTTTTGGGGTCCCCAGGAGTGCTGGGGGGCCGTGGGGGAGGTGTGGGGGGCACTGCCCCCCCTCCTGTCACTCCTGTCCCACCTGAGGGGGCAGCTGGGGACGCACCTGGAGCAGGGGACGGGCAACAATGAAGTCATCAGGTAACACCAAAATGTCCTGAATTATCCCTAAAATATCCTCAATTATCCTAAATATTCTAAATTACCCTCAAATATCCCAAAATCCCTGAAATCCAGCCCAAAATACCCCAAAAATCCCAAATTCTGCCAAAAATCCCCTGGGACACACCTGGAGCAGGGGATGGGCAACGATGGAGTCACCAGGTGAGACCAAAATCCCCTGAAATATCCCTAAAATATCCAAAAGTATCCCAAATCCATCCTAAAATACATCAAATTATCCCCAAATGTCTGAAATCCAGCCCAAAATGTACCAAAAAATTCCCAAATCCACCTCAAACTCCCTGAATTTGGTCCTAAAATACCCAAAATTATCCCAAACTTGTCCTAATGTACCCAAAATTCCCAATTTTTATTGCCTTTTCCCCAAAATCCCCATTTTTCACCTAAAAATCTCCATTTTTCTTCTCCTGTTTCCCGAATTTTATCCCCCAAAATCCCCATTTCTATTCCCATTTTTCCCTCCAAATTCCCATTTTTATTCCCATTTTTCTACCTATTTTCCTCCCAAAATCCCCCTTCCCCGCCCCACCCTATTTTTTCCCCATTTTCTCAATTTCCCCATTTCTCACCCCAGATTTCCCTGCACTTCCCCCCCCAAGGCTGTTCCTGCTCTGGTTGGGGCTCTCAGCCTTCTGGGGCTCCCTGGGCCCCAAAATCGCTCAAAATCACCCCAAAATTCGGCCCCGAATTCCCCAAAATTTGGCCCCAAAATCAGTCCCAAAATTGGCTCTAAAGTCCCTGAATTCATCCCCAAAATCCCCAAGTTTGGCCCCAAATTTGACCCCAAAATTGGATCTCAAATCCCCAAATTTGGCCCCAAAATCCGGTCCCAAAATCACCAAAATTTGGCCACAAATCCTCTGGGTTTAGCCCTAAAATCAGTGTTGGAATCCATAAGGTTAGAGGATTTTTAAGAAATGGTTAAAAAGAAGTATGTAGGCCTTAGATTGGAGTTTTGTTAGCATTGCAGAAAAGTATCCCATGCAAGCAGAAAAGTTTCCCAAGCAGTAGACGTGATAAATAACAATAGGCTTCTGTAGAATTGGCTTTAGGATGGCAACAAGGTTATTTATTGTATATCTTTAGAAGGTTAACATGAATAGAACTTTGTTCTTTGTCTCTTACGAACAAGTCTTTGTTTTAACTATCATTGCGTGTGCTTTGTGGGATTGGATAGAATGATTGTCAGTACGTGTTTTCTGTGTCTGATTGGCTGAATTCTAGTCTGAGATGATTTTATGTATTTCTGTACCAGCGCTGCTGGAGAGGACATTTTTGGTGTGGATCATTGAGCTGTCATGTCTCCATTTTGTATTTTGAGACTGATGTGCTGGAAATAAAAGCAAAAATCTCTTCACTGGTCTGGTTACAATGTTATCCATATTTGGATATTTTGCCGCGGCCTAGTGGGTTCCTTTTTTAAGACGTGGGTTCCTGACACAATTGGACTTATACTTACCCCGTCCCCCACATATTGGCACCCCGTCCGAGGACGTAGAATAGAAGAAAAAAAGAAAAATTGTGGAAGTACCAGCCGTGGAGACCCAAGTGTTAACAAGGAGGACACTGTATCATCTCTCCCCCCGAAGCCAAGAAAATTGTAAGTAACTTATCTTGGGAGAGTGCTTGGGTGACTTTGGGAGGAAAAATATAGAAAAAGAAAATTATTAAAAGAACACAAAAATGGGAACGAATTTATCAAAAGTTGAATGGGATGTTTTTCATCAATTAGAGACAATGTTACAAGAAAAAAGTCACTATGAAATTTCAAAAAACGGAGCTTAAAAATTTACTTATCTGGGTTAAAGCGAATACGCAAGATTTAAATTTGCAGTCTGCTTTTCTTTTCATTTGTGGGATCAGATAAACTGGAGAATCTATAATCTAGTCTCTCTCAAAAAAGATGAAAGCTTAAGAGAACTTATGCTGGTTTGTAGAGCGCTGTTGGAGTGTTTTAAACAAACTGATAATAATAAGATCAACTTGGACTCAGAAAACAAAGTTTCTGACTCTGTCTCTTTAAATTCCAGTAAACCGGAGACTGTGTGTGTATCGGAGAATGTTACAAGTGTTGTTGCAAATGCTGAAAGTATTGCTTTGATCTCTGTTGAAAAAAATCTTTCTTCTCTCTCTCTGGGAAAAAATGAGACTCTTTCGGACTTTTCTTCACGTTGTACTGTTAATGTAAAAATATGTGACTCTTGTAAGGGGGATGGGACAAAATGTGTAGAAGATGGGAATGAAAAATTGACTGTACTTCCTAAAATTGTTTGTGCAGGGACACTGAAACCTGAATTGGATTCTGTTGGGCCTGGGGTGGAGGCTGAGGTGGCTGCTTCCACTCGGGAAATTGTGGTTCCGGGGAACTCCTTTTCAGTTAAGCAAAAACATGGTTTTTCTGGTGTTTGTCAATCTATAGATACAGAGAAAGAAGAATTGGCTTTAAGGGTGGAGTCCTTTGAAAGGATGGATAACTCTCAAAAACCTGAAAAAACACGGGTTGAGTTTTTAAAATGTCATGATCCTAATTCTTGTATTTTAAAACAAAACCATGTAAGTTTAAAACCTAGATTTGAGGACTCCCAAGCTGAATTTTTCTTGGCAGGGAGACAATGTGAAACTTGTAGTAAAGTATCGAACTCAAGGTTAAATGGCACTGTTCCCAGAAGAAAATAACACGCCTCTGTCCCTGCCCCTTTGGGTCGGGCTTCAGAGGAGGCGTGTTGTTTGTGGGAGTCCACCCCTGCCTTTTATGGCTGAGTTCCTAGAGTTGGCCAAGGAGTTGGCCAAATTCCTGGAGCTGGCCGAGTTGGCAGAACTCCTGGACAAGAGTACAGTGTCCCTGTCAGGAATTTGGATTTGGGCAGAGGGCCTGGAAGGTTTGGATTTAGTGATTTTTCAGAATCAGAAAATATATTGGTTAGAAGTAAAGGTCAACCTGTCATTGATCGAAGTGACAATTTTGATTTTCCATTAAATTTACCTGATTGGTCATACATTAATCAGAAACTGGAAAAAGATTCGGATTTAAAGGAACAATATCTTGCTTTACCAGTAAAATATGGAAGAAATGACAGAAATCCAAAATATGAAAGACTTGGTCATCATGATATAAAGGAGTTGCGACAGGCTTTGAAAGAGAGTGGATTTTCTTCTCCCTATTTTAATAGTGTGTTGAAAAATACTTTTAACTCTTATGACTTAGTTCCTGCTGATTGCAGGAATGTGGCCTCTCTGATTTTAACCAATTCACAGTACCTACTATGGGAATTACAATGGAAAAAACTACTTAACAAGTTGGTTGAAGGATATGCAAATACTGATTATGCCAATCTAGATGTTGCTCAATTAGCTGGTGATTCACCTTACAATAGGCCTGAAAATCAAGCAGCTGAACTGCCTCGGCCTGTGTTAACAGACATTAAAGATGCTGCTAGAAAGGCCTTGCTTTCACTTTAGCCTCCTGGCTCTTATTTGAATTCTTATCCACTGATCAAACAAGGTGAAACTGAATCTTATGGTTCTTTTTTGGATAGATTAACTCAAGCAGTTGAAAGGCAATGTCCAGATGAACAAGCTCACTCTTATATCATTCAAAATCTTGCTTCTGTAAATGCTAATGATGAATGTAGAAAAATTATTTTACCTTTGCCTGATCAGCCTCCAACAATTACACAGATGCTAACAGCTTGCAGTAGACTTATGGGTTCACAAAATGCTGCAAATTCACAGGTCAATGCTTTGGAAAAAACACTGGAACACAATTTGACACAACGAATGGATAAAATTGAAAAGCTTTTAGAAAAACAAGAAAAACGTTGGGAAAATTCTGTTAATGCTGTACAAGTGGACTCTAATAAAAAGCCTGTCTGCTTTGGTTGTGGTAAACTAGGGCACCTTAAAAAGGATTGTCGTGGGACATCAAATCAAATATCTGTTTGCCCTCGATGCCGAAAAGGAAGGCATCTTGCTAAATTCTGTCACTCACTATTTGATATCAATGGTAACCCACTGTCATTAAACTTCAAAAACAGCACGTTCCACCGCGTTTAGACACAACTTGTGGTACCCACTGGCAATGGGTGAATACTCCCACTGGGCTGGTCATGTCACAAAAGGATTGTCATGTGTAAAGATTTCAATCAAAGTGACTTTTTACCTGTCATAATATATGATTGTTATGATATATATGATCTGCTAATGTCTTGTCGTACAAGTTTTGTCCTCAGTTCACAGAATTTTCCAGGATTCAAGATTCTACTACTACATGGATGATCTGCTCATCACAGCCCCAACGCAGACAGAGATGCAGCAAACCTGTGCTGGTGTTGGGACTGAAATCCAAAAGTGCTGGACTTGACATTTCTACAACTAAATTCCAAGGATGCAACAAAGATTCAAGACTGAGACATCAATTCTTCAAAGTAGACCATCAACTCTTCAAAGAAGACAACCTCATCACTGGACTCTGACTGTGGTTCAAGTTTTTCAGTTTTTCCCTCAATCTTTTAATTTAATTTAATAAATAGAAAGTTCAATTTTAAAGGATGTTAGTAATGAAACTTTACATCGTTGGCTTTCCTGTCTTTTTACAACTTTGCAATATATAACTTATCCATGCTTCGTTTCTCACATTAGGGTATTGATGTTTCTGTGGACACGTTCTCTGGCGCAGTTTTTGCTTCCCTTCACACAGGTGAAACTGGTAGTCATGCCTGTCATCATTTCCTGCAAGCTTTTGCTTCATTTGGTACACCCCAAAAAGTAAAAACTGACAATGGTCCCGCATATATATCTCAAAAATTGGCCACATTTTTAAATGAATGGGGTGTTTGACACATCTTTGGCATTCCCCACTCTCCCACAAGCCAAGCAATCATTGAAAGGACACATCAAACGCTAAAATGCATTTCAGATCAACAGAGAGAGGGAATGGAGATCACCCCACAGATGAGACTGAACAAGGCTCTGTATGTTTTTAATTTTCTAAACAGTTCAAGTACAGAACCTGATCCACCAATCTTTAGGCACTTTTCAAATAATACACAGGCAAAACTGAAAGAAAATCCTCCTGTTCTAATTAGAAACCCTGAATCTGGACAGATGGAAGGTCTGTTTCGATTAATAACGTGGGGAAAGGGTATGCTTCTGTCTCCACAGGTGCTGGAATTAAGTGGGTCCCTGCCAAAAACGTCAAACCATATCGCACCTCAGAACCTGTTGATGAGCCCAGAACCAAGGAAGCAAGTACGCAGACGTGAGCCGAATCAAAGGATCCTGGGTCTCACCTGACGTTCCTTGTGCCTGACGTTCTTTGTGCATCGATGGAACCTACGAACTCTGATTTTGTGTCAATGTTATTTATCAGTATGCCAATTGTATGTTGAATGTTTGTTTAACAGAGCTAATTTTTGGCAAAAGTTTAGGTTATTTTTTTTGTGGAGAAAGGATTCTGCCAAAACTTAGCTCATGAAAAAGATGGAGCAAATTCAAGTTGTATGTTTGTATTAGTGGATTTTAATTGTTTTTTGTCGTGCAGATTTGCCTGTGGAACAAACTAAAACAAATGTTTGGGTGACCTTAGCCAAGGCTGCCGGCTTGGATACTATATGTTTGTCTAACTCGGAACCAGAAAAGCCTTTCTCAACCTGTCTGGTTGGTGTGCCAGTGAAAGAGTTGCTTTTGGTCAAAAAACAATCCAATGGTAGGCCAGGTGGAATTGACAATGGAAATAATCCCCCATTGAATTGGAACGTTTGGTCCAAAAAACTTCTCAGGGCAGCATCTGAATCTCAAGAATTAGAAATCCTTGGTTCTTTGACCATGGATTTTTGTTTTACTTTCATGACTCGTGCCTGGCGAAAAGGTGATCCCCCAAAGTACAATGTTACCCCTCATTATTTTGCATATACGAATTTGAGTTTTTGGTGTAATGTTTCAAACAGTTGGAATGTACTTCCTGAGACTGATCAATATCCACAGCAATTGCCGAAGGGGTATTGGTTCATTTGCGGAGACAGAGCTTGGCAAGGCATTTCAGCTCACCTTGAAGATGGCCTTTGTAGCATTGGTATGCTCACCATAATTGCCCCCACTGCCAAAGCAGTGATGAAAAAGAAACAAAGGAGAATGAGAGCCATCCTTCATTATGAGGAGAACTGTCAGAGTGATTTTATGCCTTGGAATGCTGCCAGAAGGGTTTCAGCGGGTATATTTTTACCCCAATTGGCTTCAGCAGTGGCATTGAAACAATTAGATTGAGTTGGATGCTGGCTGAGCAAACAGGCTAATGCCACATCCTCTGCAACCAGTGATATGTTAACCGATGTTGATAGTATTAGACATGCTCCTCTTCAAAACAGAGCAGCCATTGATTCTCTTTTACTGGAACAGGGCATGGTTGTGAGGAATTTGAAGGATTGTGTTGTATGAATTTGTCTGATCATTCTGAATCCATTCACAAAAGCATACAAAAATTGAAGGATCTGACAGCTCAAATTAAAGAAGATACAGGTTCCTGGCTGGATGATTTGTTTCAAAAATGGAGCTTTGCACCTTGGCTAAGGCAACTTTGCAAGATAGGTCTTAATGTATTAGGTGTTCTGGTATTAATATTGAGAGTGATACCCTGTATACTTTGTTGTGTACGGCGAATGATGAAAAAAACAGTCTGAGAAGTTTTTGTCATACAAGATACAAGCAGGAGAGTTAGGAAATAGAAGCACAGAGAGTGTTCGAAATCTCACGAAAGCAGTAGACAAAGGTATAGACATGGACGAAGGTTTTGAATTAAGACCCTGGAATCGACCAGAGTTTTTTGAACAATGATTTGTGACTATTGTTAAACGTGATACATATCTCTTTCAAGGACTGGGCCTTCACAGCATTAAGTTGCTGTGCAGTAATATAGCAATGCTTAGGTTTAGTGCAAATAGGTCTCCAGCAGATAATAAGTAGAAATTTTGCAATAGAGCTATGAAACGCAAGTAGTAGGCAACAAGAAAATGAAAGCTTCTGAGTCAACAGAGAGGGGGAATTGCTGGAATTCATAAAGTTAGAGGGTTTAAAGAATTGGTTTAAAAGAGTAGGCCTCAGACAGAAGTTTTGTTAGCATTGCAAATTCAGCAAAAAAGTTTTCTAAGCAGTAGAGCATATGTGACAAATAACAATAGACCTCTGTAGAACTGGCTTATGGATTGCAACAAGGTTATTTAATGTATATCTTTAGAAGGTTAGCATGAATGGAGCTCTGTTCTTTGTCTCTTATGAACCAGTCTTTGTTTTAACTACCATTACGTGTGTTTTATATGATTGGATAGAATACTTGTCAATATGTGTTGCTCAATGTATGATTGGCTAAAATCTAGGCCGAGATGGTTTAATGCTATGCTGTAATGCCACACCTCCTTGGCATTCCCTGTGGATCAAAGAGCTGTTAACATTCTGTCTCCATTGTCTAACAATGTGCTGAGACTGATGTGCTGAAATAAAAAGCTCATGTCACTGGTCCGGGTGTCTCATACCTGTTTGTGATTGTATATAGTTGCCGGTGGCAAGTGGGTTCCTCGTTAAGCGTGGCACATTTCCTCTACTCACCACCTTGATTCCCCAGTGACCCCCTTCCTGCCTCCCTAAACACACCAAGCCACCCACTCCTGGGAATCCCATGCTCCACTGTGTCCCAGCCACACGTGTCCCCACCCTGCCCCCACCAAGGGACACCTACGCATGAGGTCAAGACCTGACCTCGCTTCCTTCCCCTTCATCCAAAGAGCCGCCAGTCAGGGGA
The DNA here is from genome assembly GCF_028018845.1 of Melospiza georgiana. NCBI lineage: Eukaryota > Metazoa > Chordata > Aves > Passeriformes > Passerellidae > Melospiza > Melospiza georgiana. The sequence continues at coordinate 2,370,551 of NC_080452.1, forward strand.
GCGGTGGCCACAGCAGCGAGTGACAGCCAGTGCACATGGCTGGTGACACTGGGATGGCCAGGAAGGTGGCGCTGCTCCTGTGGGGTGAGTGCCCCAGGCACAGGCCTGACACCTCAGGGATAGGGAGGGAAGGGGCACAGGGGGGCTGTGGGGTCCCCTGCCTTCCCCAGTGTCAGCAGAGCAAATCCATGTTACCCATAGTGAACCTGGATAGGACTGGGGATGTAGGGTGGCTTTGGGGACATGAAGAAGGGGCAGGAATTTGGGGATGGGGATGTGGGGACAGGAATGTGGGGATTGGCTCCTTATAGCTCAGGTAGCTCTGGGGATAAGGACTCAAGGGAAATGGGATGCAGGGACAGAAGGGAACAAGAAGGGTGAGGATGTTGTCATTGGGATGGGATCATGAGCTGGTGGGGGTGACCTGGGCCAGCATGGGCTGTGTCCATTGTGTCCTTGTGCCCGGGGTGTTCACAGTGTCCCCATGTTCTGCCTTAGCCCAGAGTGGCCTCGGTCTCCCTGTTCCCAAGGTGTCTGTGCCACAGGGATATGGTGCACAGGTGGCTGTGACACAGACATGTCCCCTGATCATCCAGACCTTTTGGGGCCACCCAGACACATTTTCTAACAAGAACTGCTGTCCCCATGGGGACAGTTTGGGGACATCCCCCACACCCTGTACTCCAGGTGCTGCTGTCTCTGCAGTGCCACCCCCACCCAGCCCTGTCCCTTCCACCTTCCAGCCCAGACCCTCGGCCTTGCTGGTGAGTCCTCAGGGGATGCCATGGCCCCACCCTGCTGTCCCCAGCCCCACGCTGGCCCTGGCAGGCTGGTGTCCCCTGTCACCCACAGGCACCCAGACCACCCTGCTCCTGGTGGAGCTCTCCTGGAGGACCGCGGTGCTGTGGGACCAGGTGACATTGACCTGCCAGGGCTCAGGGACTGCCGGTGCCACCACCTGGTACAAGGACAGGTGATGCTGGGGACAGCAGGGGTGTGACCGTCTCAATTTCACCAAGACTGGCACCTACACATGTGACAGACCCAGCACTGAGCTCAGCCCCCCCATGATGGTCTCAGATAGTGAGGGAGGATCTTAAATGATCAAGGTGGCCCCTGACAGGTCTTGGTAGGCTCCACTCCATGGGTGGCATCACAGCCCTTGTGTGGCAAGAGGATTTTCCCTGCCCATTAGGTCATCCCAGTGCACCCAGATGTTCCCAAGGTCATAGGAACCCACCTAGGACCTTTCTTGAGCCCCTCAGTGAGAGGGGATCCTCCTTGCACTCAGACTGGCTGGTGCTGCAGGTGCCAGCACAGGCACTGGTGGAGGGGGACACGGTGACACTGCGCTGTTGGTGCAGCTATTGGAACTACACCGTCACCAGGGTGCGATTTTTCCGGGATGAGAAGGATCTGGGGGGGGTCCCTAAGAGGAACTGATCTCTCCCTGTCCCCCCTGCAGCTGAACCACAGTTGCAGCTACAGCTGCGAGGGCTTGGTGGGGTCCTGGCCATCACGGTCAGCAGCAGTGACAGTGACAGTGTATGGTGAGCACCCCAATGGCTGGAACTCCAATCCCCTGACACCCCCAAAGCCCCTTCCCAGCAGACTCAGAGTCACAGTCCTCACCTCACCTCTCCTTCCCAGAGCTCTTCTCGGTGCCATTGCTGGAGGGTTCCCCTGAGTCCTCTGAGGGGGTCTCCCTTGTCTCTCAGCCGCCTCAGCACCCCCAGCCCCCTGCGGTCCTGAGCCCCCCTCCTGCCCATCTTCTACCAGGATGGGCAGGTGGTGGGGGGCCTGCAGGGAGGGGCCGTTCAGAATAGCAGCGCCCTGCTCTGCATCATGGTGTGCAGTGAGTGTGAAGATGGGCACCAGGAGCCCCCAAAATCTCTCTGGGTCCCCTTCCTGGGAACCTCCATGTCCCCCAGACCCCTTTCTTGTGTCCCCCCACCTGTGCCCTTTGATCCTTCACCCCTCCGTGGTGTGACTCCATCCCCCATATATTCCATCACACCCATCCCCCCTGTCTCTATCCCCTCACACCAGCCACCAGCCCCTCCTGGTCCCCTCAGCCCTGTCTGTGTCCCAGCAGGGCCCATGGCCAATGCCACCATCATCCCTGGTCCCCTGTCACACCAGGTGCCTGCAAGTGACAACGTGACCCTGCACTGCTCGGTGCAGGTGGGCTCAGCCCCTGTCACCTTCACCTGGCTGCACAACAGGTGGCAGGTGACCCATGGCCCCCCCCTGGAGCTCAGAGACATCAATGTGGGACATTCAGGCACCTACCAGCGATTGGCCACTGATGAGGTGGATGGGCACCACGTGTTCTGGGCGACCAGCCCAGTGCTGGCACTGGAGGTGACATCAAAGGGACATGGTGGCACAAGTGAGGTCACCCTGGGGTCACCGGGGAGTGCAGGACCCCTGGGGTGATGGGTGATCCTCATGTGTCTCCCTCTGTTTCTTGCAGTGGATGCTGTGGTCGGTGGAGCCCTTGACACTCGTGGGTGTCATTGTGGCCTGGCACTGGTGGCACTGTGTGGGTGGGTGACAATGGGGGGACGGGGGTAACAAAGAGCTGAAGAGGCCCCCGTAATAGGGGAGCGATAGGAAAGCACTAAATATCCCAGAATTGTGACCTTGTCTGGGGGTCCTGCAGGGTTTGGGGAGGTGCTGGAGGGTCCTGCAGGGATGTTGGGGGTTCTTTCAGGGGCCCTGGGGAGTGTTTGGGGGGTCTCTGTCCCTGCGGGGCTTTGGGTTCCTGAGGCTGAGTTCGTAAGAGGCACTGGGGAGGTTCATGAGTTCTGAGGGGCTTAAGGGATGCTTGGGGTTCCCGAGGGGTTTCAAGAATTCTGAGAGGGGTCAAGGCCCTGGGACCCCACAGTCTTACCTGGGACCCCTTATCTCTTTCCTCTGCAGCTGCCAGGAAGAACCAGGAAAGGTGAGTGGGATGCTCAAGCCAAACTCTCCCCTTTCAGCTAAACTCCCAAAACCTCCCATTCCCTCCCACACATCCCCTTTATTCCCTCAGGGCCCCCCCGGATGCCCCAGCCCCCCAAGATGAGGGGGAGGTGCTGTACACCCACGTCGTGGTCACCAAGAGGGCAGGGGGTGAGTACAGGGGAGACACACGGAGAGGGACACCTCACCCATGAGTGTCACTCCACCCAGATCCCACAGCCCGTGTCTCTCACAGCGTCCCCCCATGCCACCACCCTCCAGGATCCCCAGGTGACCTACGCGGAGCTGCGGGGACCCCAGGTGCAACCACAGGAACCCGGTGACATCTATGGGAATGTGCTGTGACACTGGGGGGAACTGGGGGGGCACTGGGGATCCCCCCCCATGGGCACCCACTCACGTGTGTGCTGCCACCAAAACTGCCCCTCTCCCTCCCCGTGGAGGCACAAAGATTCCAAAGGGCTGAGAGAACAATTTCCTAAAACAGAAACCAGAGAGAATAAAACTAACAGCAATAGCAACAAGATTCAGAGTCTGAATTGTCACAGAAGGAACAATTTCCAGGGAAAGCCACCAAAAAGGAACAAACCCTAGACATTTCCCTCAGCATGTTTCCTCCACCAATAGAACTTGGCAGGGCCCTGGACCTTCCTTGCTCTGATGGCCAAAGTGTCCTTCAGGAGGCTCTGTATTCTCTTTTCCCCGGTTCCAAACCCCTCCTCTGCTGTGTTCCCCATATGAGGATGTCACAAAGGCCCTGTGGAGGTTCCAGAGCCTCCCCCTTTCTCAGAGCAGTCATGTTCAGGCCATGGCAAAGGGTGGAGTATCAGAGACAGGACAAGTTTGATGTCTGGAGACATTTTGGAACAGCTGTGTGTGGCAGGGGTGGGTCACACCTTGCTTTTGGTGAGGCAGATCCCCAGCTGTCTGTCAGTCTGTCAGGTTGACTTTCTGCAAAAGCCAGCTCCTGAGTGGCCGTATAACCAGAAGTGCCACCTGGAGAGAGGGCCCTTGTTGGGTCAACTGGCTAAAAGAAAGAACATGAGGTGGCCAAGTGCCTGACCCTGTCTACTGTTGGGGTGTCTGTCCCATCCACACTGGAACCCAGGAGTTGGCAACGCATTTAAATGAGAAATATCTGTCAAAGAAAGTGGGAACGTTGCTGGAATGGAAAGAAGACTTATGTCTAAATTGGTTTTTAATTTCAAAAACAAAGATGCTTCCAGGCAAAAGTGTAAGAAAAGGAATAACAGCTCTTTACTAGGAAATTTATAAAGCAGAGCAGAACAAACAACACAAACCCAGAACTTTCCCTCCCTCTCAGTGCTGTTGGTTTTTGTGGCAGTCATAACCACGGACAGCAGGGGGCGCTGTAGGGAGCACTCCCGGCCAGCAGGGGGCGCCCCGGTCCAGCTCCATCCCCTCAGGGGCCATGGCAGCCTCGGACAGGAGGAAGGAGGGGAAATCACTCCTTTTGCAAACTCACGGGCACCAGTTGTTCCAGGTACCACCACCAGCAGCGGGCAGAAGCCACCAAGGCAGCAGGTTGGATCCCAGTGCCCACTGGCAGTGTAGCAGTGTCCCCGGGCCAGGCACACGCCCTGCACAACAACTGCAACCACTGTCTATGATCCTGAATGGAAGGAAGGCAGTGCCTTAATCCAGGCAGGTCTCAGGTTCATGGCAGCGCCTCTGGTGACTTTACACCACAATTCCTGCAAACCCTCAGCTTTTCATTCCCTTTTCCTCCTTCAGCTCTGGCACAGCAGCTCTGGGATTGTTTAATTGCCCAGGCATGTTGAGGAAAACTGGTGCTCTGTGCTGACTCTGCCAGGGCTACTCAGGGGGTCCAGAACACGTTTGGAATTCCTGCTCTTCCTGGGTCATGGCTGGCCCGCACACAGAAGCCACCCGGGGAGGAGGAGGAAAGCAGAGCCACAGCCCTGAGGCCTCTGCAGCAGCAGCTGGAGCACAGGGACAGCCCGAACTGAGAGCAGTGCCTTGGGAGGGAAAAACAGGGAAAACCTGGAGCTGTTTGGGCCAATGTCCCTGTGCTGCTCTGCAAGCTGCAGAACCTTAAGGAGGCGTTGTAATTAGGGCTGGGGTTGCTAAAGTTCAGCTGTGCTCCTAAAGCATCCTTGTGCACAAACACATGGCTCTGCTGCCTCTCCTTGGGATTTTGACACAAGGCAGGACTGGACACAATTTGGGGGTCAGATGCTGCCAGCTCTGCCCACAAGAAGCTTTTTTGGCTGCCAGGAAGGTTTTTGCTGGTGCTGGAGATTATTCTGTTCCTGTACCATGTGGCCGCTGCTTCCCACTGGCTGGCCAGGAAGGCCGAACTGGAGCAGCAGCTGAGATGGGAGCGGCTGGAGCAGGGGGCCCATGGGAACAGCTCCTGGCCATGCAGGTGGAGCAGGAGTGCTGGGAATTCTGCAGGGTGTTTAGGAGAGGGCCACGGGGCTGGACCATGGTGGGGCTTGTCATTCCTGCTTCCCCCAGATTTTGGGACAGAACCGTGACACCCATCGGGCTCCCAAACCCCTCAGGGCTCGGGAACAAACTCACAGGAGGTCCCAGGGATGATTCAGGTGCTCTTGGGCTCATTCCCGACGAAGGGCAGTGCTCCAGGAGTGGTTGGCACATCCTGAAGGAGCAGCCCGGGTCTGCTGGAGCCCGAGTGCTGTGGGCAAGGACGGCGTGAGGGACCCGAGCCCCGCTCAGCCGGCGCTGCCCCAGGAACGTCTCATCCTGCAGGAGCTCGGCAGCCTCTGCCGGTCCAGGCCCTGGGGCTGTCAGGGGGTGCAGCCAGAGGGGCCGGGGGGAAGTGGGTGGGAGGGGCCAGGATGGAGGGACCAGGACCCCACTGGGGAGCCCCGAGCGTGGAGAGAGCAAAATGGCCGAGGGGAGACCCCGGGACAAGGGGGAGCAGAGACCCTGTGGTGTGGTCTGTGGAAAGGAGGGACTGCAATGGTGGTCCTGGAGCACCGGGAAGGGGCCCAGCTGCCATTGCGCTGCGAGTGCCGGGACAGTCACGGGGTGTCTGAACTGACTGGGCAGTGTGTCTGAAGTGACTGTCGCGATGTGTCAGGACTGAGCGTTGCCAGGGTAAGGCTCCCACAGCTCTGGGAAGTGGAGGGGTACCCTGGAAGGTGTGCAGCTGGTGTGGGACAGAGCCCTGTCTATTCCCTGAACCCTGTGCAGGTGAGGAGGGCAGGGATGGAGCAGCTTTGGGAACACCTGGAATCCAAACAGGATTGCTCCCCACAGCCCCATCATGGCCATAGGGCAGAGCCACTGCTCAATATTTCCTACATTTCCCTCTTGTCTGGCAGCCGAGCCAGAATCCAAACTTTCTTTCCATGAGGTTCCAAAGGGCTGCTGGTTTTGTTCCAGAAGGAGGACCCAGTCAGGTTGTTGAGCAGATTGTTGTGACATTTGCAGTAGTTATGGGGCTGTCTCAGTCCCTTTGGGATAGGGACTAAATTGCTGCATTTCCAGATTGGTTCCCTCACAGCTGCCCTTGCAGGGGGAGTTTCCAGCCAGCCCTGCTCTGAAAACCATCAAAGGCTCTCACAGAGCCACTGCTTGGGCTCCCCATGGGGTTTGTGCTTCTTGCAGGGCTGAGCAAACCACAGGCAGGCCTTTTTCCACCCACAGAATTCTCACCTCTGCAGCAGCTCTAAAGCTGCCAGAATCAAAGCCAAGGGGGCAGGAGGGACCCTCAGGTCCTGGCTACCACCTGGGACTGGCCAGAGCAGAGCTGGGCAATGGCCATCCCTGTGCAGTGGGGCTGGGCAATGGCTGGGCCCCACCTTTGCACCCTTGGATGGCCACTGGCTTCAAGGAGCAGGAGTTTGGGATCCCTTTCCTGCCTGGTGCTCCATTCCCAAGCTGTTCTTGCTGGGTGTCAGATCCTGCAGAGGATGAGCAAGAATGGAGAAGTCTGGAACAGGATTTCTCCCAAAACCCAAGAAATCCAAATCATCCCAAGCCCCAGGACAGAAATTCTATGGGGGGAATTATGGGGAGCAGGAACGGCAGGGGTGTCAGGATCCGTCCTTGTGAACAGATGACCTGATGGTTCATAGAAGTGATCTCAGGGTGCAAAAACCAACACGGTACAAGGGGGTTTGGATTGATACTCAAAACAAATGCAGTTTTATTGAAATAACCACAGTAAAAATGTGATAGAGGGATTAAGGGAGAGAAAAAGATAGAGAAAGAGAGAGGAGAGAGAGAGAGAAAGGGGATATAGCTACCAACACATAGACGAGGTCCTTTGGTCCAGTCCAGTCGAGGGTCCGCCTGTTACGCTGGGGAGATCTCAAAGGCACGGCTGAATTGCACCCCAATTATACTCTTTTTTGTTGGGGGAAGCGAGAATAAATTTCGCAACCAAAACAAAGGCCTCGGGGGGGAAGAATAGAAAGGGGGGTACACAGAGTCCAAGCTAGGCAGCAGGCAAGAGCCATTGTGTTCATGGTCCAGTGGTTACAACCTGCAGGCATCCATCTCTCTTTGGTCAGCTCGCCTCCCCCACACACCTCCCTCGGGCTGGGGGTTTCAGTCCCAGTCCTTGGAAGGAGCAGAGGGGCCTTTTAGGAGTTTCATGTCTCAGTCCTTGATGGAGAAGCTTCTTATATCTCAGTCTGTCTGTCACGGTGGTTGTAAAACAGGTGAGGGTCTTCTGTGAGAGACCACCTGGAACTCAGGAGAAGTCCAGCTGGGCCGAGACGTGGGACAGCTTCCAGAGCTGCTATTGTTGAAAATGGGGCATGGTGCCCCCTTCTTAGCCTACAGCAAACATACTTGTGAAAACAATAGCTCAACACTGAGGTTTCAGGTCTCAGGGCCTGTGGCGTGTGACGTTTCTCCTTCAGAGATTCCAGACGGGGGGAGTCTTCTCTTCAGTGGTCCCCCCAATGACGATTGTGAGGCAGATGAGGGAAAATTCGGACAGACTCTCACAAGGGGGTAGGCTCAAATAGCTCCAGACTTAAGCAGTATCTCAGCCCTGTAGCAGCAATCTTGGGGCCAAGTCAGCCACTTTTCCAGGGGGAAAAAATCTGCAGTTTTGCATCCCAGTGCTGGGCAGGGGAGGAAAGGATGGTCCTTGGGGTTGTGGACTGAGGCGGACACATTCGGTGGGGTCATGAGTGTTTCATCTGGTTCCCAGTGCTGAGACCCTGTGGGATGGGGTGGTTGCTGGGGGCTCTCAGGGGGTCTGTGCCCTCCCCAGCTGACACCCCCCCACTGTCACCACAGTGGGGCTTCTCGCACATGGAAAGGTTTGGATGGCTGTGGGATGGGGGGATGGGTTGCACCCAAAAATCTAAAAGGGGAATTGAGGGCTCCCAAACTGGGTGGGGCCATCAAGGGTGGTTGTGAAGGGGACAGGGCACGTCCCATGTTGCAGCACCTCAGAGGTCACTATGTCCCGCCGAGGAGTGGAGGTGTGCAGGGCCCCACCCCAGGAAAAGGGTTCACAGGATGTCCCACCCCTGGGACAGTGACACACCCTGCTAGAATGTGTCACCCCTGGGACAGGTTCCCCCAGAACATGTCACCCCAGAACAGAGACCCCAACAAGAAAGGAACTTCCTGGATGTGCCCCCCACCCAGAACAGAACCACCCTGCTCCTCTGACCCTAAGCACAAACGGCCTCTTCCTTCTGCTGCAGAAAAATGAAGTTAAAGCATTGGGGGGGGGGGGGGGGGGGGGCACAGCTGGGCACCTGCATCACCCACAGCAGAGACCTGGAATCTTCTGGAACCTTCTGGAAGCCTCTTGTGGTGCCCACCCCCCCCCCCAGCCACAAGCAGCCCAGGGGCCTGTACTGGACCCTGGGTGTCCCCCAAATCTGAGGCACTCAGTGAAGGAGCTGTGACCCTCGTGCCCACCTAGCCACTGCTTATCTCTGGGACCCCCATTCCACTGTGAACCCAACCATGGGACCCCAATTCTTTAGGGTCCTCCTCCCCTGGGACCCCCATCTCATGACTGCCATTCCTCAGTGTCTCCATGGCCCAGGTTCCACCTTCCCTTCATCCCATCCCATGGGTCCCCATTCCATTCCCCCAGGACCACAACTCCCACAGGCCCCAGCCCAACTGGCACCCCCATTCCTAGGACCTAGATTCTGTGACTCAAAGTCCCTGGGAACCACATTCCTGGGCTCCCCAGCCATGGAGACCCCCATTCCTAGGCACCCCAATCCCCTCAGTCCCCCTCCTCAGGATCCCCATTCTCTGAACCCTCATTCCCTCAGGACATCCCTCCCAGGACCTCATTCCTGGGTTACCCCTTTCCATGGTACACCCATCCTTCACTCCCCACATTCCCTGATTGCCCCAGTCCTGGGAACACCCTGTCCCTAGCCTGCCCCCACAAAGTGCCACCAACACATGGGGGTGAGATGTGACCTTGCTGCCTTCTCCCTTAGCCAAAGAGCCACCACCCAGGGGACAGGTGGCCCTGGCAGTGAATGACAGCCAGCCTGGATGGCTGGGGATACTGGGAAGGCTGGGAAGGTGGCGCTGCTCCTGTGGGGACAGGGAGCACCCTGGGCATGGGCCTGATGCCCCAGAGTTGGGCCCTGGTGAGGCAGAGACCGGTGGGGAGGGGGCACAGGGGGGCTGCAGGGTCCCCTGAGGTTCCCAAGGCCAGCAGTTCCAGTGCATGGGCATGGAGCCCAGTGTGACCAGAGTTGTGGGGTGGCTGTGGGGACAGGAACAGGGGACAGGAATATGGCAGCTGGTATGTGGAAATGGGATGTAGGGAGAGGAATGGAGGGAAGGGGATGTGGCGACAAGGATATGGCAACAGGCACCTTGGAGCTGGGGCACCTGTGGGGACAGGGACAGATGGATCTGTGCCATTCAGGTGGGCCATGTAGACTGCTACCATCAGAATGGAATAATGGCCACAGGGCCATGGGCACATGGCCATGGGCACAGGTGCCATGAGGCTGGTGGGGATGACCCATGCTATCACCAGGTGTCTGTGGTGTCACCGCTGTTGGAATTCAGGACATTCCTCTGGCTGTCTTGGATGGCCAGGACTTCTGGCAGGGGGTTCAGAGACCTTGGCACAGAGCCCCAGATGCTGGTGGTTTTGATTATGACCCATGGAAAAAGATACCAACCTTGTATGAAGATCTGCAAGCCACGAAAATATAAGTAGAATATTAATTAGTTGGTCATGGGTGGAAAAATAATTTTTTGGGGGCTTTTAGAATGGGGGTTCAGAGAGCAAGATGGAGGGATCTGGGTGTGTCCAGACTTTCTCCTTCTTCTTCTTGGCCTCCATCTTCTGCTGTGATGGTGGCACTTTGAGATTGGTTCAGAGTAGAAGCTAACTGTCTGACATAGGTGATAGGTATTGGAAAGTAATTGTAAATATTGTACATGTAGTTTTTAATATAAAAAGATAACACTGCCCTGGGGGCAGGCAGAATGCCTCAGTCTTGCTGAGTAGATCTCGGCTGGACAGGTGAAAGAATTTTATAGATAAGGAACAATAAACAACTTTGAGACCGAGAACTGAAGAGCTCTGACTCCTTCTTTGAACACTGGGCTGGGAAAAGAGACTTTCTAACATTTCTCGGGGTCACTCTGACCAGCTAAAGCCCCAAGAAACACTTCCTTCCTCCACCCAGGGTGGCCACACTGTCCCCATCCCCAGGGAAACCATTCCCAACAGATGTGGCTGTGGGTAGCTGTGACACACAGACATGTTCCCAGGCCTCATCAGACCTGTTGGGGACCATTCCTGAGCACTTTCTCATGAGAACCAGTGTCCCAAAGGGGACAGTTTGGGGACAGCAACCACACCTTGTCCCCCATGTTGTCCTCTTCCTGCAGTGCCACCCACACCCAACCCTGTCCCTTCTCCCTTCCAGCCCAGACCCTCGGCCTCGCTGGTGAGTCCTTGGGAGATGCCATGGCCCCACCCCACTGTGCCTGGCCCTGCACTGGCCCTGGCAGGCTGGTGTCCCCTGACACCCACAGGTGCCCAGACCACCCAGATCCTCATGGAGCCCCCCTGGAGGCCGGCAGTGCTGTGGGACAATGTGACACTGACCTGCCAGGGCTTAGGGCCACCTGGTGGCACCACCTGGTACAAAGACGGGCAGCTCTGGTGGCCAGAAGGACATAAGCCCTGTCTCATCAGGGAGAGTGGCACCTACATGTGTGACACACCCGGCAGTGGGCTCAGCCCCTCCATGCACTTTGTAAATGGTGAGAGCTGTTTGTGCCCATACCCTGTCAACAGCAGGAACCCCGAGAGCTCTGGGTGAGCTCAGCTTCATGGCTCACATCCCTCGTATGTGAGCCTATTCCCTGCACACGGGGACATCCCAGAGCATCACTGGAGCATCCCCTGCACACACCAGTGCATCCCAATGTGACAAGAGCACCCTATTGCAATGGGGTACCCCTGGTTCCTTCTGTTGTCATCGAGACCCTCCTGTCCCACAGCCACCCCAGTGCTGCAGGTGCCAGCGTTAAAAGAGACAGACGCTAACTGGCTCACAGAATTGACGTGGCTCCTTGTTCACCTGTTGAGAGCTTTGTTTCTTTCTTATGACCAATGGGCAATGAACGTGTCTCTTAAGTTAATGTAAATATCTTGAGAAACTATAAAAGCAACATGTTGTTATAATAAATCTCTCTTTTACACCATTCTGACGGAGTTGTGGTGTTTTTATAGCGACATCTGTTACCCGCAGTGATTGCAACTGGACTGTAAAAAAGGGAAAGAAAAAAGTGAGAAAAAAGTTGAAGGGTACCCTAAAAATGAGTGAAGGCAACAAGGATGCTGCAGAGGTCCAGACCTAATTCAGACATCTGATTCGAGGTGTGTGATTATATACAAAAAATAATGGGACATAATTTATCAAAGGAGGAAAAGGCTGTTTTGTCTCCGTGGAAAACTTTATTGAAGAGGAAAAATGTTCAAGCTTCTGATTAATCTCTTCTTAGCTTACTGATATGGTGTAAATCACAGGATTTTGAAGCTGATGCCAACAATGCCTTCAGTGTCTGGGCATGGAAAAAGATTGGGAAGAGACTATGGGAAGTGATATCCAAGGGGGATAAGATGGTTGTTGATTTGGCTACTACCTTGAGACTGTTGTACGAGGCATTGAAGGAATGGAAAGCAGAACAAGATAGAGGGGAGGAACTGGAGGAGCAGGAATTGGAGCAAGAAAGTGAAGTAGAGGAATAGGAGGAAGATGAGGCTGAGCCTGTTGATGAATCTCCCTGTAAGGAGGCTGCTGCAGCTGCTGTAGAGGTTCCCCCTGGGTTTGCTATCATGAGAATCAAGTGGCAGGCTAAGACTGTTACTCAGTATTTATCTCCAAAAGACAATGTTAAATCTCTGCATAGTTCGCCTGCTCAGCAGTTGGTTGAACTGAGTACTAAATCAAAGTATCTTACGCCTGCATAGCAGTTAGCAAAAATGGAGCTACAGAAGAAGCTAAGTGAAAAACAGGCTGGGTCATTGGCCCTTTTGTCTCTCCCTGGGCCATCTGCTGCCCCCTCACCCTCTCGCAGATTGGCTGCTCGGTCCCCCTCCTCACTTTCCCTTGAGCCATCCACTCCTTCTCTGCCCTCCTTCAAGTCGTCTGCCTCTGCTCAATCCCCTGTTGAGCCGTCTGCCCCCCTCCTCCCTCCTGAACTGGTTGAACAAATGCAATCTTTAACATTGTGTCCTTCTTCATCTAGTGATAGGTCTGAGGATGAACTGCTGGTTATAAGTACACCTAAAAATACACAGGTTTCTGTTAGACCTCATAGCAGATCAAGCCAGCAGTTTCTTGGACTCTGCCTCCCTGCCAGGTGGCTGTGACTCCTCGACACTCTTTACAATTTTGGGAGCACGTGAGAATGAAAGCAGCTGAAGTGGGAGATTGGAATTGGTTAGAGAAAATAGGTCCACCTAAAAGAATGGAGATGGCTGCTGCTGCTGCTGCTTCTGATGGGCCTGTGGCTTTTCCTGTTTTCAAAGCTGCTCCTAATTCAGGACAACAAGATAGTAATCAGGTTTTTGCATGGAGGGTTGTACAGGACCTTCAGTCAAAAGTAGATCAGTATGGTGTTAACTCTTCACAGGTGATGCAAGTGATTCATGTTCTAAATGCTGATGTACTTGCACCTTATGATATTGTTCACCTTTCTAGGATTCTGTTTCAGCCAGTGCAGTATGGTGTGTCTCAAGCTACCTGGAAACACATGGTTAAAAGAGTAGCATTGAACAATATGCAGTTACCTCAGCACGATCCACGTCACACTGTGGGAGTTGATGCCTTGCTGGGCAATGGACAATTCTCTAACCTGGATTTGCAGGCAAGATGGGACCATCTGGTTCTGGCACAGGCCCAGCAGCTGGGTATGAGTGCCTTACTTAAAACAATGGAGATGGCAGCTCCTAAACCAAGGTATATTACCATCCAGCAAGGGGTGAAGGAACTTCTTCTGCAGTTTGTGGAGAGGGTTGCTGCAGCCCTTGAGAAGCAAGTAGAAGATGATAAGTTGAGGTAAATTTTATGCAGACAGCTAGCACAGGAAAATGCGAACTATGATTGCAGGGGAATTATTGATTCTTTACCGGGAGATTCCTTGCTGTCTGATCTTGTAGTTGCTTGCTCAAAGGTTGGTTCAGTTGTGCAAAAAAAAGGCTTCTTTGGCAAAAGTCATGAAGTCTTCACCCAGATGTTCTGCTTGTGAAGAATCAGGGCATGCGAAGACCCAATGCCCTCAAACTGCTGGATGATATGCACACTCTAGTTGGTTTGGTTATCGCCCCAGAGGAAGTTCCAAGACAGAGGCCCTGGAAATATTTGGGGTTGATAATCACCAATACACAAATTGTGCCTCAACCTGTAAAATTGGACATTGAAATTAAACCACTGCTGATGTACAGAAATTGGTTGTTGCAATAGGTTGGCTTAGGCCATACTTGGGGATAAAAAACCACCAACTGCAAACTTTGTATGACTTACTACCAGGGATAACTTTCTCTACCAATGAGAGACATTTGACTGCCACAGCAAAAAATGCTGTAGAAGAAGTTGAATTGGCCTTGACATCTGGATTTGTTACCAGGATAGATGTTTCTGTTGGTGTGCAATTCTTTATTTTGAGAGATGATGAAATATCATGCGGATTGTTGTGTCAACAGAATGATAAATGGGAAGATAAATTGCATATTTTGGAGTGGATATTTTTGTCTTTCAGGTCCCGAAAAACAGTTCCAGGTCAGTATGAGCTTTTTGCAGACATCATTATCAATGGTCGCAGACACTGCCATGAAACCTTCGGTTGTGATCCTGTAACTATTTCATACCGGTACAACAATGGTATTTTGAGTGGTGTTTTCAAAACAATCACAAGCTACAATCTGCTTTATCTTCCTTTAGAGGTCAAATAACATATCATTTACCTTCTCATCCTATTTTAAATTTCACTAAGAGAATTCCTTTTCAGGGGAAACAACTTTGCTCTTCTATGCCAGTAGAAGGTGCAGCAGTTTTTACAGATGGACCAGGAAGAACTGGAAAAGCTACTGTAGCCTGGAAGAAAGATGTCCGCTGGTAATATAAAGCAATGGTTTAACAAGGGTCTCCTCAGTTAATTGAACTTTGTGCCATACTCTTGGCCTTTACCTTATTTCCTAGTTTTGTAAATATAGTCACTGATTCTGTTTGTGTTGCTAATTTAGTAATACAGTTGATCAAGCTTTGTTGTATCATGTAAAGGAGAAACCATTACTTGTTATGTTGTTGAAATTGTGGACTGTTATTCATAATCAAAAGCATTCTTATTTTATTATGCATATTCATAGCCATACATCGCTACCTGGATTCTTTGTTGAAGGTAACACCTATGTGAATTCCCTTGTGGCTGCCTCAGCAGTAAAAATGTTGCCTAATGTGTTACAGACAGCTGTTCTATCTAACAGGTGATGAATTTTTTCATCAGGGTGCTCAGGCACTACAGCAGCAATTTAAATTATCACATAGTGAAGCAAAGTCAATTATTTCTTCTTGCCCTCATTGTCATAGGTCTTATATTTCACAATATTATGGTACTAATCCCAGAGGCTTACTCCCTTTGCAAGACTGACAAACAGATATTACAAAAGGCCTCGATTTGGTCACCTAAAGTATGTTCATGTTACAACTGACACCTTTTCTCATGCCATGGTTGCCTCAGCATTGGCAGATGAAACAGCTCAGGATGTTATTCTTCATTTTTGCCATGCCTTTTCCATCTTAGGCCTTCCATCACATGTAAAGATGGATAATGGCCCAGCATATGTTTCAAAGAAATTCCAGGTGGTTTTTTGTGCCTGGAGTGTTGATCATTCCACTGGTATTCCTCATGCCTCAACAGGCCAAGCAATTATTGGACGTGATCATGGTGTGTTGAAGTGCTAGGTACAAAAACAAAAAGGAGGAATGCAAAGGGAATCGCCTCAAGTGAGATTAGACAAAGCCGTCTATGTCTTAAATTTTCTGTGTCCTTTACCTGACTTACACGTGTCCCCTATATTCTATCATTTTTCATCTTTGAATTCAAAAGGGCCAAACTTTAAGAAAGGTTTTAAGGTTTGGGTAAAAGACTAAATCACGGAAAGGTGGACTGGCCCAGTGGAATTAGTAACATGGGGAAGAGGATATGCATGTGTTTTAACAGAAAATGGCCCTCGTTGGATCTCTGCCCGTTGTGTTAAACCTTATTTGGAGCACAAAGAAAAGGACAGGATGGGTGGTTCTACAGCGGAAGCAAAATGAGTAGGTAATTGCATTGAATATTAGGTGGATGGAAGCATGGACCCTCAAGGAATGTGTGGTACAGATGGTAATTCAAGGCAGAGTAAAGGGAGTTACAGGCTGGAGTGAGGGAAAAATCCAAAATTTAAGTTAGTGGATGTTACTTTTGCTTCTTTTCTTTGAATTCTCCTATAGAGAGGTTGGTAGTATTGAGAAATGTGTCTTGTACCGTTTCCTTTTGCAGGGCACACACAGTCCCAAAAATAGGGGAATTTGATGTACCTCAGGGAGAAATGTTGCCTTTGCATAGGGGTTGAATTAGTAGCTGAAGTCCACACTTGGAGCAACTAGGTTGGTTGCCCATTATGATAGCAGCAACCAGTTGTAAAGTTAAGTGGATGCTACTTGGTTCTAAGTAGTGACTAGGCAGATGACTTGGTCTCTGAATCTGTGTGGGAGAAAGTTATTTGATTAGAGGTGAAGGTGTCATTCTGCTACAAATGTGTCATCCGCAAATTGCGAAGTCTGTAACGGTATTTGAAGATCTGTTTTTATGGGCCTTGTTTGTATATGAATGTTAGGATTGTGAGGGTGTGTGTTGTGGAGTTGGTAGAAGTTGATTATCTGTAAGTGAATGAAGGATGGATACTCTGTCTGCTTGGATTTTTACAAGGACCCTGCAAAAGTCTTCAGCAGTTTTGTTTGTGGGTCAAATACAAAAAGGGAGAATTGTGGGAAAGGCATTTTGTGCTGTTCTCGTGAGCCAGCAAAGGCTTCCTAAAGATAAGGAAAGCCCCGTATCTCTCCCAAGGAAGACACCAAGGCTGTCACAATGGAGACGTGATGAAGGAGAGAAAGTTAAAAGATACGGACTCTAGCTGGCTTACAGAATGACGTGGCTCCTTGTTCACCTACTGAGACCTTTGTTTCTCTGTTATGACCAAAGGACAGTGAATGTGTCTCTTAAGTAAATGTAAATATCTTGAGAAACTATAAAAGCAACATGTTGTGATAATAAATCTCTCTTTTACACTGAAGCCCCAAAACAGATAGCCTTTAAGAAATAATGAGTTAAAACATAGAATGTGAGGCATTTGAAGAAAGCATAGCATTTAGGAAACACATAGAGCAATTAATCAGCTAAAGCATGGAACACAATGACAGGAAAGAGAGATAGGAATAGGGGAACTGATGGGCTAAGCATGTTCAGAGCCAACAATGTCAAACTGACCCTAAGAACTTTGCCAAGCCATAGAGACCAAGCCAAGTACACCGGGAATTGGCCAAATTAGGAAAGAAGTTCAAAAGTTTAAGGAGCAAGACTCATCAGGAGACCCCAGCCCATGATGAAGGCAACCGGAACGACCATCAAGATGATCCTCAAAAGAGGTGTCCCCACCCACGCTCCGCCTACACCACGCCCCATATGAATATTCATGCAAAGATATGATTATGTATATGATCTGATGTAATCCTATATTCAAAACTGGATAAAAGGCTTGCTTTTGTTACGGGAAACTTAGAAATCCATTTTGTAATTTCTCCGACGCGTCGCAATAAAATACCTCCTGCTTATTTGACTTAGGCTGAGTCTCTTAAGCAGTTGTTCTCGCCTTTTGGGGCAAAATTCGGCATCAACACCCTTGTGATGGAGTTGTGGTGTTTTCTGCTCTGTCTTGCTCTATAGAGGCACCCCCACAGTGCCCCAAACCAACCCCTTCCTGAGGTCTCCCCTCTTCCTCTCCAAGTGTCCTCTCCCTGAACCCCCCATCCTTCCTCAGGGTTCCTTTCCATACCCCTCATCCCTGTGCCCCCTGCCCTCACTGGGGTTCCTCTGCCCCTCCCTGACACCCCCCCAGGTCCCTCACTGTCCCCTGATGTCCCCTCGCCTGCAGAGGTCCCACACTCGGGGATGCCCGAGTGGGCGCAGTCTCCCAGGGGACAGGTGGCACTCACGGACCACCTGGCGCTGACCTGTGTGGTGGCTGCTGGGAAAGTTCTTCTGTCCTTCTCCTGGCACTGGGAGGGCCAAGGGGCACTACTGGGCACTGGCTTCTGCCTGGAGCTGTGGCACACTGGAGACTGACAGTGGCCACTACCAGTGCCAGGACGGTGTGGCTGAGAGTGTCCCCTTGAATGTTGCCATCCTGACAGACCAGGACACTTGGGGTGTGAGTGAACCCACCCACAGAACTCCCATCCCACCTTGCCAGGTGCCAGCCCTGTCTGTGTTCCCTCAGTGCCTGTGGCCAATGCCACAATCATCCCCGGTGCCCTGGCACACCAGGTGCACACAGGTGACCCCATCACCCTGCGCTGCTCAGGGAAGGTGGGCTCAGCCCCTGTCACCTTCACCTGGCTGCACAATGGGCAGGAGGTGGCCCAGAGTCCCCTCCTGGAGCTCAGGGACATGAATGCTGGACATTCGGGCACCTACCAGTGCGTGGCCACCAACCAGCTGGGACAGGACGGGCACTGCATGTTCCTGGCACTCAGCCCTGAGCTGGCCCTGGAGGTGACACGTGGCTCACCTGGGGTCACAGGTGGGGTCACATGGGGTCACCGGGGTGTTCAGGACTCCCAGAGTTCAGGGTGACCCCGGTGTGTTCCCTCTGTCCTCAGCAGTGGCTGTGAATGTCGGCAGGACCCTCCTGTTCCTGCTCCTTCTCCTGGCTGTCATCAGAGGCTATCACTGGTGACACCACCGGGGTGGGTGACAATGGGGGGGGAATTGGGGTCCTGGAGCGAGGAGGAGCCCCCAGAGTAGGGGCAGAGATTGGCACCAATTGAGCTGGGGGAAAGTGAGCCCACTGTGACCTTGGCTGGGTGTCCTGGGAGAATTTAGAGAGTCTTTGTTGGGCTCCAGGGCCATCTCCGGGTGGGCTTTGAGGAGAAATGGGGTGGCACTGGGAGCTCTCAGAGGGTTTCAGAAGCTCCTGGAGGGCTGTACAAGGATTTTAGGGGATCTTTTTGGGGTCCTGGGAGAGTTTGGAGGTGCCCCTCCCTGCCAGGCTTGGGTTCTAGGGACTCAGAGCGTTCTTTGGGAATGGGGTACTGGGACATCAAGATCTTGGGGGATGTGAGTACTGGGATAGCAGTTCCAGAGAGAGGAGAACCTATGGAATGAGGGTCCCGTGATTTGATATCTGGGGGAATAGATGTTCCAGGGATGGGCAGTGGCTGAAAGGACTAGTGGGTCTGAGCTCTTTCCCTGGGTGCTTCAGACTTTGGGCTGACCCAGAGCTAGCACAGCTCCCATAAGGTGCCGGCAGCCTGTGGGTCTCCCCAGACAGATTCTGAGGGGCTCTGGGTCTGTGGAACTGCTGTAGAGGTGAGATGTCTGTGGAGGAAAATGGCTTGCCTGCCTGTGGTTTGCTCAGCTCTGCCAGAAGCACATAATCCAGGGTGAGCCCAAGCAGTGGCTCTGTGAGGGCCTTTGATGGTTTTCAGAGCAGGGCTGGCTGGAAACTCCCCCTGCAGGGGCAGCTGTGAGGGAACCCATCCAGAAATGCAGCAATTGATCATTTCGTCCCTTGCAGCAAGGGTCTGAGAGATCCCCCAAACCATGCAAAGACAATAATGTTTTGCTCAACAACCTGACCGGGTCTGTCCTTCTTCCTGTCTCACACCTGAAACCCTTTGGAACAGTCCAGCAAGAATATTTGAGTTCTGGCTCACTTGCCAGACAGGAGGGAAAATGTGGTAATAACGGGCAGTGACTTTGCCCCGTGGTCGTGGTGGGGCTGTGGGGAGTGACCCTGTCTGGATTCCCGGTGCTCCCAGAGCTGCTCCATCCACGCCCTCCTCACCTGCACAGGGCACGGGGAATAGACAGGGCTCTGCCCCACACCAGCTGCACCCTTTCCAGGGTACCTCTCCACTTCCCGGAGCTGTGGGGGGCTTACTCTGGCAACGCTTGGTCCTGACACATCGTGAAAGTGGCTTCAGACAAGCTGCCACAGTCGGTTCGGACACCCCGTGACCGTCCCAGTACTCGCAGTGCGATGGCAGCTGGGCCCTTTCCTGGTGCTCCAGGACCACCATTGCGGTCCCTCCTTTCCACAGACCCAACTGCAGGGTCTCTGCTCCCCCCGTCCCGGGGTCTCCCCTCCGCCATTTCGCTCTCTCCATGCTCGGGGCTCCCAAGTGGGGTCCCGGTCCCTCCATCCCAGCCCATTCCACCCGCTGCCCCCCAGCCCCTCTGGCCACGCCCCCCGACAGCCCTGGGGCTGGCACCAGCAGAGGCTGCTGAGCTCCTGCATGATGAGAGGTTCCTGGGGCAGTGCCGGCTGAGCGGGGCCCGGCTCCCTCACACCATCCTTGCCCACAGCACTTGGGATCCAGCAGACCCGGGCTGCTACTTTGGGATGTGCCAACCACTCCTGGAGTGCTGCCCTTTGTTGTGAATGAGCCCAAGAGCACCTGAATCATCCCCGGGACCTCCTGTGAGTCTGTGCCCAAGCCCTGAGGGGTTTGGGAGCCCGATGGGTGTCACGGTTCTCTCCTAAATTCTGAGTGGAGCAGGAATGGCAAGCGGTGCCCCACCATGGTCCAGCCCCATGGGCCTCATTTGAATGCCCTGAGGATTTCCCGGCGCTCCTGCTCCACCTGCATGGCCAGGTGCTCTTCCCATGGGCCGTCTGCTCCAGCCGCTCCCGCCTCACATGCTGCTCCAGCTCAGCCTTCCGGTTGGCCAGTGGGAAGCATCAACCACATGGCACAGGCACTGAATCATCCCCAGCATCAGCAAAAACCTTCCTGGCAGCCAAAAATCTCTTTGTGGGCAGAGCTGGCAGCATCTGACCCCCAAATTGTATCCAGTGTTGCCTTGTGAAGTCCAAAATCCCCAGGAGTGGCAGCGGAGCTGTGTGTTTGTGAACAGGGATGCTTTAGGAGCACGGCTGAACTTTAGCAACCCCAGCCCTAATTACAACGCCTCCTTAAGGGTCTGCAGCACCTGGAGCAGAACAGGGCCATTGGCCCAATCAGGTCCAATTTTGCCCCATTTTGCCCTCCCAAGGCACAGCTCCCGGTCCAGGCTGTCCCCGTGCTCCAGCTGCAGCTGCAGAGCCCTCAAGGTTGTGGCTCTACTCTCTTCTTCCTCCTCCTTGTCCCCATGTGGGTTCTGTATTGGGACCAGCAGTGGCCCAGGAAGAGCAGGAAATCCAAATATGCTCTGGAGTCCCCTGAGCTCCTCAACATCCCAGATGAATTCAACATTTCCAGAGCTGCTGTGCCCAGGCTGAAGGAGGAAAAGGGAGTTAAAGGCTGAGGGTTTGGCCACCAGAGGTGCTGTTGTGGACCTGAGACCTGCCTGGGGTCAGGTGCTGCCTTCCTTCCGTTTGGGATCATGGAGAGCGGTCACTGCTGTTCTGCAGGGCATGTGCCCGGCCCCGGGACACTGCTATGCTGCCAGTGGGCACTGGGATCCAACCTGCTGCCTTGGCGGCTTCTGCCCCACTGCCGGTAGTGGTGCCGGGACCGATTGGCGCCCGTGAGTTTGCAAAGGGAGCAATTTCCCCTCCTCCCTCCCATCCGAGGCTGCCATGGCCCCTGAGGGGATGGAGCTGGACCGGGGCGCCCCCTGCTGGCCGGGAGTGCTCCCTGCAGCGCCCCCTGCTGGCCGCAGTTGTAACTGCACAAAAGATGAACAAAGAGCACTGAGAAGAAGGAAATGTTCTGGTTTTGTGTTGTTTGTTCTGTTCTTTTTTATAAATTTCCTCATAAAGAATATTTATTCCTTTTCCTACACTTTTGCATGGATGCCCCATCATTTTTGAAATAAAAATGCTTTTAGAGATTGTTCTTCTTATTCCAGAAAGGTTTCCACTTTCCTTGGCAGATATTTCTCCTGTATACCAAGATGCTTAACAGCTCCTGGGTTTCAGTGTGGATAGGACAGACACTCCCAGAGGACACATGGTCAGGGATTTGGCCACCTCATGCTCTGCCTTTTAAGCCAGTTGGGCCACCAAAGGCCCTCTCCCCAGATGGCATTTCTGGTCACCCAGCCACTCAGGACCTGGCTTTTGCAGAGCATCACACTGTCCCCAGTGTACAATGGTTGACAGACTGATGGAAAGACGGGGTCCTGTCTCAGCAAAAGCAAGGCCTGACCCACCCTTGCCGCATACAGCTGTTTCAAAATGTCTCCAGACATCAAACTTTTCCTGTTGCTGACACTCCAACCTGTGCCATGGCCTGATCCTGACTGCCCTGTAAAAGGGGAAGCTCTGGAACCCCCACAGGGCCTTTGTGACATCCTCGTGTGGGGAACACTGCAGAGGAGGGGTTTGGGACAGGGACATGAGAATCCAGAGACTCTTGAAGGCCGCTTTGGCCATCAGAACAAGGAAGGTCCAGGGCCCTGTCCTCAACAAACAAACCCTGGAAACTCTCCCCAGCAGGTTTCCTCCACCTTCCTAGGATTCCTCCTCCCTACCCTTGGGACTCTAGACCTTGTTGCTGTTGCTGCTGGTTTTATTCTCTCTCGTGGCTGTTTCAGGAAATTGTTCTTCTCTCAGCCCTTTGGGATATTTGTGCCTCCACAGGGAGGGAGAGGGGAAGTTTTTAGTGGCAACACACACACGAGAGGGTGCCCATGGGTGGGGACCCCCAGTGCCCCCTCAGTTCCCCCCAGTGTCACAGCACATTCCCGTAGATGTCACTGGGTTCCCATGGTCGCCTGTGGGATCCCCACAGCTCCACGTAGGTCTCCTGAGGATCCTGGGGGACAGTGACATTGGGGTATCCTGCAAAAAGCACCAGTTTTAGGGACCAAGGTCGGGGTTGACACAAGTGGGTGACGTGTCACTGTCCCCCCCATCGCTGTACTCACACCGTGCCTGTTTGCTGCTCACACCGTGGGTGTATGGAACCTTGCCCCCCTTGGGGGGTGCCATTGGATCTGGGGGAGCCCTATGGGGATAAAGACAATGTGTGGGTTGGGGTAATAGGGGACTCATGGCTGGAGAGCCCCACTCACCTCTCTTGTTGCTTCCTGGCAGCTGCAAAAAAGAGAGGAGAGGGGTGACTGTGGCGTCCCAGGGCCCTAACCCCTCTCAAGAAACCTCTACCACCCTCGGACCCTCATTTTCTTTCAAGATCCCCAAGCATCCCTGAAGCCCCACAGAATTCATGAACCTTTTCAGTTCCCTGGGCCAACTTAGCCTCAAGAACCCAAAGCCCAGCAGGAACAGAGATCCTCCAAAAGCCCCCAGGGCCCCTGAAAGAAACCCCAGCATCCCTGCAGCACACTCCAGCGTCTCCTCAAACCCTACAGGACCCCTGGGAAAGGTCACAATTCTAGGGCTGTAGGTGCTGCCTTATTGCTCCCCAACTCTGGGGGCCTCTACAGCTCCCTGGGACCCCCATCCCCTCATTGTCACCCACCCACATGTTGCCACCGGTGCCAGGCCAAAATGAAAGCCACAAGCAGAAACAAGAACAAAAGGGCCCCACCGACCCCTGCAGCCACTGCAAGAAACAGAGGGGACATATCAGGATCACCCATCACCCCAGGGGTCCTGCACTCCCTGGTGACCCCATATGACCCCACCTGTGACCCTGTGTCCCCATGGTGTCACCTCCAGGACCAGTTTGGGGCTGGAGTCCCGGAATATGCAGTGTCCATCCTGTCCCAGCTGGTTGGTGGCCACGCACTGGTAGGTGCCCAAATGTCCCACGTCGATGTCCCTGAGCTCCAGGAGAGGACCTTGGGCCACCTCCTTCCCGTTGTGCAGCCAGGTGAAGATGACAGGGTCTGAGTCCACTTGCACTGAGCAGCGCAGGGTCACAGGGTCACCTGCACACACCTGGTGTGACAGGGGACAGGGGGTGATGGTGGCATTGGCCACGGGCACTGTGGGGACAGAGACAAGGCTGAGGCCACAGGGTGGGGCTGGCAGCCGGTGTGGGGGGATAGGGATGGGAGGGGATGGGTGTGATCGGAGATAGTGGGGACAGGGTTAGGCCATGGATGTGTGGAGTCAAGGGGAGTAGTGGAAGGGCCCAAGAAAGGTCTCTGGGGAACATGGACTGCCCAGGCAGTGGACCCTAGGGGGATGTGAGGGCTCCCCGTGCCCATGCCTGCACTCTTTGCGAACCATGACGCAGAGCCGGGCACTGCTCTTCTGCACAGCCCCACCCTTGGAGCATGTCTGGCAGCTGTAATTCCCCGAGTGGGAGACCCCCACGGCAGGCACCAGCAGCTGCGGGGACCCCTGAGGGTCCCCCACCACCTGCCCGTCCCGGTAGAACATGTGCAGGAGGGGGGCTCGGGGCCGCAGGGGGCTGGGGGTGCTGAGGCAGCTGAGAGTCAGGGGGAGGTGAAAGATGGCTCAGGGGGACCCTCTAGCACCTGCACTGGGAGGAACTCAGGGCAGGAGATTGAAGGCAGTGGGGACAGTGACCCCAAGTCCTTGGGGAGGGGCTGTGGGGGTGTTGGGGTGGAAGCTGTGGGGTTCTCACCATGCACTGTCACTGTCACTGGCACAGACACCACCCACTCCCTGTCTTTCAGCCAGCCCCTGCAGTGGTAGCGCCCACTGTGGTGCAGCTTCAGAGGGAACAGGGTCAGCTCTGTCCCATTTCGGAGCTCCACCAGCTGCTTCTCCTCACAGTAGAAGGAGACCCAGGTGACCGTGTTGGTCTGCCGGTCCCGGCAGCGCAGTGTCACCGTGTCCCCCTCCAGCAGTGGCCGTGCCGGCACCTGCAGCACCAACCAGTCTGGGGAACAAGTAGTTCCTGTCACATCAGAAGGGCTTGGTGGGTCCTGAAGGCAACACCCAATAGGGAACCCCCTAGTGGGTCACAGCCAGAACACTGGGGGGTCCCCAATTCCAATACAGGGGCCCCTCCACACTGGCATGCTTTGGGATGTCCCCATATGCAGGGGATGGGCTCTGGTCACACAGGAGGTGACCCATGGAGCACAGCCCACCCAGAGTCCTTGGGGTCCCTGCAGGTGCCAGGCTGGGGACACCCAAACCCCTCTTACCATGAGAGATTCTCATGGGGAGGCTGAGCCCAGTGCCGGTTCTGTTACACTCGTAGGTGCCATTCTCAGTGACAGTGAGGCGATCACGTCCCTGCTGCCCCCCGCGCTGCCCATCCTTGTACCATGTGGTGGCACTGGTCGTCCCCAAGCCCTGGCAGGTCAGTGTCACTCGGTCCCACAGCACCGCTGGCATCCAGGGGGGCTCCACGATGATCCAGGTGGTCTGGGTGCCTGCAGGTGACAGGGGACACCCGCCTGCCAGGGCCAACATGGGGCTGGGGAGAGCAAGGTTGGGCCATGGCATCCCCTGAGGACTCACCAGCAAAGCCGAGGATCTGGGCTGGAAGGGAGAAGGGACAGGGCTCAGTGGGGGTGGCTCTGTAGGTACAGCATCACCAGAGCTCGGGTTTTGGCATCATCCCCAGATTTCTCCTGTGGGGACACCAGAGTGTCACGGACCTCTCAGGAACTGGGGCTCCAAGGCAACCTCACACTGAGGCAGGACACAGGGTCACCTGTGGGAATGGTGATGCCAGGACCATCCTGTGCCTGCAGAGGTCACCCCCACCAGTCCCATGGTCTCTGTACCCAGGGCCCATCTGCATGGTGCTTTTCCCCTAATTCCTGTCCTGGCCCCCCAGGCACCCTCTTCATGCCCCCACAACTTCACCAGTCCCATGATGCCTCCCAAATTCCATCCCCCTGTTATAGTCCCCATGCTCCTTAACCCCTTAACCCCCTCTCCTGTCCCTAAAGCCTCCCCACGACCCTGGTCACCTCATGCATTGACTCTCCTGGCACTGGGGACTTCAGTGGAACCTGCAGCCCCCCTATGCCCCCTCCCCACCAGTCTCTGCCTCACCAGTGCCCATCCCAGGGGTGTCAGGCCACTGCCCAGGGCACTCACCCCACAGGAGCAGCGCTACCTTCCTGGCCATCCCGGTGTCCCCAGGCTTGTGCACTGGCTTTCACTCGCTGCTGTGGCCACCGCTCCCCTGGCTGGCGGCTCTTCGGATGAAGGGGAAGGAAGCGAGGTCACATTTTGTCCCCATGTGTATGTGGCCCTTGGTGTGGGCAGGGTGGGGACAGGATGTGGGCAGGGTGGGGAACTTGTGAGACATGGGGGTGATGGTGGGACATGGTGGGGACATGGTGTTGCCAGAATTTGGAGGCTGAGGTGGTGTAGGGAGACAGGGATGGGTGTCCAGGGGACCCCAGGGATGGGGTCCCATGGGAATGGGGGTCCCAAGGGTTAGGTAGACTCAGACGAGGGGATGAGGGTCTATGAACAACATTGCCTCCAGGGATTTCTGATCATGGGATGGTTGCCAAGGATGGAGGTGCCAGGGTTAAAGGGGGCCCTGTGAGAATAGGGGCCTTGTGAGAATGGGGGTGCTGAGGGAATCAATGTCCCCAAGGGAAGGGGTGTCCCCGGATGTGGAATTACCAGGATGGGATCCCATGGAAATTGGGGCCCCAAGTGTTGGGTGGACTCAGACTCAGGAATGAGGGTCCAAGAACAACTTGGCCTCCAGTAGTCAAGGGGTGGTGGCCAAGGGATGAGGGTGTCAGGGGAAAGGAGGGCTCTGTGAGAATTGGGGCTCGGTGGGAATCAATGTCCAAAAGGGAAGGGAGGTCCCAAGTACTGGAATTAGCCAGGATGCGGTTCCTTGGGGGTTGGAGATCCTGGGGAATTGCAGTCCAGGGATGGGGGCTCTAGGGAAGGGGCAACTGAAAGAAATGGGGTCCCATGGTTGAGTTCCCAGGGGAATGGGGGTGCCAGGGATGGGCAGTGGCTGGAGGGGCACGGGGGTCACAACTCCTTCTCTGGGTGCCTCAGGTTTTGGGGTGACCCAGGGCCCAGCATTATTGTTTCTGGGCAAGCATCACATGGGGGTTCTGGATAGCTCTAACTTTGTGCCCTCCCCTGCTCTTGACTTTTCCCTCTCTTTATTTCTCTATTTTCCTTATTTTCCTCACTTTTGTGCCAGGTCCCCTCATCCCCAGTTCCTGACTCAGCAATCCTGGGGAGCACCTGAACAAGGAATTGGTTGGGGGGACACAGGGGAAGGGAAAAATGGGGTGTGAGGGGTGCAGGGAAGGGTGGGGAGGCTTTGGGGGATGTCTGCATTTGCACCCTCAACACTTTCACTTTCCTTTTCCTGGACAAGCAGGAAGAGGCCATTTGTGCTGAGAGTCAGATGGGAAAGGAGGGGGTTCTGTCCTGGGGGGGCACATCCAGGGGGGTCTTGTCCACGGAGGATCTTGTTCTGGGGATGACCTGGATGAAACCAGTCCAGGGGTGGCACATCCTGGGGACCCCTGTCAATGCAAGGTTGGGGCCCAGCCATGGCCCAGCCCCACTGCACAGGGATGGCCATTGCCCAGCCCTGCACTGCCCAGCCCCAGGTGGCAGCCAGCACCTGAGGGTCCCCCCTGCCCCCTTGGCCTTGATTTTGGCAGCTTTAGAGATGCTGCAGAGGTGAGAATTCTGTGGGTGGAAAAAGTTCTGGGGTTTTGTTCTTCTTGTGGTTTTCTCAGCCCTGCAAGAAGCACAAAAGCCAGAGTGACGCTAGCAGTGAGTCTGTGAAGGTCTTTGATGGTTTTCAGAGCAGGGCTGGCTGGAAACCCGCCTTGCAGGGGCAGCTGTGAGGGAACTAGACAGGAAATGCAGCAATTTATCAATTTGCCCCTGTTCCCAGGGTACTGAGAGAGCCCCAGGTCTACTGGAAAGAAAACAACAACAATCTGCTCCTTAACCTGACAGGGACCTGGCTCCTTCCCAAGCTGAATTGACAGAGTTGGACAAACAAAAACTATTTCTCCCAGTTTAATCAAAGAGCTGTATTTTGGGTCCAATAAGAGGGACAAGGGTCCTGTGCCTTCTGGCTCTGGGGAAGGGAATGGGGAGCCTTTGGGGGTACTGGGAGCACTGGAACAGGGAGCTCTGGGCAGCCCCACATGGGACCCCCCACTTGTGGCCACCCTACAGACACGGTGAGCACTCATGGGAGCTTGGGGGCACAGATGGTCGGTGCCCTGAGGTAGGGACCCCCAGTGCCCCCAGCCTCACAGCATGTCATCGTAGTCACAGGGGTCCCACTGTCCTTCATTGGGTCCCGACAGCTCTGCGTTGGTCACTTGTGCATCCTGAGGTGGGGCAGGGATAGGGGACACCCATGGGGGCCCTGAGAGTACCACCAGTTGTGGGGACCTGGGTGGGGGTGACACCCGCGGGTGACGTGTCACTGTCACCCTCTGTACTCACCGTCTGCCTATTTGGTGCCCACGATGTGGGGGGTTCAGCACTGCCCCTTCCTCCCAGGGGATCCTGTGGGGATGGGGGGGGGGGGGCTCTGTGTCATGTCTGGGGAGGGAACAGGGAGTGCCAGCCAGAGCCCCCCACTCACTTGTCCTGGAGCTTCCTGGCAGCTGCAAGGAAAAGGGGAGGGGGTGACCTCAGGACCCCAGAACTTTCCTTGGACCTCAGTAGCTCCAACCACCCACAGGATCCCCAAATCCCCACTGCAGCCCCAAATCCCAATGGACCCCTGATTCCCCCTGGACACTCTGATCACCCCTGAACCTCCTGGAACTTCTGCAACACCGCAGTGCCCCCAGTCCCCCTGGTGCCCCCAACCCTCTGAGCCCCCAGAACCCCAGGCATGGCAGAGAGGGGGGACCCCCAAATGCCCACTGGAGCCAAAAAGATCCTCCAACATCCCAGCACAGCCCTCTAGGAGTTCTCCAAACTCTCCAGGAGCTCCCAGTGCCACCACAATGTTCCTCAAAGCCCACCCAGAAAAGGCCCTGGAGCCCAACAAAGACTCTCCAAATTCCCCCCAAATACCCCAGGACTCCCAGCCAAGGACACTGTGGGCTCAATGTCCCCGAGCTCAGGGGTCCTGGGTGCTGCCGATCTGTGCCCCTACTCTGCGGGCTCCCCCTCCCTCCAGGACCCCAATCCCCCACCATTGTCATCCACCATGGTGGTGCCAGTAGTGACAGCCCCCGATGACAGCCAGGAGCAGGAGCAGGAACAGGAGGGTCCCGCCGACATTCACAGCCACTGCTGGGGACAGAGGGGACACACCGTGGTCACTCTGAACCCCGAGGTTCTGAACACCCCAGTGACCCCGTGTGATCCCACCTGTGACCCAGGTGTCACCTCTAGGGCCAGCTCTGGGCTGGTGTCACCTCCAGGGCCAGCTCTGGGCTGAGTGCCTGGTGTCCGTCCTGTCCCAGCTGGTTGGTGGCCACGCACTGGTAGGTGCCCGAATGTCCCACATCAATGTCCCTGAGCTCCTGTCTATTGTGCAGCCAGCTGAAGGTGACAGGGCCTGAGCCCACTTGCACTGAGCAGCGCAGGGTCACGTTGTCACCTGCGTGCACTTGATGTGACGGGGGACTGGGGGTGATGGTGGAATGGCTGCAGGCACTGTGGGGACAGAGACAGGGCTGAGGCAACAGCCAGTGTGGGGGAATAGGGACCAGGGGCATGTATGTGATGGGGGACATTGTGGATAGGGTCACAACACAGAGGGGTGAGGGGACTGAGGGCAGAGGCAAAGGGACACAATAAAGGTGTCAGGGGGACATAGACATACCCAGGAAGGAGACCCAGTGGGGTCTCTGTGGGCTCCCCGTGCCCATTCCTGCCCTCACTGTGCACCGTGACGCTGAGCCGGGCGCTGCTCTTCCACACAGCCCCACCTCGGAGCGCACCTGGCAGCTGTAATTCCCCAAGTGGGAGACCCCCACGGCAGGCACCAGCAGCTGCAGGGACCCCTGCAGGCCCCCCACCACCTGCCTGTCCCGGTAGAACACGTGCAGGAGGGGGCTCGGGGCCGCAGGGGGCTGGGGGTGCTGAGGCAGCTGAGAGTCAGGGGGGACCCCATGGTGGGCTTTGGGGGACCCTCCAGCACCGGCACCGAGAAGCACTCAGGGAAGGAGAAGGGAGAGGAGTACTGTGGCTCTGAGTGCACTGGGAAGTGGCTTTGGGGATGTCAGGAGATTGGAGTTCCAGCTGTGGGGGTGCTCACCGTGCACTGTCACTGTCACTGGTGCCGAGAGCACCCATGATGACACATTAGAGCTCATCCAGCCCTTGCAGCTGTAGCGCCCACTGTGGTTCAGCTGCAGAGGGGACAGGGGCAGCTGAGTCCCAGTGAGGGACCTCCCCACCTCTTTTGCCCCATGGTAGAATTGCACTGCAGTGACTGACAGGTTTTCCCAGTGCTGGCTGTGCAGTGTCACCATGTCCCCCTCCAGCAGCTCCTGCACCAGCACCTGCAGCACCAAGCAGGCTGTGGGACAGAGCGGTCCTGTCACACCGGAATATCCTCTTTTGATGGGGATCCCCCCATTGGGTCTCACTCAGCGCACCAGGGATCACCAATTCCAGCACAGGGGTCCCCCGCACTGGGATGCTCTGGGATGTCCCCAGAGCAGGGGACAGGCTCTGGTCACACAGGAGGTGACCCATGGAGCAGAGCCCACCCAGAGCCATCAGGGTCCCCATGGTGCCAGGCTGGAGACACCTAAACCTCCCTCCCCATTTAAAGTTCTCATGAGGGGGCTGAGCCCAGTGCCGGGTCTGTCACACATGTAGGTGCCACTTTCACTGGCAGTGAAGTTGTCAGGTCCCTCCTGTCACCATTGCTGCCCATCCTGGGACCAGGTGGCGGCAGGAGAGGTCCCCGAGCCCTGGCAGGTCAGTGTCACCTGGTCCCACAGCACCGCTGGCATCCAGGGGAGCACCACAAGGAGCTGGGTGGTCTGGGCACCTGCGGGTGACAGGGGATGCCAGCCTGCCAGGGCCAGTGTGGGGCTGGGGACATCAGGGTTGGGCCATGGCATTCCCCTGAGGACTCACCAGCAAGGCCGAGGGTCTGGGATGGAA
This sequence comes from Melospiza georgiana, assembly GCF_028018845.1. Lineage (NCBI taxonomy): Eukaryota > Metazoa > Chordata > Aves > Passeriformes > Passerellidae > Melospiza > Melospiza georgiana. The sequence continues at coordinate 2,401,203 of NC_080452.1, forward strand.
GGTAGAAAGGACAGGGGTGGGAGGAGGTCTCACTGCCAGGACAGCACCACCCAGGGGGTGAGGTGAGGTGTCTGTCCCCAAACTGTCCCCACGGTAACACTGGTGTGGCACGGACATCTTGCACACAGTCATCTTGGTCACCATGGGCTGACACAGGAAATGAAGACACTGTGGACACCCCATGTTTGCACAGATCATCTCTACCAGCCTTACAGCACGTATCATCATGGCCACATCCCAATGGCCCTGTGCCCATGATCCCATTTCAATGGCACCTGTCCCCATGGCCAATCTACATGGTATGTGGCCCTTGCCCCTGTTTCTGCATCCCTGGTTCCCTGTCCCTGTCCCTACAGCTGCCTCAGCCCCAAGGCTCCTTTTGTCACATCCTTGTTCCCACATCTCTATCCCCCTGTTTCTGTCCCCACATCCCAGTTCCCCTGTTCCTGTCCCCACAGCCACCCCACAACTCTGGTCACACTGGACTCCATGCCCTGCTGGCATTGGGGACCTCAGAGGACCCCGCAACCCCCCTGTGCCCCCTACCCACTGGTCTCTGCCTCACTGGGGTCAATCCCCAGGGTGTCAGGCCCATGCCCAGGGCACTCACCCCAGGAGCAGCGCCACCTTCCCAGCCATCCCGGTGTCCCCAGCCTTGTGGACTGGCTGTCACTCGCTGCCGGGGTGGCTGTCCCCTGGGTGGTGGCTCTTTGGCCAAAGGGGAAGGAAGCAAGGTCAGGTCTCATCCTCATGTGTAGGTGGCACCTGGTGGGAGCAGCGTGGACACAAGCTGGGGACCGGCTGTGGGAAAGGAGGGGACAGGGTGGGGACAAGGCAGAGTGGCAGAAGGTGGGACATGGGCTTAGCAGGAGTGAGGGGCACAGGGTGTTTGGAGAGCCAGGGATGGGTTCTGGGAGAATGGGGAGCCCCAGGGATGGGGTCCCTGGGAATGGGGGTCTAAGGGAGGGGGAGTAACCAGCGATGGGGGTGCCATGGGAATGGGGGTGCCCAGGGCTGGGGGAACTCAGGGATGGGACTCCCAGAATAATGAAGGCTCCAGGGATTTGGGGTCAGGGGATTGTTGTCCTAGGGTACCAGGGGAATGGGGCATCCCGTGGGCATGAGGGGTCCTGGGAGAATCAAAGTTCTGGGGAAAGGAGGATTTCAGGGGATTGAATGAATGGGAGAGGGTTCCTTGGGAATGGGGGTCCTGGGCCATGGAGATCCTGGGGAATGTGAGTACTGGGGTGGGGTCTCCAGGACAGGGGGACCAAAGGAATGGGGGTGCCATGGTTGGGTTCCCAGGGGAATGAGGGTGCCAGGGATGAGAAGTGGCTTGGTGGGTCCATGGGTTGGAGCCCCTTCCCTGGCTGCCTCAGATTTTGGGGTGACCCACAGCCCAGCACAGACCCAAAACTTTGCCGATGGCCTGGGGTTCACCCCAGGGAGATTCTGAGGTGCTCTGAGTCTGTGTGCCCCCAGCTCCCAGGGGCTTTTTCCACTCTTCATTTCCATTTCCTCCCTTTGATCCCTCAATTTCACAGTGCCCCAGTTTGTTCCCTGATGATTCTGGGAATGAACTGAGCAGGGAATGGGCTGCAGGAATCCCAGGATAGGGCAAGCAGGGGTGAGGGGCCTGCAGGGAGGGCTGGGGAGGTTGTGGGAGATGGGAGTGTCTGGCTGTGCCCCTCAACACTTTCCCTTTCTTTCTCCTGCAGAAGAAAGAAGAGGCCGTTTGTGCTGAGTGTCACACAGTGGGGGGGGGGGGGAGGGGGGGAGGGGGGAGAGGGGTCTGTCCTGGGGGAATCCTGTCCCAGGGGGGATACATGCTGGACAAGGGCGTCCTGTCCTTGGGCATGGCAGCTCCAGAGGGGTCCAGAGTTCTCCATTCTTGCTCGTCCCCTGCAGGATCTGAGCCAGCAAGAGCAGCTTGGGAATGGAGCCCCTGGGCAGGAAGGAGCTCCCAAACTCCTGCTCCTTGAAGCCAGTGGCCATCCAAGGGTGGGGCCCAGGCATGGCCCAGCCCCACTGCACAGGGATGGCCATTGCCCAGCCCTGCTCTGGCCAGCCCCAGGTGGCAGCCAGCACCTGAGTTTTCCCGCCTGCCCCCTTTGCTTTGATTCTGGCAGCTTTAGAGCTGCTGCAGAGGTGAGAATTCTGTGGGTGGAAAAGGGCCTGCCTGTGGTTAGCTCAGCCCTGCAAGAAGCACAAACCACAAAGGGAGCTCAAGCAGTGGCTCTGTGAGGGCCTTTGATGGTTTTCAGAGCAGGTGTGGCTGGAAACGCCCCCTGCAAGGGCAGCTGTGGGGGAACCAGTCTGGAAATGCAGCAACTGATCATTTAATCTCTATCTCCAAGGGACTAAGAGAGCCCCATAACTACTGCAAATGCCACAACACTCTGCTTAACAACCTGACTGGGTCCTCCTTCTTGAACAAAACCAGCAGCCCTTTGGAACCTCATAGAAAGACAGTTTGTGTTCTGGCTCGGCTGCCAGACAGGAGGGCAATGTGTGGAAATATTGAGCAGTGGCTCTGTCCTATGGCCATGGCAGGGCTGTGGGGAGTTTCCCTGTCTGGATTCCAGGTGTCCCCAGAGCTGCTCCATCCACGCCCTCCTCACCTGCGCAGGCTCAGGGAATAGACAGGGCTCTGCCCCACACCTGCTCCACCCCTTCAACGGTACCCCTCCACTTCCTGAAGCTCTGGGGGACTTACCCTGGCAATGCTCGGTACCGATACATCGCGACAGTGGCTTCGGGCATGCTGCCACAGTCGGTTCGGACACCCCATGACAGTCCCAGCACTCGCACCGCGATGACAGCTGGTCCGCTTCCCGGTGCTCCGGGACCACCATTGCGGTCCCTCCTTTCCACAGACCCCACCACAGGGTCTCTACTCCCCCTTGTCCCGGGGTCTCCCCTCTGTTGTTTCGCTCCCTCCATGCTCGAGGCTCCCAAGTGGGGTCCCGGTCCCTCCATCCCGGCCCCTCCCACCTGCTGCCCCCCCGAGCCGCGCCCCCCCCGACAGTCCCGGGGCCGGCATAGGCAGAGGCTGCCGAGCTCCTGCAGGATGAGACGTTCCTGGGGCAGCGCTGGCTGAGCGGTGCCTGGCTCCCTCACGCTATCCTTGCCCGCAGCATTCGGGTTCCAGCAGCCCCTGGCTGCTCCTTCGGGATGTGCCGACCACTCCCGGAGCGCTGCCCTTTGTTGGGAAGGAGCCCGGGAGTATCTGAATCATCCCCAAGGCCTGGGCCAGGACATCCTTTGAGGCTGCGCCTGAGCCCTGAGGGGTTTGGGAGCCCTATGGGTGTCACTGCTCTGTCCTAAAATCTGGGGGAAGCAGGAATGGCAAGTGGTGCCCCAACATGTCCCTGCCCCGTGGGCCTCACCTGAGCACCCTGTGGAATTCTGGTGCTCCGGCTCCACCTGCATGGCCAGGCGCTGCTCCCATGGGCCACCTCATCTAGCTGCTCCCGCCTCAGCCACAGAATCCCAAAATCCTTGGGAGAGGCAGTGGAGCCCTCTGTTTGTGCACAGTGATGCTTTAGGAGCATGGCTAAATTACAGGAATCCCGTCTCTAATTACAACAACTCCGTAAGGGTCTCATGCTCCCAGAGCAGAACAGGGGCATTGACCACCACAGATCCAATTTCGCCCCATTTTGTCATCCCAAGGCACTGCTCCAGCCCGGACTGTCCCTGTGCTCCAGCTGCAGCTGCAAAGCCCTCAGGGCTGTGGCTCTGCTCTACTTCTCCTCCTCCTCCCCCTGGGGCTACTGTGTGGGGATCAGCAGTGGCCAAGGAAGAGCAGGAACTCCAAACGTGCTCTGGAGGCCCCAGACAAGCTCTGGCAGAGTCAGCACTGAGCACTAGCTTTCCTCAGGTGCTCAGTGCTGACAATCCCAAGGCAATTCAACATTCCCAGAGATGCTGTACCAGGGCTGGAAAAGGAAAAATGAGTGAAAGGCTGAGGGTTTGCAGGAATTGTGGCACAAAGCCACCAGAGGTGCTACTGTGGACTCGAGACCTTCCTGGTGTCATGCGCTGCCTTCCTGCCTTTCAGGATCATGGAGAGCAGTTGCAGGTGTTACACATGGAAGTGTGCCTGGCCCCGGGAAACTGCTACGCTGCCAGTGGGCACTGAGATCCAACCTGATGCCTTGGTGGCTTCTGCCTGCTGCTGGTGGTGGTGCCGGGACTGATTCGTGCCTGTGAGTTTGCAAAAGGAGTGATATCCCCTCCTGCCTCCTGTCCCAGGCCGCCATGGCCCCTGAGGGGATGGAGCTGGACCGGGGCGCCCCCTGCTGGCGGGGAGTGCTCCCTGCAGCGCCCCCCGCTGGCCATGGTTATAACTGCCACAAAAAGCAACAGTGCTGAGCAGGACGGAAAGTACTGGGTTTGTGTTGTTTGTTCTGTTCTGATTTATAAATTTCCCAGTAAAGAACTGGTATTCCTTTTCCTACACTTTTGCCTGAAAACCAAATCATTTTTCAAATTTAAAAATTTTAGACCTAGGTCTCCTTTGCATTCCGGGAATGCTCCAACTTTCCTTGGCAGTTATTTCTCAATTAAATGAGTTGCCAACTCCTGGGTTCCAGCATGGATGGGACAGACACCCCAAGAGCAGACATGGTCAGGGACTTTGCTGCCTCTTACTCTGGCTTTTAAGCCAGTTAGGTCACCAAGGGCCCTCTCCCCAGCTGGCACTTCTGGTCACCCGGCCACTCAGGACCTGGCTTTGGCAGAGCGTCACACTGTCCCCAGTGTACCACGGCTGACACAATGATAGACAGATGGAGCCCTATCTCACCAAAAGCAAGGCCTGACTCATCCCTGCCACACACAACTGTTCCAAAACGCCTCCAGACATGAAACTTTTCTTGTCTCTGACACCCCACCCTCTGCCATGGCCTGATCCCGACTGCCGTGGAAAATGGGGAGGCTCTGGAACCCCCAAAGGGCCGTTGTGAGGGCATCGTGTATGGAACACATCAGAGAAGGGGTAAGGGACAGGGGACAAGAGAATCAAGAGCCTCCTGATGGCAGCTTTGGCCATAAGAGCAAAGAAAGTCCAGGGCCCTGCCAGCTTCCTCTGGTGGAGGAAACGTGCTTGGGGAAGTGTTCAGGGTTTGTTCCTTTTTGGGTGGCTTTGCCTGGAAATTGTTCTTTGTGTGACCATTGGGACGCTGAACCTTGATCTGGTTTCTGTTGGTTTTATTCTCTCTCATTTCTGTTGCAGGAAATTGTTCTTCTCTCAACTCTTTGCATCTTTGTGCCCCCACTGGGAGGGAGAGAGGCAGGTTTTATTGGCAGCACACACACAAGTTGGTGCCCATGGGTGGGGACCCCCAGTGCCCCCAGTTCCCCCCAGTGTCACAGAACATTCCCGTAGATGTCACCGGGTTCCTGTGGTCGCCCCTGGGGTCTCTGCAGCTCAGCGTAGGTCACCTGGGGATCCTGGAGGGTGGTGGCACGAGAGGACGCTGTGAGAGACACGGGCTGTGGGATCTGGGTGGGGTGACACTCGTGGGTGACGTGTCCCTCTGCGTGTGTCCCCCCGTACTCACCCCCTGCCCTCTTGGTGACCATGACGTGGGTGTACAGCACCTCCCCCTCCTCTGGGGGGGCGGGGGGATCCGATGGAGCCCTGCTGGAATAAAGGGGATGTGGGAGAGGGGATGGGAGGGCTTGGGGGTTGGGGTAAAATGGAAGAGTGTGGTTTGAGCCCCCCACTCACCTTTCCTGCTGCTTCCTGGCGGCTGCAAATGAAACAGGGGTGGGGTGACTGCGGAATCCCAGGGCCCTGAACCCTCTCAGGATTCCTGAACCCCCACGGGATCCTCAATTTCTCTCAGGACCCCTAAGTATCCCTGAAGCCCCCCAGAATCCATGAACCTCCCCAGTGCCCCTTACCAAGTCAGCCTCAAGAACTCAAAACCCAGCAGGACAGACACACTCCCCAAGCATCCCCAGGGCCCGTGAAAGAACCCCCAACATCCCTGCAGGACTTTCCAGCAACTCCCCAGGACCCCCAGAAAAGGTCACACTTCTGGGGCTGTGGGTGGTGCTGCCCTATTGCTCCCCAACTCTGGGGGGCTCTACAACTCCCTGGGACCCCCCATCCCCCCTATTGTCACCCACCCACATGGTGCCACCGGTGACAGGCCACAATGACACCAATGAGCAGGAGCAGGAACAAAAGGGCTCCACCGATCCCTGCGGCCACTGCAAGAAACAGAGTGGCACACATCAGGATTGCCCATCACCGCAGGTGTCCTGCACTCCCTTGCAAACCTGAGGGACCCCAACTGTTTCCCTGTGTGTCCCTTTATCTTGTGGAGTCACCTCCAGGACACCGGGGGTGATGGTGGCATTGTCCACGGGCACTGCGGGGACACAGACAGGGCTGAGGCCACAGGGAGGGGCTGGCAGCTGAAGTGGGGGCGTGGGGATGGGCAGGGATGGGTGTGGTGGGGGATGTTGAGGATGGTGTCACGCTACAGAAGGGTGAGGGGACACATAGAGTGATGGAAGGACCCAAGAAATGTGTCTGGGGGACATGGAGGTCCCCAGGCAGAGGGTCCCTGGAGGCTCCCTGTACCCATCCCCGCACTCACTGTGCACCGTGACACAGAGCCAGGTGCTGCTCTTCTTCACAGCCCCCCTGTATGACCGCACCTGGCAGCTGTAATTCCCTGAGTGGGAGACCCCCATGGCGGGCACCAGCAGCTGCGGGACCCCTGTGGGCCCCCCACAACCTGCCCATCCCTGTAGAAGATGGGCAGGAGGGGGGCTCAGGGCCGCAGGGGGCTGGGGGTGCTGATGCAGCTGAGAGTCAGGAGGGACTCCATGGTGGGTTCAGGGGTCCCCGCAGCAGTGGCACCAGGTAGAGCTCAGGGCAGGAGAGAGGAGGTGAGGACTGTGACTCTGAGTCTGCTGGGAAGGGTCATTGGGGGTGTCAGGAGACTGGAGATCCAGCCATGGAAGTGCTCACCATACACTTTCACTGTCACTGCTGCTGATCGTGACTGCCAGGACCCCACCAAGCCCCCGCAGCTATAGTGGCCACTGTGGTGCAGCTGCAGGGGAAATAGGGACAGCTCGGTCCCATTGATGAACCCCCTCACTTCCTTCTCGTCCTGGTAAAATTGCACCCTGGTGACAATGTGGTTCCAATGGCCGCACCGACAGCGCAGTGTCATCGTGTCCCCCTCCAGCAGCACCCCTGCTGGCACCTGCAGCACCAGCAAATCTGAGAGACAGGAGGATCCCCTCTCACCAAGGGGCTCAAGACAGGTCCGAGGTGGTCCCTGTGACCCTGAGAACATGTGGGTGCATTGGGATGTCCCTGTGTGCAGGGCTAAGGCTCTTGCCACACAAGGGTTGTGATGCCACCAAAGGAGTGGAGTCCACTCTGACTTGTCAGGGGTCATCCTGATCATTTAACATCCCCACTCACCATCTGAGACCACTACGGGGGGGCTGAGCCCAGTGCCAGGTCTGTGACACATATAGGTGCCTCTCTCGATGACAGTGAAGTTATCAGGTCCCTCCTGCCACCAGAGCTGCCCATCCTTATACCAGGTGGTGGCACCGGCGGTCCCCGAGCCCGGGCAAGTCAGTGTCACACGGTCCCACAGCACCGCTGGCCTCCAGGGGGGCTCCACCAGGATCTGCATGGTCTGGACACCTGCAGGTGACAGGGGACACCAGCCTGCCAGGGCCAGTGTGAGGCTGGGGAGAGCAGGGTGGGGCCATGGCATCCCACGACGACTCACCAGTGAGGCCGAGGGTCTGGGCTGGAAGGGAGAAGGGAGTAGGGTGGGTGCGGGTGGCCCTGCAGGGGTAGCAGCACCTGGAGTATAGGGTGGGGGGGGGGTGTCCCCAAACTGTGCCCATGGGGACAGCAGTTCTTGTTAGAAAATGTGTCTGGGTGGCCACAAAAGAATTGGATGGTCAGCGGACATGTCTGTGTCACAGCCACCCATGCACCATATCCCTGTGGCACAGACACCTTGGGAACAGGGAGACCGAGGCCACTTGGGGCTGAGGCAGAACATGGGGACACTGTGAACACCCTGGGTACAAGGACACAATGGACACAGCCCATGCTGACCCAGGTCACCCCCACCAGCTCATGATCCCATCCCCATGATCCCATCCCCATGGCCACATCCTCACTATTCTTGTCCCCTTCTGTTCCTGCATCCCATTTCCCTTGTCCCCATCCCCAGAGCTCCCTGAGCCCAAAGGTACCAGTCCCCACATTCCCGTCCCCACATCCCCATCCCTGAATACCTGCCCCCCTCTCCCTGTCCCCAAAGCTACCCTATATGCCCAGTCCCACCAAGGTTCACTGTGGGTAACATGGACTGGCACTGCTGGCATTGGGGATCTCAGGGGACCACACAGCCCCCCTGTGACCCCTCCTCTCCCCATCCCTGGGGTGTCAGGCCCGTGCCCCGGGAACTCACCCCACAGGAGCAGCGTCACCATCCCGGCCATCCCGGTGTCCCCAGCCATGTGCACTGCTGTCACTCGCTGCTGTGGCCACCACTCCCCATGCTGGCGGCACTTCGGATGAAGGGGAAGGAAGCGAGGTCACATTTTGTCCTCATGCGTAGGTGGCCCTAGAGTGGGGGCAGGGTGGCCACAAGCTGGGCACAGGCTGGGGACAAGGCTGAGTGGGACATAGTGGGACATGAGGTTCCCAGGAGTGGGAGGCCTCAGTTTGTTTAGGGACCTGGGTAAGGGTGTCCAGGGAAATGGGAGATCCTAGGGATGGGGTCCGTGGAATGGGGATGCCCAGGGCTGGGGGGACACAGGGATGTGAGTCGCAGGGGAATGTGGGCTCAAGGGATTTGGGGTCATGGGATGGGGATTCTGGCGGAATGGGGGTTCCTGTGGGAAGAGGGGTTCCTGAGAGTATCAAGGTTCTTGGGAAAGGAAGATTTCAGGGGATGGAATGAACAGAAGAGGGTTCCTTTGGAATGGGGGCCCTGGGCCATGGAGATCCTGGCGAATGTCTGTACTGGGATGAGGATCACAGGGAGGAATATAAGGAAGGGAGGTCCCATGATTTGATTTCCAGGGGAATGGAGGTCCCAGGGATGAGCAGTGGCTCGTCAGGCCCAGGGGTCTCAGCTCCCCTCCTGGGTGCCTCAGATTTTGGGGTGACCCCGGGCCCAACACTGCCCCCCTGGGTTGCTCATTTTCTAGGCATGGGGGTCCTTGGTAGCTCTGCCTCTGTGGCCGCCCTTGCCCTTCACTTTTTCATGTCTTAATTCTCTATTTTCCCTTATTTTCCTCCCTTTTGTGTCATGTTCCCTCCCCCCTAGTTCATGACTCAGCAATCCTAGAGAGCACCTGAGCAGGGAAAGGGTTGGGGGAGCGAGGGGAGTGGCGGGTGCAGGGAAGGGTAGGGAGGCTGTGGGGGATGGAGGTGTTGGGCTGCGCCCCCTTAACACTTTCACTTTCTTTGCCCTGGACTAGAAGGAAGAGTCCGTTTGTGCTGAGAGTCAGATGGGAAAGGGGCGGTTCGGTCCTGGGGGGCACTTCTAGGGGGTTCCTGTCCTGGGGGTATCCTGTCCCAGGGGGTGACACATCCTGGCATGGGGGGTCCTGTCCCGGGGAGTGGTGGTTCCAGAAATGTCCCTGCACATTCCTGGTGCCTGTCCCAAGGATGGCACATCCTGGGGTCCCCTGTCAATGCAAGGGTCAGGCCCAGCCATGGCGCAGCCCCACTGCACAGAGATGGCCATTGTCCAGCCCTGCTCTGGCCAGCCCCAGGTGGAAGCCAGGATCTGCGGGTCCCCCCTGCCCCCTTTGCTTTGATTCTGGCAGCTTTAGAGCTGCTGCAGAGGTGAGAATTCTGTGGGTGGAAAAAGGCCAGCCTGTGGTTTGCTCAGCCCTGCAAGAAGCAAAAACCACAAAGGCAGCTCAAGCAGTGGCTCTGTGAGGGTCTTTCATGGTTTTCAGAACAGGGCTGGCTGGAAACCCCCCCTGCAAGGGCAGCTGTGAGGGAACCAGTCTGGAAATGCAGCAATTGATTATTTTGTCCCTTTGCCCAAGGGTCTGAGAAAACCACAAAACTACTCCAAATCCCACACCAATCTGCTCAACCTCCTGACCTGGACCCTCCTTCTTGAACAAAACCTGCAGCCCTTTGGAACCTCATGGAAAGAATGTTTGGCTTCTGGATGTGCACACCCGAAGAGACAGAAAAGTGTGGAAATACTGAGCAGGGGTTGCACACGAGGGGCTGGGGAACAGGCGCAGGGAGTGCCCAGGCAGGGGAATTCAGGGCAGGCTGGAGTGGATTTACCAGGGAATCAGACCCTGAGGCACACACAGGCATTTCTACAGATTTCTGTGCACTGTCCTAAGGATGGACAGAGCTTCTCCCCTTCCTCCATGGGAAGTGAGTCAAGTTTCAGGGTGGGAATGAGCAAAATGGGGAGAGTTCCTAAATGTGGCCTAAGAAAAAGCTTCCTTTAGGGCTGGGTTTCTGCCTAGCGGGCAGGGAGCAATTGCTTGGAGCTGTTGGACACTCAGGGAGATTCCACACTCTGTGTTATCCACAAGCAAATGCTGCTGTGGGATGCACCAATGGGCTCCTAAAGGGAACAAAAATGTCCAGTTTCTTCAGGCTTTGTTTGTATTTATTGTGAGTGACTTAATGGGAAAACAACTGCTAAAAGGACTCTATGAACTGGACCAATGACCTCTTCTTTCTGCTGCAGGAAAGAGAAAATGAAAGTGTTTGTTGTCTCAGCCAGAGAGACCCACTCCCCCCCCCACCAGCCCCCCAACGACTGCCTGCACCCCCCACCCCCTCATTTTCCTCTTTCTGGGATCCACCCCACTGTTACCTGCTCAGCTATTCTCTGGGATTGCTGAGCCAGGAAATTGGAGGGGATGGGCAAAAGCCCAGGGGTGTCTGGGACAGAGACACAGAGCCTCCCAGGACAACCCTGGGGTGCCTCCCTAGTCATAAGCACTGGAGGGCTGTGCTGGGCCCTGGGTCACCCCAAAATCTGAAGCACCCCATGAAGGAGTTGTGACCCCTGTGCCCATCACTGCCACTGCCCATCACTGGAACCCTCATTCCCCTGGCAACCCAACCATGGGACCCCCATTCCCTTGGTGCCTCCTCCCTGGGGACCCCCATCCCAGGACCCCCATTGCCAGCACCACCATTTCCTTGATCCCATCCCATTGGCTGCTTCTTCCCCCAGAACCCCTATTCCCAAGCGTCCCCTTTTTTCCCCCTACACCCCGAACCCTGACACCAACATGCCATGACTCCAAATACCTGGGGACCCTGTTCCCACAGCAACCCCATCCTTAATCCCCCCAGGCATGGAGACCCCAATTCCCCTGGACCCCCATTCTCCTGGAAACCCATCCTTGGTTCCCCACATTCCCTGAGCCCCCCACTCGTGGCAACAGCATCCCCACCATGTCCCCAGACAATCCCATCATGTCCCCAGCCTGCCCCCATCCTGTGCCCACCCTGCCCCCACTGAGGGCCACCTACACGTGGGGACAGACATGACCTCTCTTCCTTCCCCTTCATCCGAAGAGCCACCAGCCAGGGGAGCGGTGGCCACAGCAGTGAGTGACAGCCAGTCCACATGGCTCGGGACACCGAGATGGCTGGGAAGGTGGTGCTGCTCCTGTGGGGTGAGTGCCCTGGGCACAGGCCTGACACCCTGGGGATGGGAGGGGTCACAGGGGGGCTGCAGGGTCCCCTGAGGTCCCCAATGCCAGCAGTGCCAGTCCATGTTACCCACAGTGGACTTTGGTGGGACTGAGCATATAGGGTAGCTTTGGGGATAGGGAGAGGGGGACAGGAATTCAGGGATGGGGATGTGGAGACAGGAATGTGGGGACTGGCACCTTTGGGCTCAGGTAGCTCTGGGGATGGGGACAAGGAAACTGGGATGCAGGGACAAAACAGGGAAAAGAGCGTGAGGATGCAGCCATGGGGATGGGTGCAAGGGTGACAGTGACATAGACGTGTCCCCCTGCCTCTCCAAATCCTTTGACACCACTCCCATGCACTTTATCAAAAGAACTGCTGACTCCATGGGGACAATTAGGGACAGTGCCCACACCCAGTGCCCCTGTGCTTCTGTCCCCACTGTGCAAGCCTGCCCAGGCCTGTCCCTTCTCCCTTCCAGCCCAAACCTTCAGCCTTGCTGGTGAGTCCTCAGGGGATGCCATGGCCTCACACTGCTGTCCCCAGCCCCACGCTGGCCCTGGCAGGCTGGTGTTCCCTGTCACCGACAGGTGCCCAGAGCACCCAGCTCCTGGTGGAGCCCTTCTGGAGGCCAGTGGTGCTGTGGGACGGGGTGACACTGACCTGCCAGGGCTTGGGGACCGCCAGTCCCACCACCTGGTACAAGGGGGAGCAGCGCTTGTGGCAGGAGGGGCGAGACCACCTCACTATCACTGAAAGTGGCACCTACACATGTGAGAGACCCAGCACCGGGCTCAGCCTCCCCATGAAAGTCTCAGGCAGTGAGGGGGGTTTGAGTTTCCTCAACCTGGCACCCACAGTGACTCCAAGGGCTCTGGGTGGGCTCTGCTCCATGGGTCACTTCCTGTGTGACCAGAGCCTGTCCTCTGCTCTGAAGATATCCAAGAGCTTCCCAGAGTGAGGAGACTTGTCTCTCACAATGGCTGGCTCCTGGTTCCTCCGGGTACCATCATGATCCTCCTGATGCCACTGGTGTGACAGGACCCCTCTGTCCCCCAGACTGGCTGGTGCTGCAGGTGCCAGCATGGGCGCTGCTGGAGGGGTCATGGCGACACTGCGCTGCCGGAGCTGGCAGAACAAACAGCTCACGCACGTGTACTTCTACCATGATCAGAAGCATCTGAAGGGGCCCCATGACAGGACCGAGCTGTCCCTGTCCCCCCTGCAGCTGCACCACAGCAGCCACTGCACCTGCAAAGGCTATGGGGTGTCACACTGGAGTCAGTTGGAGCCTGTGACAGTGACAGTGCACAGTGAGTTCAGGGATGGGGACAGGGAAGCCCAACATCCTCCAAGGATTTCCCCTCTCTGCCAGAAACCTTCATCCTCCCTTTACTCCTCCCTGGGTCACCCAAAATTTCCCAAGTCCCTCTTGGTTTCCCCCAGGACTGCCCAGTTCCTCCTGCAGATCCCTCATCCCTCTCTTTGTCCTCCCCATCCCTCCCTGGATTCTCCACCCCTTCCAAGGTCCCTGCTCCACCCTCTGGTTTCCCTTCCTTCCCTGGGTCCTCCTCCCCATCTCTAAACCCCAAATCATTACCTGAGTCTCCTCAGTCTCTTGTCTGGTTTCCCATCCCTGCCTGGATCTCTTCCTATTTCCACGGGGTCTCGCCATTGTGCCCAGGTCCCAGCATGCCTCCTAGGGTCCCCTTGTGCTCACTGGGATCCTCTCTGCTCCCCTCTAATTCCCCTCTTTCCCCTCCCATGTCCTCCACCCCTCCTGTGTTCCCCTGCAGGGGTCCCACTCTCAGGGGTGCCCTGTCAGCACAGCCCCCCGGGGACAGGTGGCACTCGGGGACTGCCTGGTGCTGAGCTGCGCAGTGGCTGCAGGGACAGGTCCTCTGTCTTTCTCTTGGAACCTGGAGGACTCAGGGGCACCGCTGGTCACCGGCCGTCGCCTGGAGCTGCGCCACGTTGGGGACAATGACAGTGGCCACTACCTGTGCCAGGTCAGCGATGGGGACAACGTGGCCGAGAGAGACCCCCCCGAATGTCACCGTCCTGGGTGAGTGGGACCCTTGGGCTGGGTTGACCCCACCCACGGCACTCTCATCCCACCTTGCCAGGTTCCAGCCCTATCTCTGTCCCCACAGTGCCCATGGCCAATGCCACCATCAACCCCGGTCCCCTGTCACACCAGGTACACACAGGTGACAATGTAACCCTGTGCTGCTCAGTGCAGGTGGGCTCAGCCCCTGTCACCTTCACCTGGCTGCACAATGGGCAGGAGGTGGACTGGGGTCCCATCCTGGAGCTCAGGGAAATTACTGTGGGACATTTGGGCACCTACCAATGAGTGGCCACCAACCAGCTGGGACAGGATGGGCACTGTGTGTTCTGGGCACTCAGCCCTGAGCTGGCCCTGGAGGTGACACCTGGCTCACCCTGGGTCACAGGTGGGGTCACATGAGGTCACCGGGCTGTTCAGGATCCTTGGGATGATGGGCGACCCCAGTGTGTCCCCCTCTGTCCCCAGCAGTGGCTGTGAATGCCGGCTGGACCCTCCTGTTCCTCCTCCTGCTCCTGGCTGTCATCGGGGGCTGTCACTGGTGGCACCGCCGGGGTGGGTGACAATGGGGGGGGATGGGGGTCCTGGAGTGAGGGGTAGCCCCCAGAGTGGGGGCAGAGATCAGCAGAACCCCGTGCCCTTTTGCTGGGGGACACTGAGCTTGCAGTGACCTCAGCTGGGGGTCCTGGGGGATTTGGGGGCATTTGGAGGGTCTTGGTAGGGCTCCAGGGCCTTCGCTGGGTGGGCTTGGAGGAACATTGTGGTTGCATTGGCAGCTCCTGCAGGGTTTGGAGGAGCTCCTGGAGGGCTGTGCAGGGATGTTGGACGATCTTTTTGGGTCCTGGGAGAGTTTGGGGGTGCCTCTCCCTCCAGGTTTGCTGTTCTGTGGACTCAGAGGGTTTGGGACACCAGGAGGTGTTTGGGGCCCTGTGGTGTTGCAGAAGTTCTGGGGGCTTCAGGGGTGCTCAGAGTGTCCTGGGGGAATAAGGGGTCCAGTCGGAATCAGGGCTGCGGTGGGGATTTGGGGGTCCCGTGGGTGGTTGGAGCTGCCGATGTCCAGGAAGGTTCAGGGGTCCCAGTGTCCCCTTGTTCACCCCCTCTCCTTTTCCTTTCAGCCACCAAAAAACCCCAGGACAGGTGAGTGGGAGGCTCAGGCTGGAACTCCTGTTTCCCTTTATCCAGACTACTGAGACCCCCCCCTTATCCCCCAGGCCTCCCCCAGAGAAGGAGGCCATGCTGGACCCCCACATCATGAGCACCAATTGGGCAGTGGGAGAATTCGGGGGGGAAGAAGGACACGTCACTCACGGGTGTCACACTCATCCAGGTCCCAGAACTGGTGTCACTCTCAGGGTCCCCACAGGTGTCCCCCAGCCCTGCACCGACTTGGGATCCAAAGGTGTCCAATGCAGAGCTGTCGGGACCCCAGGAGGGACAGCGGGACCCCCGTGACAACGAGAGCATGCTGTGGGGGGCACTGGGGGGTCTGGGGGTCCCTTCCCCAGGGTACCCCCTGTGTGCCCCCCTCCTCCCCCCGATCCTGTGTTCCCATGCCCGGGGGGTGGCAACGACTGGGGGATCCCATGTGGGGCTGCCCAGAGCTCCCTGTTCCAGTGCTCCCAGTACACCCAGGAGCTCCCCTTTATCGTCCCCCCCACCCCAGTGCCAGAGAGCACTGGGGGCCTTGTCACTCTTATTGAACCCAAAACACAGGTTTTGTTGAAACTGGGGGTTTTTTTTAGTTCAGTTCTTCTTGGTCAGTTCGGGAATGAACAAGGAGGGTCCGCTCAGGTTGTTGAGCAGATCCTTGTGGGATTTGCAGGATTTTTGGGGCTCCCTCCGTCCCTTAGGAGTCACTTCACAGCACCGCCGCAAACAGCACCCCCTGCCGGTTCCCAGGGAAACCGCACCCCCTGTTTCCATGGCAACACACACCCCTTTCTCATAGCAACAGCATCCCATCTCCATGGCAACCGTACCCCATTCTCATGTCAGCGGCCCCCTGTCCCCATGCCCTCAGTCCCCTAATCCCACGGCAACAACACCCTTCTGTTCCCACGGCAACAGTCCTCTCCCATTCCCATGCCTACACCCCCCCATTCCCACGATAACAGCCCCCCAGGCCCATGGCACCTGTAGCCCCCATTCCCATGCCCACCTCTCCCCGTTACCCTGATAACAGCCCCTCGGTTTCCATGGCAATTCCCACTCCCTTCCATGACAACAGCCCCGTTCCCATGGTAACGCCCCTGTTCCCACACCCACAGCGCATGCGCCGCACTCTGCCCGCCTCTCCATCTGACTACATTCCCCATCAACCCCCACGGCCTGCAGCGTGCTAATGGAGCTCAACAGCTCCGGGGACTCCATTTCCCATCGCTCCCTGCAGTGCGGATGGGAGGGGCAGGTCTCTACGGTGGGAGTCGCGGGCCAGGTCCCGTGACATGCACCGTGAGCGGATGTCAAGATGGCAGACAAGGGGGGGAAGCACAGCCGGGGGTGCAGAACAGGGCCGGGGAAGGACCCCCGGGTGGGCCCTGCATCAGCCTTATTTTCAAGTCCAAGTTGGGTTACAGCTTTAACGTCCACGCGTAAGTGAGCGAAGGCGGGCAGCTGCGCAGTGTTATGAGTAAAAAAGGCTCCCCATTTTTTTTTGTAAAATGGTTGCAAAGTGAACAGGTTGGACCAGTTGCTGCCAAGGTGGAGTTCTACCTGTTTTGTTATTGTAATCATCGGTCATTTTCATTAACTACTCCTTTTCTATCGGTAAGGCCCTGCCTGTGGCTAAGTGATAGCCCTTCTCCCCAGACAGTGAGAGGAGGGGACATGGTAGGGGGCATCAGAGGGCATGCAAAATAACTTCAGAACCAGCATGCCATGGGAAGCCACTCCACCAAACTTTACAAAAAGACCCCCAAAACTATGAGCCAACACAGAATTAAGAGATCAGAGTGATGTCTGAACGTGAGGAACAAAGTCCTGAGCCTGCAGCGATGCTGAGAACTTTTGTTACCCCTTGCTCTGAGCAAAGACCTCAAGTGGAGCCAAGATCCCAAAACAGCAAAACATGAAAGTTGAGAAAAACACAGGGTATAGCCCCACTGCTCTCGTGGGGACAGGACCTCCATCTCTGCTCCCTAGGGGACAAAGCTGCACATTTTTCCTCCTCTGAGTCACCCTGGGAGCAATGACGGAGAAGCCACGGACCCATCGAGCCTCCCAACCTTGAGCTGATCACTTTTAATAAAGGCATTAAAAGGAGAAAAATTCTCCTGCCCTGTTTATCTCACACAGCATCAATGGCGAGCTGTACGTGCCGCTGCAGAGCGTCAGCGCCGTGCTGGGTGGAGGGGCCGCCAATCGTGCTGGGGTGTGCAAGGGGAACCCAGCATCCAGGAGGTGTGAGTATGGGGGGGCCGCCAGCCACACCCCCCCAGCAGCCAGGCCCGGGAACGCACCCCACACATATGGGCAGTCCCGGGGGAGCAGGAATAGGGGTCCTGAGGGGGCTCTGGGGGCCATGAGGGAACTCTGAGGGGCCCGGGCTGAGGGGACACCGAGCTCTTGGTGCGGTGTTGGGGTAACTGATGGCCTCTGCAGGGCCTTGGGTGAGAGGGTCATGAGGGGGATTGGGACCCCCAGCCCTTGGGAGGTTTTTGGGGGTCGTGAGGGGCCTGAGGATGGTGTGATGAGGAGAGACTGAGAACCCCAGCCCTTGCTGGGGATTTGGGAGAATCCTGAGGGGGCTGAGCGTCCTTTGGTGAGGTTTGGGGGTGTTGGGGGCTCTGAGGGTCTCCTGGTGAGGGTGTGACTGGGAAGGAGGGGGAGCCCCCGACCCTTGGTGGGGATTTGGGGGGTCCTGAGTGTTATGAACAAAAATTCTGCTGATTTTTTTTTTGTGAGAAAAAGGTTACCACTGTTGCTGCTGGGGTGCTGCTTTTGTGTTATGGTAATTACGAGTCATTGTTGCTAATAGTTGTTTTTGTATCAGTAAAAGCCTAATTGGGGCCAAGTTAATGGCCCTTCCCTGAGACAGTGAAGGGTGGGGACCTCCCCAAACAGTGAGGGGAAGAGACTTGGGAGGGGGGAGATATGCAAAATAACTCCAGGACCAGCATGCCATCAGAAGCTACTGCTTGCTAAAAAAGCTTGCTAAAAAAGACCCCCAAACAACGAGCTAACTAAGAGTTGAGAGATTAGAGTGATGTCTGGACGTTAGGAATGGAGTGCTGAGCCTGCAGAGATGCTGAACACCTTTGTAGTCCCTCTCACCCTGAGCACAGGAGTCATGCCGAAACCGGAAGTGGACAGGGCAAACTGGCGAACAACAATATCCAAAGGGGTCACCACGCCCTAAAGGCTCCCACGAGGACCGGACCCCCAGCTCTGTCCCTAGTGGACAAAGCTGTGCATATCCTCCTCCTCCTCGTTGCCTTGGGAGAGACAACGGGAAGCTGCAGACCTGCCAAGCTGCCCAATCCTAAGCTGATCACTTTTAATAAAGGCATTTAGAGGAGAAAAAGTCTCATGCCCTGTTTATTTCACTGAGCACAAACGGCCGCTTCCTTCTTGTCCAGGAAAAAGAAAGTGAAAGTGTTGAGGGGGCGCAGCCCAACATCTCCATCCCCCAAAGCCTCCCCACCCTTCCCTGCACCCACTGCTCCCCATTATCCCCCTCCCCTGGGTGCTCCCAACCCATTCCCTGCTCAGGTGCTGCCCGGGATTGCTGAGTCAAGAACTGCGGGTGAGGAGATGTGGCAAAAAAGTGAGGAAAATAAGGAAATAAGAGAAATAAAGAGAGGAAAAATTAAGGGTGGGAGAGGCAGAGAGGCAGAGCTATTAAGGACCCCCAAGTGATGCCTGTACAGGAAGGGAGCACCCCAGAGGGGCTTTGCTGGGCTCTAGGTCACCCCAAAATCTGAGGGACCCAGGGAAGGAACTGAGACCCACAGGCCTACCCAGACACTGCCCATCCCTGGCACCTCCATTCCCCTGGAAATTAAATCATGGGACTCCCATTCCTTATGTCCCACCGTGCCTGAGTGTGACTGTGGTCACAGGGGTTCTTGGATGAGGGAAGAGACGAGAATGTTGACTTCAGGATCAGAAGGCTTTATTTATTATGTTCTGATATATATATTTTTACGTTATAACTATACTAAAAAGAAATGGAAAGGAAATGGTTTCCTCAGAAGCTAGCTAAGCTAAGAATAGAAAAGAAAAGAATGAATAACAAAGTCAGCTCTGTTGGACTCTGTCCGAGATAGCTCTGTCCTTGATTGGCTATTAATTAAAAACATTCAAGATGGCCTAATCAAGAATCTACCTGTTGCATTCCACAGCAACAGATAACTATTGTTTACATTCTTTTTCTGGGGCCTCAGATTCTCAGAAGGGAAAATCCTAAAGAAATGATATTTAGTGAAAAAGATGTCTGCGACACCTGAGACCCCCATCCCAGCACTGACATTCCCGAGGATCTCCATGGCCCAGCACCCTGATTCCCAAGGAAACCTCTCCTGTCCATTCCATTCCATGAAATCCTCCTTCCCCCAGAATTTTGATTCTCCCAAGACCCCCATTCCCACGGGAACCCAGATTGCCCCAGCATCCCCATCCCATGGCCCCAAATCCCTGGAGCCTCCGTTCCCCTGGGACTCCCATCTCTGAGTGCCCCCACCCCTGGGCACCCCCATTCCCATGGCCCCCTCATTATCATGGATTCCCCATTCTCAGGGACCCCATTCCCGTGGGACCCTCCATTCCATTGGATCCCCCTCCCCGGGTCCCCAAACCCTCTGAGCCCCCCACTCCTGGGAACACCATATCCCACTGTGTCCCACCCAGCCTTGTCCCCATCCAGTCCCCTTCCTGCCCACAGCCTGTCCCCACAGCCAAAACCCCACGGCCACATCCCCATGATCCTGTGCTTGTGGCCACCCTGCCCCCACCAAAGGCCAGCAACACATGAGGAAAAGACCTGACCTTGCTTCCTTCCCCTTCATCCAAAAAGCTACCAGCGAGGGGACAGCCACCCCCGGCAGTGAGTGACAGTCAGTACACATGGCTGGGGACACCGGGATGGCCGGGAAGGTGGCACTGCTCCTGTGGGGTGAGTGCCCCAGGCACAGGCCTGATACCTCGGGGATGGGGAGGGGAGGGGGCACAGCGGGGCTGTGGAGTTCCCTGAGGTCCCAAATGCCAGCAGAGCCAGTCCATGTTACCCACAGTGGACCTTAGTGGGACTGGGGATGTAGGGTGGCTTTGGGGACAAGAACAGGGGGGCAGGAATTTTGGGATGAATTTGGGGAAAGGAATGTGGGGACTGGCACCTTTGGGCTCAGGTAGCTCTGGGCATAGGGACAAGGGAACTGGGATGCAGGGACTGAAGGGGAAGAGAACCATGAGGATGTGGCCATGGGGATGGGATCATGTGGATGGGATCATGAGCTGGTGGGGGTGACCTGGGCCAGCATGGGCTGTGTCCATGGTGTCCTTGTGCCTGGGGTGTCCACAGTGTCCCCATGTTTTGCCTCAGCCCAGGGTGACTCAGTGTCCCTGTTC